>NW_012112030.1:7642065-7659942 GCF_000951035.1 Colobus angolensis palliatus
CCACTGCACTCCAGCCTGGGTGAGAGGGAGACTCCGTCTCAAAAAAAAAAAAAAAAAAAAAAAAAATGAAACGGAGATGAAGAGTGAGACTCTTACAGTGGTTCAGCTCCCCTAAGATCCTCTTGTGATTTAGAAGCATCTTGGAAAGAAATCCTTGACACTTGCCTCGCCCACCCTGAGCTATAAGATAAAGCTCTCGGTGGTAAACGTGGCTCCATGGTAGGGAGCTTCCTTTTATCCTCACTGTTTCTGGAGGGGGAAGCGTTAGCACAGAGACTCCCCGGGAAACCCGAGGATGCCTCACCACCTCACCATAACAGCAGGAAACCCAGAAATGATTCACAGCTGAAACCTCTGGCCCACATCGACACGTCACATCACATGGTCATTTCAACTGGAAACCAAACAGCCACCTGGGCATAATTATCTGTTTTTTCGTGAAGGTGTAAATACACAGTGAGTAGGAAGAGTCCAATAAAACCTATTATAATGCTGGTGGTGGCGCCACAAAGAGAGCACCCCTTACTAGACATCCCCTGGTCCAGTGAAAGACACGCTTTGTACTGTCTCTCGCGCCTGGGAGACCTGCCAGGAAAGTAAATCCCCAGGAAAGAGAAGCATTTCCCAGTAGGTTCTTTGCTTTCTGTTGGTTTTCTTTTCTCAGTTGTTTACTTTGTTCTACTTTGTTTTTACTATAGTTCTGTCCTACTGGTGGTGGAGTGGGACTCCTTCATGATGTGTCACACTTTCCTTGAGTTTTAGGAAAAGATGGCCCACGTGGCAGATTCAGAAATGATGAATCAGCACATAAACAAACAGGAAGGTAAGCAGCCCTCCCAACGTCACCTGGTTAGCGGCAGGGTGTGAACCAGAGTCCAGGTGTCCTGACCACCCACCACCGCCTGTCTTCCTCCCTCATACAAGATCCCTTCTAGGCCAGGGCTGAGAACCACGGCAGTGGCATCATGGGGAGGGAGTGAGGACAGAAAGGTCAGGGAAGGCACCGGGAGGGAGAGGCGGTCCCAACCCAACTCAACAGCCTAAGGTCAAAGCCCGGCTCCACTCCTGGCAGCTGTGAGACTTTGATGCATTTGTTTAATGTCCTTGAGCCTCTATTTCTTCACTTGGAAAATAGGATTGATGACAATATGGGTCACTTTAAGAACTAAATGCCACATCAAACTTTGGGTAAAGGGGTTGGCACATCGTGAGGACCACGTTGGCGCTTAATACTCCAATGATGGCTTCCCTGTAAGTGCAGAGTCTTCTTCAAGCGGTGGAGAGCATGGGTTTTGCCTGTTCCTTTAATCATGGCTGTGAATTTGCTCCAGCACCATTGTTCCCAAAGTAGAATCTACTGGCAGCTTCCCCCCATCCATGACCCATCTCTGCTTGGAGATTTTTTAGTAGTAGTACTGGCTACTTTTAAGGAGAACTCATTCCACTGCTGGACAATGGCAGCTCTTAGAAAGATCCCTCTTGCGTTGGGATAAAATCTTATCTGCCTTTTTATGACTTCTCCCCACTGGTCTTAACACTACTGTTTTGGTTCTCATACTCCCAGGGACTCTAGGTGATGTGTTGGGGATCAGTAAACCCATTAAATAAACAGGGCATGTTTTCCTTATGAACAAAATTAAAATGAAGATTTATTAGGGAAACAGAATTTAAGCTTTGTATCAAATGGCTATGCTTTTTAAAATATGTTTCAGCCTGGGCATGGTGGCTCATGCCTGTAATGCCAGCACTGGGAGGCCAAGGCAGGCAGAAAACCTGAGGTCAGGAGTTCGAGACCAGCCTGGCCAACATGGTGAAACTTCATCTCTACTAAAAAATACAAAAATTAGCCAGGTTTGGTGGCGAGTGCCTGTAATCCCAGCTACTCGGGAGGCTGAGGCAGGAGAATCGCTTGAACCCAGGAGGTGGAGGTTGCAGTGAGCCAAGATCACGCCACTGTACTCCAGCACAGGCTATCGCCTGTGAGAGTCTGTCTCAAAAAAAAAAAAGTTTCAATTTAAAATATTTTTTATTAAAACAAACAAGCATATTTTAGTATATAATATAAAATTCAAATCATTTCTTTTTCAGATTTGGCACAAAAAATTTTGCTTCGGGCAACCACTGCCAGCTCTATCCAGACCTCCCAGGAGTATCTATTCACTTGCCTCTGACACTGAGGATTTCTAGATGGAGAAGGCTGAGAAATGCTACTCTGTTGAACAGAGCTACAAAGAACAAATCTAATTCCTTTCCCATGGGGCTGCCCATCAAGTTTTCCTAAGATCTTACAGTTGGAAAGAGACTCAGAAGTTGTCTAAATCGATCTCCCTTCTGCAGCAATCTTAACAGATGGTCACCCAGCCTCCGCTGGATCAGGCTCAGAGTGGAAAAGAGACCACATGGTAATCATTGCCATTGCAGCGCTGGCCAGCTCTGATTGTTAGAATGTTCTTTTCTTAAGCCTAGCGCCATGCACAGGGACCCTGGAATGTGGCAGACCTGAGGTGGACAGCCGCTTCACCTCACCGGGCCTCAGTTTCCTGTAATCCCAGCACTTTGGGAGGTCAAGGCAGGCGGATCATCTGAGGTCAGGAGTTCGAGACCAGCCTGGCCAACGTGGCGAAACCCCAATTCTACTAAAAAATACAAAAATTAACCAGGCTTTAGGGCAGGCACCTGTAATCCCAGCTACTCGGGAGGCTGAGGCAGGGAAAATGCTGTAAAATGGTGTGAATGGTGTTAGCTATATCACAAGGAACAAAAAAATGGACAAAAAGCCCTTAGCATTCTGTCTGGCCTGTTGAAGGAGTCAATAAATGTTCACTATCATCACCATTCCCTTCCAAGCCTCCATGAGCTAAAATTCCAGGGACTGTTTGTAATGCTTCTGCAACACCATGCTTTACATATTCAAAAATAGTTAAAATACTGTCCCCTGGCTGCACCTAAAAAGCTTTTGTTCCTAAGTTAAATATGCCCCCGCCTTCCTTGATAGAATTAACATCGAAACCTCTCAGTGTACGGTTTTTGGAAAGCTGTTTGAAAGCGTGTTAAAAATTCTTAGGAATGAACTGGAGAAATGTCAGAAGATGAAAAGTGCCACGAAGAAAACAAAGGGAGCAGAGGAAAGGGATGGAAAAGGCTAGAATGCAAGGGGCGGGTGCAGCTTAAAATATAGGAGTCAAGTAGCTCACATTCAAAGAACTGGCCTTTCTCATGAAGCTTGATTGGAGACCACGGCATGGACCAAAATGGAGTACTCCACACCTTCTCAGAGTTGCAGGCAGACAGATCTGCCGTGCGGCACTGGCCACCCAGGCTGAAAAGCAGAAAGACCTGAGCAGGGGCTTGGCAACGGCAGCCCAGGTTTGCTCACTGGGTGGCCAGAAGTTCAGCATCATCTTGTGGCCTCAACAGAAAGGGCCAGGGAGCAGGAGGTGGGGCACCAGGAGACCCTGTCTTTACATCATGCTCCAACCCCTAAAAATATGGCCCAATGCGTGTATCAGGCTCTCATCCATCCAGTTAATTCCTCCTTCTCTTATAGAGAAGAGCAACCAAGGCCGGGTGTGATGGCTCACACCTGTAATCCTAGCACTTTGGGAGGCTAAGGCGGGAAGATCACTTGAGCCCAGGAGTTCGAGATCAGCATGACCAACATGGCAAAACCCTGTCTCTACTAAAAATACAAAAATTAGCCAGGTGTGGTGATGCACGTCTGTAACCCCAGGTACTTGGGAGGCTGAGGCAGGATCATCACTTAAACCTAGGAGATGGAGGTTACAGTGAGCCAAGATCATGCCACTGCACTCCAGCCTGGGCGACAGAAGGAGATCTTGTCTCAAAGAAAAAAAGCAACAACCAAGTGTTAGGAACTGAACTGTGTCCCTCAAAAGTTCGTATGTTGGGCCAGGAGCTGTGGCTCATGCCTGTAATTCCAGCACTTTGGGAGGCCAAGGCGGGCAGAACACCTGAGGTCAGGAGTTCGAGACCATCCTGACCAACATGGAGAAACCCTGTCTCTACCAAAAATACAAAATTAGCCGGTCATGGTGGCACATGTCTGTAATCCCAGCTACTCGGCAGCCTGAGGTAGGAGAATCGCTTGAACCCGAGAGGCAGAGGTTGCAGTGAGCCAAGATCACGCCATTGACTCCAGCCTGGGCAACAAAAGCGAAACTCTGTCTCAAAAAAAAAGAAATAGTATGTTAAGTCCTAAATCCCAGTGTGACTGTGTTTGAAGATAGGGACTTTGTGGAGGGACTTAAGGTTAAATGAAGCCATGACAATGGACCCTAATGTGATAGAACCAGGGCAGATCACTTGAGCCCTTGTAAGAAGAGGAAGAGACACCAGAGCTCGCTCACTCTCTCCCCACCCGCCGCAGAGGAAAGGACCAAGCGAGGAAACCATTAGAAGGTGATCATCTGCAAACCACAGGAGAAACCAGCCCTGCTCACACCTTGACTCTGGACTTCCAGCCTCCAGAACTGTGAGAAAATGCATTTCTTTGTTCAAGCCACCCAGTGTGCTGTTTTGTTACAACAGCCCAAACCAACTCAAACACATAGCATAGCAGTTCCTCAAAAAAGTGGCAATGTTAGTGGAAGTTTCTTCCTTTATGGGTTGAAGGAGAACATGGGGAGAGAAGAGTTCCCTGCTATAGGTAGATTCTTAAAATAATTCAATGCTGTAATTATAACAGATAAGAATGTAGGCTAAAACTAAATTTAAACAGGAAGTTACTTATATACCTCTAGCTATGAGTTCAATGTATTATCTTATTCTTGGAAAAGAAAGAAATGAAATAAAGCCTTGAACAGAGGAAAAGGTAAAGAAATAAACCTGCGTAGAAGAAAATGGAAAAATTAAACGAAGTTGGAAGTTGTTAAGTACCAGTACTCTAAATTCTTCACATGAATCCAGACGTGTAAATCCTCATTGAAGGCAGGAACATTTGTAAAGTATTTACTGGACACCTGATGTATTCAGGGGGCTGAAGTAAGTGTGGAAGCTATTAATAAAATAAAAGGTAATATTATCGATCCTGCCTTTAGAAACTTGTATTTTAGAATGCAAATACTAATAATACCCGCTGAGAATTTAGAGACCATCCCTTATCTCCAGAGCACCAGCCGCCCCCAGTCCGCAAAGGTTAGGGAGCTCAACAGAAGACCAAACGGGCTAACGGCAAGATGGAGCAGGAGAGAACCCACTTACCCGGCAGGTGTGAGAAGAGTCAAGGTGTTTCTAAGCACACAGCTGAAAATGGAAAACACGTTGGGGCTCCTGAGCAGGGGTTGGGGGCCAGAAACGAAGAGAGGCACTGACCAGCACTGTGTTCACAGTGGGGGATGAAATTTCAGAGAGATGATCTGGGCCCAAACCCACAGAGCCAAAGGGCCCGGAACACGGGTAATGGGGTGAATCTGTTCTGTCAGGCCTCCTGCTGCTTACGGACCTGCTGAGAGGTCTTTGACGCCACATAAACCAAAATGAGCTGAGGCTTGGAGACTGGGTGGAAGCACTTGGGAATCTCATTTGAACTGTGGATTTTACTGATGGAAAAAAGGAGAAGATGCTCAGAGTGGTGGTCGCTTGCTCTGCCCACATGGGCCGCCTAAGAGCACCCACAACCTGCCCTTACACCATGTCCATAGAAAGGGAGTGGTTTTCAGGTTCGGAGGAGAAAGAGATCACTTCCTTCTGGGAGCAGGCATCGGGTAGGGAAAGGGATCAGGCAGGTTACAGGTTACACAGCAAGAAAGCTCAAACCACCTCTCTCAAACTCCCTCTGATTCTCCTTCATCCTCCTGTCCCAAAGCTTGGTGACTAGGATGCTCCTCTGTGTCGCATGCGATCTCACAGGCCTTGAGCTTGTTCCCTGGGGGTAACCTCTGCAGAAGCAAGAGTGCGCCCTCTAGTCGGCTCTTCCAAATGTGAGAAATGAAAGCCTTACCAAAGCAAAGCTGAGGAAATGTGTTCTTCCTTCCTTTCTCCTCCCACCCTTCCTCCCTCTCTTCCTTTCTTCCTTCCTTCCATCTTTTTTTTTTTTTTTTTTTTTTTTTTTTTTTTTTTTTTTTTTTTTTTTTTTGAGACACAGTCTTGCTCTGTCATCAGGGCTGGAAAACAATGGCCCCATCACGGCTCACTGCAGCCTTGACCTGCCAGGCTCAAAGAATACTCCAACCTCAGCCTCACAAATGGCTGGGACTATCAACCACACTTAGCTAATTTTAAAATAAAATTTTGTACAGAAACAAGGTCTCACTTTGTTACCCAGGCTGGTCTTGAACTTCTGAGCTCAAGGGATCCTCCCACCTCAGCCTCCCAAGTAACTGGGATTACAAGTGTGCACCACCATGCCTGACTAATCTTTGCATTTTTAGTAGAGATGGGGTTTTGCCAAGTTGCCCTGGTCTTGCACTCCGGGTCCTAAGTGATCCTCCTAGCCTCCCAAAGTGCTGAGATTACAGGCATGAGCCACCACGCCCAGCCTCCATCCCTTCTTTCTTTATCTATTCCTTCCATTCTTCCTCTCTTTCCTTCTCTCCCACCCTTCCTCCTTTCCTCCCTTTCTTTTTCCTTTCTTCCATCTTTTATTCCTTCCTTCCTCGCTCTCTCCCTCTATTGTTTACCATTTATTGAGCCAGTCTGTCCTTTGCCAAATATCACAAAATGCAGATAAAGATATGTTCTAGATCATGATTTAGCAGTGCTTATAGCCTTGGGGGGGGGGACAGATGATGAGTTAAAAATTAAACCAGACTGTGAGGGGCCACTAGCTTCACTGAGGCAAAGAACCTCGAAGCATGATTCCATTTCCACAGATGGGGCTGCAGGAGAATATTCTGAGCCCAGCACAGAGGCCCAGATACACCATGTTCTTCTGGGCGTCCAAATCCAGGCCTGAGAGCCCTTGGTGGGAGGAGGCTAGAGCTCAGTGGAGGTTTCCTCTGCCTTTAAAATAGTTCTGGGATGTGATTTTTGCCTTGAGTTACTAAGCTTAAAAAAACAAACCAGAAATACCTATTTTGCTCAAAATAGCCCAGTCTCCCTTACGCCAGGTTCTCAGAAGCTGCCTCGGGTGCCTTTGCCCCACACAAACTCCCAGCGCCGCCCACCTTGGTGACTGATGATGTGGGCAGAAGGGAGCAGAACGGGAAGTGGCAGCTTGGCTTCTCTGCCTGGCCTCTCTGTGCTCTTTTGTTTTGTTTTGTTTGGTTTTGTTTGATACAGAGTCTCACTCTGTTGCCCAGGCTGGAGTACAGTGGTGCGATCTTGACTCACTGCAACCTCCACCTCCCAGGTTCAGGTGATTCTCATGCCTCAGCCTCCCAAGTAGCTGGGATTACAGGCACGCACCACCACACTCAGCTAATTTTTGTATTTTTAGTAGAGACAGGGTTTCACCATATTGGCCAGGCTGGTCTCGAACTCCTCACCTCAAGTGATCCGCCCACCTCAGTCTCCCAAAGTGCTGGGATTACAGGCATGATCCACCGCTCCAGGCCAGTGCCTTTTTGAATTACAGTTTTTTTCCAGATCTTGAAGTCTCCCATTCCTGCTCAGTCTCTACCTCTACTCATTCATAGTTCCTATTTTTTGAGTACTAGGCACTTTTTATATATGTTTTAACTTGTCTTCAATTATTGTCCTATTTACAGATGAAAAAAACTGAAGATCAGAAAGGCTGTATAACTTGCCTAAGGTCATAAAACTACTTAATGATGAAAATTTAAAACTAAGTCTGTCTGACTCTGCAGCCATGGTTCTCACTGTCTGGTCCCTAGACCAGCCGTATCAGCACCTTGTGGGAACTCATCAGAGACCTAATGAGTCAGACATCTGGGGGTCCGGTGGAGCCATCTGTGCCCTGGCAAGCCTCAAGGTGATTCTACTGGACACTCCCGACCAAGAACTACTGCTCCAGCACGTTCACTTCATCTCCATGCCATGCTACATCTCCAACTTCCTGCTCTCCAAATGCAAAACTCACCATGGGGGAATCATCCAGAAACAGAGTTGGTTTTCACTTCTCCCTGCAGATGCTCCCAGGGAGTTAAATGTGACTCTTCACTCCAGTCTCTAAATTTGACCCCCTTTCAGGCGGCCACCCCAGGTTCATTATCACACCAATCAGCCAACTGTTTTGAGTAGAAATTCCTTTCCCACCCTGTAAGGAATTCCAGGACACTGTCAATGAAGAAGGAAATCATAGCTTGGCTATTTGTTCAGGACACCCCTACCCTCCTCCAGACCAACAGCTCATTGAGACACCTCCCCTCAAGATACCACTTGACTACTGCCGCCAGTTGACATTTATTGATCGAGTACTGTGTCAGGCCCTCTGCTAGGCCCTTTGAAATGCACTATCTCAATTAATCCTTACAACAACCCAAGAGGCAGACACGATTATTAGCTCATTTCAAAAATGAGAAAACTGAGGCACAAAATAAGCAATTTGCCTAACTTCACCAGCTAATCAATTGCTGAGATGAGACTTAAACTCAGTTTGTCTCAAGAACCCCATGGTCTTATCCACTACGCCTTATTGCCTGGTACGGGCCTTTGTCAAACAAGTCTTCTCTCATGGTACACTTGAGAGTCCTCTTTGCAGCCATGTGAATCCAGTGTCTTCCTCTCCCTAATCCTCTAGGGCACCTCTGCCCAGCTTTCTTCCACCTCCACCACTCCCACCCACTCCCCCTCCCCCGCACCACACACCTGGCCATTTCCCTCTGGAACTGTTTCCTACTAGCTGGGCTCTCACCTCCCAGATATTTCTCCTTCCTTCAGACCAGCTTTGTCTCCTCTATGTGCTGTTCAGCATGGAATAAATTCTATCTTTTTCCAATTCCCAATTTCTAAGGCAGTTTTTTTTTTTTTAATTTTACCATCTCTGCTTTGACCAGACACTTGGTACAACTTCAAACATTGTCGCCTGTGGTTTGGCTGCCTAACAAGGAGCTCTTGGCCCGCTTCAAAGCCAGCCTTCCTGAAGCCTGCCCTCACATTTAGCGCCCTTAATATAGATTCTGTCTACCACAGATCAGCGTGTACTGAGAAGATAGACTGGAATCAGGGAGGAGGCTATTTCATTGCCTGGTGGTGGAACCAATACTCAGTCTGGTGATATAAACTGAAAAATGCAAAAATGGGGAAGGCAAGGTGAGGAGTGAAGGCAGCTTCTCAGACTTGGCTCATGAGTTCATAGTAAGGCATCTCCAACAAGAGTCTTGCAGAGGCCTCCTGGAGGGTCCCTTCCGTCCACAGTGATTGGGGCATAGGCTGGCTCAACCATAAAGGCAAACAGGAAACTCTGCCAACAAACTAAAGGAAAAAGGAAGCTCTCAGATTCCTGTTCCAAGCAGCTTTCTGGGAAGGACTTTATCTTGGGGGAAAGTTTTACTGGAGGAAATCTGACCTGAAGTTGCAAGTTTCCTTTGTTAAGAAAAACAAATAACATGAAAGGGGAGAAAAGCAACAAGATGAAAGATTGGTCATCACAGATGCAGATCTAATCTCTGCCGTAATATAAACTGGAAGAACCTAGAACCCTGGGGAGGTGAGAGTGGCAGGCAGGGTGGGGTGACATGAGCAGAAACAACAGACAAGACGAGGCTGACTTCCCACAGGGGCAGCGAGGGCCCTGGCTGACCAGAGAAGAACAGGACAAAATAAGGCTTCCCAGGTCTGGTTAGAGTCCTTCAGTATCAGGATGCAGTGTTTATAATCTCATGGGCCATGGCGAGTTCTGTGCTCTATGCATCTGGGAAATGAGATAATCAAAGCACATAAATAATACCAGCCAACCTTTTTAAAACACAGTCAACATTTTAAAACACATATTAAAATCTTCTTGAGCCCTTCGCATATATTAACTAATTTAAACCTCATGACAACCCTATGAAATATTATCACTTCCCTTTATAGGGGCACAGAAAGGTTAAGCACCTTGTTCAAGGCCATCAGTTTGTAAGGCTCAAAAACAGGATTTGAACGCAGGCCATCTGGTACCAACGTCCCTCCTCTTAACCACCACATCTGACTACAAAGCAGTCTCTAAAATTAATCAAGTGTGATATGGTTGGATGTTTTGTACCCTCCAAATCTCATGTTGAAATGTGGCCTCCCATGGTGGATGTGGGGCCTGGTGGTAAGGACAGACCTCCCATGAATGGCTTGGTGCCCTTCTCGTGGTGATGAGTTCTTGCTCTGAGGTAACAGGTGATCTGGTTGTTTCAAAGAGTGTGGCACCTCCCCGCTCTCTCTAGCTCCTTCTCTCACCACGCAGTGCACTGGCTCCCCCTTCACCTTCCACCGTAATCGAAAGCTCCCTGAGGCCTCACCAGAAGCAGATCCTGGCACTATGCTTCCTGTACGATCTGCAGAACTATGAGCCAAAATAAAACCTCTTTTCTTTATAAATCCCCCAATCTCAGGTATTCATTTATAGCAATGCCAAAACAGACTAACACAAGTGTATCTCCTTCTCTCTGTTCTTTAAGAATTTTGGCAACTCTTGGGATGGTGATAGAGGATAGCAGAAAGAAAACTGGGTTGGAATCCTAACTCTATGACAGAAGAAAGGGAGCTGGGACCTTGAACCTCATAAGGTGATTATAAGTAATGAGATAATATGCATCTCTGGCACATAGTAGATGCTCAGTAAATCATTACACTAGCTCATATTCACTGATGTTTATCAAGGGCTAAGTATGTGCTGGGCCCTAGATATAAATCTCCTGAATTGAATTCAACCAGACTAGATCGATTTTACACTCCTTCATTTCAGGGCATGAGGAATGCTGAGGGTCAGCCTCTCGGGGAAGTTCTCAAAACTTCAACTCAATTTGTGTAGTAGTTGTGCACAATTCAGGTGAGGTGCTCATATTTCCTCTTAGTCATATTTTAATAAATGAAATATATTCTATAGGTTACAATCATAAAACAACTTTCTCTCTTTCTTCTGCTGTCCCTTCAAACCCTCTCTTTAAAGAGCTTCTTTCTCTGCCCCTAGTTGAGATTTCAGACAGGGCTGGTGGCTTTCTGAGTCATTCGCAGACACATGGGTCATTTTCAGTCACAAGCACAACCTCATTTTAGTATTTTAAGTAGCCAGGCTATGGTAATAATACAAACCCTGAGCTTTTATTTAAATTGGAGAGTCTCGCCTCTTACAGTAGGGCGAGACTGCAGATGGTGGTTGTTTGCCAGTAGCCAGGCAGGGCTGCGTGGCCAACGTCCTCCCCGTCTCCCCCACTGACCCTCCTCCCACACTTCCCAGCTGCCGCTTCTGAGCCATTCAGGATCAGACTCAGGATAGTGGGGATTAGAGGAAAAGAGCAGCAGTCTTACACGATGGGGACGCTCAGGACCTGGTACTGGTGCCCACTGAGCCTGGCAGATATGCAAAGCTGACCCTTTTGTGAAAGGCACTGCAGGTTGTCATGGGAACCTCCAACTCAGTTAACCTAACACAAACGTGACCGTATGTCCACTTTGCAGGGACCATTCCAGTGGAAGCCTGTTGCCTCAGCTATCTGGTAGTAGGCAGCTATCTGAGAAAGGATTCTTTCTCAAAAGTATCTCCAGTTAGGTGATAAGTTACAGAGCATCCTACTTAAAACAGATGAGGCTTCTCTGGAGGCACAAAGTTCAGCTTCCCCCAGAGATCTACTCCCACTGTCACCGCATCTGTCCAGGGGGATCTCTGGACAGAGTCTCTTCAGGAAGGCCCCGGGCTGTCTGCCTCCCGCAGGGCGCTATCTATATCCGTGGATAATGGATGCCTTTCCTCGCCATTGTCTAGGAAACTGCAGCTTGAACCTACTGCAACTCACTCTCCCTCCCTCTCTTTTTTCAGTTCTTCCTGCTCAGGCCTATCTCACTGTCACTTCTCAGTCTTCATATTCCTCTCACTCCCAGTAGGATACAGAAGCCCCCTAAAGCCCCTATCACTTGGCTTACAGTGAGGGGACGTGTCCCTCACTCCTCTACACTATGAGCCCTCTAACATCTGCCTCCAAAGGAATCTGCACTCTTGGCTCTTTTTTTTTTTTTTTTTTTTGAGACAGCATCTCTTGCTCTGTTGCCCAGGCTGGAGTGCAGTGGCGCGATCATAGCTCACTGCAGCCTCAACCTCCTGGACTCAAGCAATCCCCCCACCTAAGCCTCCCAAGTAGCTGGGACTAATGTTTTATTTGTGGAGACAAGGGTCCCACTGTGTTACCGTGGCTGGTCTTGAACTCCTAGGTGCAGGTGATCCTCCCACCTTAGCCTCCCAAACTACTGGAATTACAGGCACGAGTCGCCACGCTCAGCCTCAACTCTCTAAAGGTTGGAGGTGGGTGACTATTAGTCTTAGCAGGCCTGGTTTTACCATTTCTTGGCATGTCATGAATAACAGTTCAGCTTCGTATTCTTTATAATGTGGTGTCACTTAATACCTATTGTAATATTTTCTGAGTTTAAGGATTCTGCCCATCTCCAAAACAACAGGAAGAGTTGAATTTAACATCAAATTATGTATGATTTAATAAAGAAGAAGGAGAAAAAGTCCTCCTGGTCTACTAAATCCTGAAAAGAAGATGATTCTTGTCTCAGTGCGTGACCCAAAGCCACAGCAGATTCCAGAAATGCAATGTTGACCGTGCAGAAAAGTAGCTGAGAAAGTGCAGCCTTAGCCAGGATTTCCCTCACCGTAAAGAGGGGACAGATGCTTCCAGGGCTGCCTCAGTCCATTTTCTTGAATTTCTTCTTCAAGATGCCAATGGATGTGGCATCTGAAAGTCTGATTCAGGTTTATGGCACTCATACCCTGGGAAAAAAAAGGTCTGTGAAGTTTTAGCTCAGCTTCGAACATGTGAACAGAAAGTCTACCCTAGTATTGCCCCTTCTATATGGGAAAACCTGGCTGCATAGCTAACTAAGGTGTGCACAGAAACATCAGCCTCCCTGGTTGCCGGTCTCAGTCTTTCATCCAATCCAAAAGGTAGAGAAGGAAGATTTTCTTCTCTGTGCCTTCAGGGGGTTCACAGTGATATCCTTCAAAGCTGAAGGAGAGAAATCCAAGAATATGGCCACGCAGAGAAATCACTGTGTTCACCTCTGTTTTTCCTATGGGTACCTGGAGAAGACTGCTGGGCATTCCCAGGCCACAGGTTGGCTCAGTAGCTTAACCGGGAACAATCTGTGAGTCCTGACTTTTAGCTCCGTGTCCTGCTCACTACACAACTCAAGCTCTGTGGAGTAGCGTGTCTGCAGAAACAAAGAAAAGCTTTTTAGAGTAATCGCACCTTTTCCCACAAGCTGTGTTTTCATAGGAGCTTTCTGCTTTTTTTCCCAGCAGCAAGGTAAAGCAAGCAATTGAACGAACTTGTTCTCAGATCAATGAGTCCATTGTGTGCTTCAGGGAGCAAAAGGGTGTTTTGTTGTTGTTGCTTTTTTTTCTCTTTCAATGTTGGTTTGGAGCAGAAAGTAAACTTGGCCATGGGCTAAGAGGGAAAAGAACTGGATAGACAACTCTTTCTTTCTTTGGTTGGGATTTAGATTTCTGTAAAAATCCATAGGTTTATAAGTGAAATTGTTACTAAATACGTACCTACTGATACACATGTCCTCTTTCAAACACCCCTTCACCCTGCTCCTTTCCTCCTCACAGTAGCACCAGCTACACTCCAGAACGCTAGCACAACCTTTACTAAGGGGCTAAACTATTTGTGTCTGACATTGCTTGATTATCTTGCCAGGAAAACAGATGCAAGGTCCTGAGGTACTATCTCAAACACTGGCAAAGAAAGGGAGATTGAAAAGTTCATGCTTACCATGAACAAAGTTTCAGATCAAAATTCTGCAATGTCCTAATCTACTTACAAATTGGGGAAAGGAGTGGCACTATTTTTTCCCTGTTTCGCCTCTGCTCACAGGTGATTTCCACAGAGTCTATTCTCAGTTCTGGGCTAGTTTAACTGTAACTGGAGCCAAAACAGTTCAATAGGAAAGAACTGTTTTTTGTTTGTTTGTTTGTTTTTTTTTCAGCAAATGATGCTGGAACAACTGGATAGCCACATGCAAAAGAAAGGAGTTGGGCCCCTGTGTCAGTCAGCTTGGGCTGCCATCACAAAATACCAAAGACTCGGGCTTAAAGCATAGATGTTTATTGTCTAACAGTTCTGGAGGCTGGAAGTCCAAAATCAAGAGGCCAGCATTGTAGGGTTCCTGGCTTGCAGCTGGCTACCTTCTCACTATGTACGCACACGGCAGGGAGGGAGGGAGAGAGACAGGCAGAGAGAGAGAGAAAGCTCTTCCCCATTCATACAATGCCACAGTCCTGTCTGAATAGGGCTCCACCCTTGGGACCTCATCTAGCCTTAATTACCTCCTAAAGACCCTTTCTCCTGATACAGTCACTCTGGGAGTTGTTAGGACTTCAACATGTGAATTTGGGGGAGATACAATTAAGTCCATAGTAGTTCCATCTTCACACTATACACAAAAAACTAACTGTGAGAGCAAAAACTGTAACGCTTTTAGAAGAAAATATAGGAGTAAATCTTCACGACCTTGGGTTAGACAAGGCCTTCTTAGAAATGACACCAAAAGTACAAATGAGAAAAGGAAAAAAAAAATAGATAAATCAGACTTCTAATTAAAAACTACTGTACTTTAACAGACACCATCAAGAAAGTGAAAAGACACCTTACACAATGAGAAAGAATATTTGCACATCATATACCTGATAAGGGACTTGTATCTGGAATATATAAAGAACTCTCACAACTCAATAATAGAGAGACAAATAATTAAAATGTAGGCAACAAATCTGAATAGACCTTTCTCCAAAAACCATATAAAAATGGCCAGTAAACACGTGAAAAGGTGTTCATCATTATTAACTATCAGAAAAATGTAACTCAAAACCACAATGAGATATCATTTCACACCCACTAGACGACTATAATCAGAAAGAAAGATAATAACAAATGTTGGTAAAAATGTGCAGAAATTCAAATCTTCAATATGCTGCTGGCAGAATATGAAATAGTACAGCCACTTTGGAAAACAGTCTGGCAATTTCTTAAAAGGTTAAACCTAAAGTTATCATATGAACTAGCAATTCCATTCCTGGGCATATACTCAGAAGAAATGAAAACATATGTCTACACAAAAACTTCTATACAATGTTTATAGCAGCATTATTCATACGAGTCAAAGACTAAAAGCAATCCAAATGTCTGTCAACTGATGAATAGACAAAAATGGTAAATCTATACAGTAGACTATGATTTGGCCATAAAAGGGAACGAAATACTGATACATGTTACAACAAAGATGAACCTAGAAAACACTATGCTAAGTCAAAGACGCCAGTCACAAAAGTTACGTTATTGTATGACTCAATTTCTATGAATCAGAGTAGGCAAATCTATAGAGACAAGAAAGTAGATTAGTGAGTTGGCTCGTGTAGGGTGGGGTGGGAAGAAACGGGGAGTCACTGCTAATGGGCACAGGATGTCTTTGGGGGCTGATGAAAATGTCCTAAAAATGATTGTCATGATGGCTACATGGCTCTGGGAAAATGCTAAAAACAATTGCGTCATACATTTTAAGTGGGTGAATTGTATGGTACGTGAATTATATCTCATCAATGTTGATAGATGTGTGTATGCATATATACACAACTAAAAAAATGACATTCCCTGAGATTTGAAACAGAAGCAAAATTAAGAGAAAACATTGGGAGTTAGACCCAATTTTGGGCTTTCATTCACTTGGGAGAAAACATCAAAGTGTTTGAAAGCTAGAAATATTGAATTAGGGGAAAATATACTCAGGAAAACCAAACTGGAGTGTAGATTGTGTTAAGCTGAACAAAATAATAAGGCACTGTCTTGTTTAAAGGGGACAGAGCACTAGCATATGACTTTTACCATGCTTAGAATGCTTCCTGATAGGAAGGAAATGGAACCCACACAGACCAGCCACGTCTGCTTCCCTGGAAGTGACCCCATCCGTGACATGTGACCCCATCTGTGATATGTGAATAACACAACTCTTTCCCCAATTATAAAAATAACAGATTTAAGATAGTATAAAAATGCAGAGAATAGCGGGGGCGGGAATCATTTTATCTTGCAAAGACAAGTAGTAATATTTGACAGAGGTCCCTCCTCAGCACATTGTTCCATATACTCAAGCTCATGCAATACTTACAATTTTGTACCTATATTTTACACTTTAAATCAACATTTTTCATTATCATTTCAAACTCTCATAAATATTACTTTCAGTCAGAAGAATAAACCATAATTTAAGTATTTTCCTAAGCCAGGGCTTTTATCTTTTCAATCTTTCACTTTTTTTTAAATGTTGCAAAGCAAATTTTGAACATAGAGGCCAGGCATGGTGGCGCGTGCCTGTAATCCCTGCACTTTGGGAGGCCAAGGCAGGCAGATTGCTTGAGCTCACGAGTTTGAGACCAGCCTGGGCAACATGACAAGACCCTGTCTCTAATAAAAATAGAAAAAAATAGTCAGGCGTGGTGGTGCACACCTGTGGTCCCAGCTACTTGGGAGGCTAAGGTGAGAGGATCACTGCAGCCTGGGAGATGGAGGTTACAGTGAGCCGAGATCATCGCATTGCACTCCAGCCTGTGTGACAGAACAAGATCCTGTCTCAAAAAAAAAGAAAAAAACCTTTTGAGCACAGATTTTTTTAATCAGATTCAATTATTTCTTTAACATATCAATAATTTTATAGTAAAAGGTATGAAACTGTTTCATGGTCTTCATAGTGCTAATCAAAAATGTTTTATTAAATTGGTGCAAAAGTTATTATGGTTTTTGCCAGTATGGCAATTACTTTTGCACCAACCTAATACCAGCTTAAACATTAACAGCAGTGTGTGATACGCCCATTCACTATCAAACATGAGGACTCCTGTTCCCCTTCTAGAAAGAATCCTAAGGAAAGAATTCTCACTGCAGCATTATTTAAGAGAGCAAAAATTGAAGGAAAAATAAATAGCCATCAATAATGGAAAAGTAAAATAGATCCCAATGAGTTATTTTTCAGTGATTAAAGATAAGCGGTTTCAAAGAATATGCAAAAAAAAAAAGATTTTCAGCCTAAGCGATGTAGTGAGACCTCATCTCTACTAAAAATAAAAATTAAAAATTGTCCAGGTGTGATGGCGCACACCTGTGGTCCCAGCTACTTGGGAGGCTACTGGGAGTATCACTTGAGCTTGGGAGGTCGAGGCTGCAGTGAGTTACGATCATGCCACAGCACTCCAGCCTGGGTGACACAAGCTGAAAAGAAAATTCACAAATTCTCAAAGGAAATGACTTGTATGCCAAACAGCAAATTCCTGTGAGCTCAGGTAATATAAAAATACACCAGCAGTGATTAAGTCTGGGTTGTGGGATCATGAGTGATTTTGTTTACTTATTTGCACTTTTCTCTATATTCCAATCTGCCTATACCGACAACTTACTACTTTCATAGTTTTTAAAAATATTTGATGTTAAAAATTAGCCCATAAGTAAATTTGCTTTCAGAGACTATCCTGCATAGAAAAGGTGGAAGGCAGAAATTCACAGGTGCAATTGAAAGGTGGTCAGGGGCCAGGTGCAGTGACTCACGTCTGTAATCCCAGCACTTTGGGAGGCCAAGGTGGACAGATCACCTGGGGTCAGGAGTTTAAGACCAGCCTGGCCAACATGGCGAAACCCTGTCTCTACTAACAATACAAAAATTAGCCAGGCATGATGGTACGTGCCTGTAATCCCAGCTACTTGGGAAGTTGAGGCAGAAGAATCACTTGAACCCAGGAAGCAGAGATTGCAGTGAGTCAATGGGTGACAGAGCAAG
>NW_012112030.1:7660131-7739491 GCF_000951035.1 Colobus angolensis palliatus
GAAGGAAGGAGAGAGAAAGAAAGAAAGAAAGAGAAAGAAAGAAAGCAAGCAAGAAAGAAAGCAAGAAAGAAAGAAAAGGAAAGAGAGAGAGAGGGAGGGAGGGAAGGAAGGAAGGAAGGGAGAGAGAGGAAGGAAGGAAGGAAGGAAGAAAGCAAGAAAGGCAGGCAGTGGAGGATGGGGAGTCTTGCAGCTCTGGCCTCTAGCTCCATCTATGCTGCCTTCTGGGTGTGCTTTGTATCAAGGCCTTGACTGGATCTCATTCCTCATTGTTACAGGGAAATGGCAAGCTACCTCTATGCACTAATGATCTTGAGCCCATGTTCCTCAAGAGTGCCATCCCAGGGCTGGGCTGCAGCTGTCTAAGGTGCATTAACAGTTGATGCACATGAGGCAAGCATCCAAGAAAGGATTCTACATTTCCTGCCAAGCACAGGAGAAGGTGAACCTGGATAATGTTTGCACTTAGGAAGCTAAACATAATTTCAGCTTCAAGGAAACCCCCAGATTGCAAAATTCTGGAAAGAAAGTAAAATACATCTAATATTTCTGCCACCATCTCTGTGAGTTTTCTGCCACCATTCTCCACCATGACCTCTGATCTGTCTAGCAGCCTCCTGGATTTCACATGAGCAAAGCTAAAATGGGAGGAAACAGGGCATATGAGAAAAAAAAATTAGATTGACAAAAAACCGAGAGTCAATAGGACAGTCTAGACTCCCCAGCTTGTAAACTATTCATAATGACTCACTCAATAGTCAGGCATTGACAACAAACTGAATGACCACGGACCTAGAGCTACAATATTGGCAATGTTATCTTTAATTTGAAGAGCTCAAATTATGCTGGGAGGCATTTATAATCAGGTAAAGAAATCTTGCCCTGGATCAAAAATTAGTGTCAGTTGGTTACCAAGGATGGGAATATGGTTGACCATATTCTTTTATTTCCCAGGTTATTGTCATAACATCTCTGTATAATTTTATATACCCATACGCACAAGTGGCCAGAAATCCCTTTCTAGCCAGCAGGGACCCACAAGGTTCTGTTTAGCAGATTTATCCCAATGTATCTATCCTCAGTAATGCTGTATAAGAAACCATCTAAAAACCCAGTGGCTTAAAACAACAAGGATTTCACCGGGTGTGGTGGCTCATGCTTGTAATCCCAGCACTTTGGGAGGCCAAGGCAGGCCGATCACCTGAGGTCTGTAGTTCAAGACCAGCCTCACCAACACTATCTCTACTAAAAATACAAAATTAGCTGGGCATATGGTGGCACATGCCTGTAGTACCAGCTGCTCGAGAGCTGAGGCAGGAGAATCACTTGAACCCAGGAGGCAGAGGTTGCAGTGAGCTGAGATCATGCCATTGCACTCCAGCCTGGGCAACAAGAGCGAAACTCCGTCTCAAAAAAAAAAAACAAACAAACAAAAAACCCACAAGAATTCAGTCTCACATCTACAGGTCTGCAAGACTGACTGTGGTTCAGTGGCTCTAGGCTGAGCAAGGCTACAGTCCAGCTGTGCTTAACTCCAACCTGTCCTTAGCTCCAGCCTATAGGTTGAGCTGTAGGCAAGTGTGTTCATTCTGGGCCTAAGCTGAGTGGATAACAGCTGCCTGGGGAAAGTTCTTCCCATCATGGATCACTGAGATACAAAAAGATCAAGCTTTAATGCACAGGCTGTTTTCAAGCCTCTGCCATCACATCTACCAATATTCTTTTTGACCAAACCCAAAGTTAAGGGGCAAGAAGGACACTCCTCCCACCATGAGGTCACAGCAAGGGTGCTGAGGAATAATTCTCTTTGAGTGCTGTGACGAACTGAGAATAGCAATTCCATTATCCACTGTGATGGTTAAATCTCCACTGGTTAAATCTTGACCAGTTCCTCTTCTGACTACTTCTGATTTTCTCCTTTGGCTTTCCAGACCACATGCATGACTCCTGCAGGTGAGCCAGAATGCCAAGAAGTCAGCATTATAAGCCTCAATGGAGAAAGAACAAGTTTTCTTTCTGGAAAGTTCCTCCCAACCTGCCATGTGTCAAGACATCACCATTAATTGGAAGGGGACATGATTATGCAAAATAACTGAGTATAAAGAACTCAAAGGCAAAAAGGGAGTGAGGGGAGGAAAGAGATGTAGCTGTTTGAACTACACATGAAGTTTAAATTAATTTCAACCAAAACATACCTAGCAGAGGATGTTCTCCTGACTCTCTTTATCTTATGTTCACTATTTTATTACAGAGGCAATAAATGCTTATTGGTTATGGGGATGAATCAATCTAGTGAGTAGAAAACACAACCATATAAAACCCCATCACCCCTAATTAGCTGCCATTCAAATCTTTTATACATGGGCTACTTTGGGCCTTGGAAATCAAGGTACTGCTACCTAAACAGTGTCATGAAAATCTGAAGGCTCTGAGTCTAGGCCATTTGAACACCAGAAATTCTTGTTCTCATCTCTCAACTACAAATGCCTAGGTGAGTTCTCTCTTATAGATTTTTTCAAATTTATAGTATATGCAATTTATTGATTTATTTATTTTGCAAAAATGGGGTCATCTGTCACATACCACTTTTCACATTAGAACAATTTTCCTTATCAACAAAGATATGTCTATATCATCATTTTAAATTCTGCCTTATATTTCATTTATAAATTACCATAAATTACTTAACCAACACCCCATTGATGGAAGTTTAGGTTATTTCCAGTTTTTCAGAATTACTTTCTGCATGCATAATAACTCACGTCACTTCATATACAAACTGAGGCATTTATTTTCATTTTCAGATCTAAGAAATCTAAGCAGTGCCTTATTGACAATAAATAGAACCACCCTTGTGGTGTTAAAATGTGGGCAGCAAGAAAGGAAATAGTGTGGTTGGGTGGAGATTAGTCATTTTTGAAAGAGCACGTATGTACATTTTGCATGTTGGTGACAATTCACTCAAAATTTTAAAGAACCCAGCTTAAGTTTTGAATCAGCCTTAAGCACTCCGAACTTCAGATGCTCATCTCAGCCTCTTAAGTCTGCCAACCAAGCTGGAGACAAAACAAGATCTGGCTCCCTGGTGGCCGCCTGGGAATCCTGCCCTTGGCGTCATTTCTGGAAGGGCAAAGGAACCCTATGGACTCCTGTATCACTAAGCTAGAAATGCCACCCAGCTCCTCAGCCCATCTCTATCACCATGGCAGGGGGGAGGGGCCTAGGCATTATCAGAATGGGTCAGGACTAGCTCAGAGCCAATGTCAAGCTGGCTGACTGTAAACTAAGCCAGGCTTTCAAGGGAAGGTTTTTGAAGGAACTAAGCCAACAAAACAGCATCAGAAACTGAGGAACCATTCCTTCTCCAACTCTACTCCCCAAGAGATACCAAGGTCACACAGGATACAGCAGTTGTTGAAATTATTACTGCTATGGAACTGAGCTTTTTTTGGCACCAGAAGTTGTTATTCTCTTCTGTCAACCCTCTTTTCCTTTCCCTTGGATTTTCAATCCTTCCCATAGAAAATCAAGATTGTCCAGCAAAGAACATGCTTACCCAAAAGACCACAGTGACATTCAGAAAGAAGAAAGTCCAGTTCTACCATATACATAACCTTCTATCAATCCTCTGCCCTTCTGACTTCATAATATATCTTTCCAAGATACTAGATGCATGGCATGTTAAAGCCTAGGAGGACCATGGAGATTGTGTCAATATCTTCATCCTTCAGTGAGTAGATGGGGACCTCAGAGAGGATGAGCGACCTGCCCATGGCCCCACAGAATTGGTGGCAGAGCCCAAGACTGTTGGCCCCCAACCACACTGTCCAGACTTCAAAAGCTGATCCTCTTGCCAATGCCCCACACTAGTAACAGCCTTTTTGCCTGAATGTCTCTCAGGGATGTCATGAAGACAAATTACTATCTAGCTATATGGTTCTTTAGTCCTCTGGATAAACTTGCTGTATGTTATTGCACCTGGCAGGCCCCCATAGAAACTAAAGCTGGAACGAAATGAAGGAGCTCAACTTGGTTAAAACCATTGACAGAACCCTCATCCCCCATCCTTTGCTCTCTGGACAACCTAGCAGGTAAATGTGAGGCATTAGGCAGAGTTAAGCCTTCTACATCAGTTAAGCTAAAAGAACAGTTTATTTCATACCCCTAAACTTCACAGGAATAGAACACAAGCTACAAGGCGGCAAGAACAAAGGAACAGACTAGATACATTTATTTTTCAGAAATTTTAAGCCATGGAAGAACAAAAAAAATTTTCTTGAAAGAAAATTTAGGGGCAGGGGATTGAAATACATGCAAAGCTTATTTTTAGTGCCCTTTACAGATATAAAGTCATGCTGTTCGTTTAGGAACAAAAAAATGCATTATGTATAACTTGTTTCACTCATAAAATTACCATGTTTTGTATATTGATATATTTAGACATTGGGAGATCTGAAAAAAGCGTTTTTATGATTTCTTTCCTGGTTATTTTCTTGGGCGAAAGGGAGGTTTTTTTTAAAAAAAAGTCCTCAGTGGAAAAACTTTTCAGAATTTTGAGAAAATTTACAGATTTTAGAGGATTTTTACTTTTCCCAAAATGACTAAGTCATCACGTTCTCAAGTCATTGAACTCTAATGCTTTCAAACAATGTCCTCTACCTGTCAAGAGACGAGCACGAACACAAACCTGCAAGCTGATAACTAAACCGGGTTTAGTCATGGTGACCTACTGTGGAACTTTCAAAAGTCCACTGCAGAAGTTCCACAGATTTGAAATTCACTTTGCCCTCCAAGGCAGATCTTTTCTGTTCTTCCCACTGTAGCACTACTTAAAGCCCATTTCTAGAAATGAACTGGGAGAGGTCATAAGTCATTTAGTTTAGACCCTACATGAGCACAAATCCTGTCTATATGAGGTCTACAAATGGTCAACTATCCCTTGCTTCTCCGCAGTCAATGGTCTAAGGCCTAACTGACATGCTTTACCATATACATTTATGAATGTATGATGATCTGATCCGTTTCTGTCTTCCTCACTAGACTGCAGATGCTATCATGGCAAGAACCAAACCTTCTCTGCTGACTACTTTGTCCTGAATGCCTACCAGCAATGGGAACAGAGCAGCACATCTACGCTCATACCTTCTGAGACAGCTCTTAATGTTAGAATTTCTCTCTGTGTATTGAACTTCTATTACTTTCCCTATAACTTCTGTGTACTGGGTGGATTCTGCCCTTCTGGTCCATCTAGATATTTCACAAGACAGCCCTTCAGATATGTGAAACATTATGTCATCCTCCACTCTTCTCTCCTCTAGGCTAAATATCCTCAGTTTCTTCAGCTTCTCCTCGAGGCTAAATATCCTCAGCTGTCCCACATGTGGTGTGATTTTTCAGTTCCTTCATTACCTTGGATGCCCTTCTCAGAAGACATCACTGCTCTGGTTCTATAAACCCACACGGCTAACATGGAAGGGGAACAGTTTCTGGAATGTAAGGTTATTGACATATTAAGTGCTCTCCGCCAAAAATGGTTCCAAAGTCTGAGACTAAACTGGAACCCTGTAATACCCTTCACCAAAAACTGATTGATGACCAAGTCACCTTCTACAGTTACATAAGGCATTAGAAAGATACAAGTAACAGATAGAGGAGTGACTCATGACCAAGACTGCTAGTTGTCCGCTAAGATACATTCTCCCCTTCCTCTATGGCAATAGAACCCCTAATTTTTAGCTGGACATGTAGCTGGCTGCAGTAAAGGCAATGTTTCCCAACCTGTCTTGTAGCTAAGTGTGGCCATGTGAAAAAGTTTTTGTTAATGAAATGAGTTAGGAGGGTACTAAGCAGACTTTGAGAACCTCCCCTAAGAGACAGCACACCTGCACCCTTGGCACAGCTGCTTTATATTTCTTCCATTCTTTTCCCTCGAATGCCATCATCTGAGACCATGAGCCCAAAGTCACACACACATCAAGGAGTGTCCTAGACCAATACTTTTTTGTTGTTGTTGTTCTGAAAAAGAAATAAACTGCTATCATGTTCAAATCATTACCCTGGGTTTCTGTTGTTGTTGTTTTTGTCACAGCCAAAACTAATCCTGATAGTCTATTGCTCTGTCTTCAACCTTATTCAAGTAGTTTTGTAACTGAAGCAGCACATGGTGTAATTAAACACGAACCTGCAAGCTGATAACTTTCCCAGTGTCGGCTACCCTGCCAAGGATAAGGGTGGCAAGCTTAGGGTCTGGCATCAGAGAGGGTGTCTGTGGCTCTAACTAAAAAGAGCTTCCAAGAGCTGACTCTCTTCCCAGTAAAAAAAAAAAAGAAAAAAAGAAAAAAGGGAGGTGATGCCACCATACAAGAGGAAGGCATATGTATTATTTTTCAAAAGAGGATAGACTATTTTTCTTCTTCTCCCTTCATTACATTTTTGAGATCTAATGGCTAATTTCAAAATTGCTTAATGAGTGAAAAGCACAGCCCTCAGATAGAGTAGGCCAATCCATGGACCCCAGGAAACCTGCAGAGACACTCACATGGAGGTGAGTGGCAGGAACACCAAATGGCAGAGCACGCCTGAGGCGGGGGAAAGACAAGTCTAGAAGACTCCACCTTCACAGGTAGGGGTGATAGGTTCCCCAAAGCCTGGAATTTCAGCTCCCATGTGACATTTCTTGATTTCATATCAGTCATTTGCCAGTTCTTGCTGAAATCAAACTTCTGTTACAAAAAACTTAGAAATGGTCAAAGTACTAAGAAGAGGCAGGTTGTGGTAGCTCCGTATTTTCAAATATTCCCAGGCATTATGTTTCTGCTTAGAATGTAGAAAGTCACAAGAGACCATGGTTCTCCCCTAACATTGAGAACAAGCTAAATAAGCTACTCATCACATTCTAAAACTCATCACAAAGAGCTGAGGACACAAAGAAATGAAAACAAAGTAAATTCCAGAAATAAACACTTTCTAGGACAGGAGAGACCCATGGCTGCTTTCATCCCCGACAGAGTGAAGAGGAGAAATCAGCCAGAGACAGCGATAAGGAGAAACCAGCTAAACTTTTAATAAAAGTTAATTATTGCAAGCGTGAAGCTGGGCACGGTGGCTCACGCTTGTAATTCCATCATCTTGGGAGGCCAAAGCGGGCTGATCACTTGAGCTCAGGAGTTCAAGACCAGCCTGGGCAACATGATGAAACTCCATCTCTACTATAAATACAAAAGTTAGCCAGGCGTGGTGGCAGGCACCTGTAGTCTCAGCTACTCAGGAGGCTCAGGTGGGAAGACTGCTTGAGTCCGGGAGGTTGAGGCTACGGTGAGCTAAGATTGCACCACTGCACTCCAGCCTGGGTCACAGAGTCAGACCTTCTCTCAAAGAAAAAGCAAGTTTATTAGAAACTTTTTCCTAGAATGCTTTTATCTTAGACCATGGCCAACTATTAATAGAACAGCAAGCAGCTCCAGCCTCAGAGCAAGTTGGCACCTACCCACCTTTTCTCCACAGGCCTTCACTAGTGCATGGGACTACTAGACAAAAGGCTGGAGGCAAAGCAAGAGACCTAAGAGAGTGCCGCACATCCCTTGAAACCTCTTGAAAAAATGCATTTTCCATACATATCACTTAACCAAATAATTGAGCACCGTATTTCATCATATTCAAGACACTATCAATTATAAGACGCACCATTATTTTAGGACCACTACGTATAACGAATGTATTACGGATAGCAATGTGCAACACGTGAATGGTTCACACTGTCCTCTCCTTACCTAGAAATCTGAGATTTGCTTATTTCTCCTGCCTTAGGTCGCAGTGTTTCAAATGCAACCATGCAGTGTCATAATGTAATCTTTCTGAAGACATTTCTGATCCCAGTTCAATTCAACATTTGTACTTCTAACAACGAGCATAACCCAAGTGAAGTGCAGATATTGTGCCAAGCTTTGAAGAAGCTCACACATAAGCAAACAATGACTACGTCTGACTGCTGCCTGGCCCACAATGTTTGTGAGACACCACTGCTGGTAAGAGACTTCCCAATTTCAGAGGTTAATATGGGCCAAAAATGTGCACTTTCAAATCACCGCAATAAGAACAATAAATTTTCCTCCTGATCAGTACTATCTGTGACTCCTCTGTTACTTGTGTATTTCCATACGTCTTTTCCTTTTTCTTTCTCTTCCTTTCTTCTCATCAGTATGTCTATTTAGAGTTCTCTTCTTCAGTGGTGATACTAAAATTTTTAATTGACAGATAAAGTTGTATATATTGATCATCTACATGATAGTCTGATGTACATGTATTTCAAGCTGAGCATAGTGGCTTACACCTATAATCCCAGCACTTTGAGAGGCTGATACAGGAATTTGCTTGAGGCCAGGAGTTTGAGATCAGCCTTGGCGACATAATGAGAACTCATCTCTACAACAATACAAAAAAATTTTAAAAATTAGCTGAGCGTGGTGGCACGTGCCTGTAGTCCCAGCTACTTGGGAGGCTGAGATGGGAGGATTGCTTGAGTCTAGGAGATCAAGGCTGCAGTGAGCCGTGATGACACCACTGCATACTCCAGCCTGGGCAACAGAGTGAGACCCCCTCCCTAAAAAAACAAAAAAAAAATGCATCTCCTCATATTCTTCAGAGAGTCATGACTTTTGTGATGAGAACACCTAACATCTACTCTCTCGGCATCAGAGGTGATATTTTAAAACAAGGAATGAAGTGTGTGTAGAAGATAGTCAGGAGGGATATCCCCCAAATACAAATATTATCTGTGGGTGGTTAGCTATGAGTGGTAGGATAATGGGTGATTTTTATTTTCTTCTCTTGGTTTATTATATTTTATAATTTTCTATAAAAACTATTATTACTTGGATAAGTTCTAAAGGTTTAAAAGAAATAAGCCTAATACAAGATGTTTTAAAATATCATTTGAAAAAAGACAAGGGTAAACAAAATCAAAATACGAATGATAGCTGGGATAAATATCTACAATATGAAATGACCAACATCCAACTCAATACAACAGAATGGGCAACTCACTCAAGAAGGAATACACATGGCCAATAAATGTATGAAAAGATGCTCATCCAAATTAAAGCAACCAAGAGATACCATTTTTTTTTCAGTCCTCAGGTTGGCAAAAAAAAAAACATTGTTTAAATTAAAAACCTATAGCATTCTGTGCTAGCAAGCCTGAGAAGAAGCAAGTGCTCTCACACACTGCTAATGGAATGGGTATTGCTACATTCTTTTTTGGAAATCTGGATGGCAACAGCTACTAAAAATTGAAAAACACACAGCCTTTAACCCAGCAACCCCACCTCTAGGACTCAGTGCTGTGGAAATGAAAGTACCATATATTTTCAAGTGAATTTTTAATTTTAGAATAGTTTTAAATTTACAGACAACTTATAAAAATAGTACAGGGAATTTGCATACATCCCACACCCAGTTTTTCCTACAAACATCTTACATTAGTATGGTACACTTGTCACAACTAATGAACCAATATTGATATATTATTAACTAAAGTCCATATTTTGTACAGATGTCCTTAGTTTTCACCTACATCCTTTTACTATTTCAGGATCCCATCCAAGGTGCCACATAATATTTGATCATCCTGCCTTCTAAGGCAGCGGTCCCCAACGTTTCTGGCATCAGGAACCAGTTTCGTGGAAGACAATTTTTCCACAGACATGAGGGGCAGGCAGAGGAATGGCTGGTTTCCAGATGACATCATTCCATCTCAGATCATCAGGCGTTAGTCAGATTCTCATAAGGAGCTCACAACTAGGATCCCTCGCATCCATAACCATAGTTCACGTTAGAGCTTGCCTCCTATGAGAATCCAGTGCTGTCACCGATCTGACAGGAGGCAGAGCTCGGGTGGTAACACTCTGGCCAACCTCACACCTCCTGCTGTACGGCCGGGTTCCTAATAGGCCACAGACCAGTACCAGTCCACCACTTGGGGGTTGGGGACCCCTGACCTTTTTTTTTCTTTTCCTTTGTTTTTTTTTTGAGACAGGGTCTCACTCTGTGGCCCAGGCTGGAGTGCAGTGGTGCATTCACAGCTCACTACAGCCTCAGCTTCCTGGGCTCAAGTAATCCACTCACCTGGGCCACCCAGAGTGCTGGGATTACAGGTGTGGGTCACCATGCCCAGCCAGGGACCCCTGTTCTAAGGCTCTTCTACACTGTGACAGTTTCTCAGACTTTCCTTGTTTGGTTTTTTTTATGTAATTGACAGATAATAATTGTACCTCTTCATGGGGTTCATAGTGATGTCTTGATATATATAATGTATAGTGATCAGATCAGGGTAATTAGCAAATCCATCATCTCAAATATTTATTACTTCTTTGGGCTAGCAACATTAATATCCTCCTCCTATTTGAAACTATATATTATTGTTAACTGCAGTCATCTTACTCTGAACACTAGAACTTACATAGAACACTAGAACTTAATCCCTCTACCTATCTGTAATTTTGTAACAAATCTCTCCATAGCCTCCCCTTCTCCTTAGCCTTCCCAGCCTCTAGCATTCTCTGTTCTCTTTTTTACTTCTACAAAATCAATTTATTTTAGCTTCCACGTAAGACTGAGAAATGCAGTTTTTAACTCTGTTCCTGGTATATTTCACTTAACATCATGTCCTCCAGTTCCACCCATGTGGCATCCACCATGAATGACAGGATTTCATTCTTTTCAATGGCTGAATAGTATTCCATTATGTATATATACCACATTTTCTTTATCCATTCATCTAGGTTGATTCCATAAATTGGCTATTGTGAATAGTGCTGCAATAAATATGGGACTGCAGATGTCTCTTCAATATAATGATTTCCCTTCCTTTGGATAAATGCCCAGCAGTGGGATTGCTGGATCATATGGCAGTTCTATTTTTAGTTCTTTGAGGAACCTCCATACTGTTTTCCATAGTAGCCATGCCAGCTTACACTCCTACCAACAGTGAATAGGAGCTCCCTTTTCTCTGCATCCTCACCAGCATTTGTTATTTGTTTGTCTTTTTGATAATAGCCGTCCTAAGTGGGATGTGATGATACCTTATTGTGGTTTTGATTTGTATTTCCCTGATGATTAGCGACGTTGAACATTTTTTCATATGGTTGTTGGCATTTGTATGTCTTATTTTGAGAAATGTCTGTCCAGGTCATTTACCCATTTTTCAATTGAACTGTTTGCTTTTCTGCTGTTGAGAAGTTGGAGCCCCTCGTATATTCTGGATATTGGTCCCCCATTGGATGAGTACTTTGCAAACATTTTGTCCTATTCTGTAGGCTGTCTTTTCACTCTGCTGATTGTTTCTGTTGCTGTGCAGAGGCTTAGTAGTTTGATATAATCCTATTTATTTATTTTTTTGTTTTATTGCCTGGAAAACCCTAGTTTTGAATGATATACTTACAAGAATATTTACTGCAGCATTATATCTAGAGGTAAAAACTGGAAACTTCTTAAAATCCATTAAATGAAGATTAAATACATTTGGGAACACCAGGCCAGGTGCAGTGGCTCACGCCTGTAATCTCAGCACTTTGGGAGGCCGAGGCGGGCAGATCACGAGGTCAGGAGATCAAGACCATCCTGGTTAACACGGCGAAACCCCATCTCTACTAAAACTACAAAAAATTAGCCTGGCGTGGTGGCGGGCGCCTGTAGTCTCAGCTACTCTGGAGGCTGAGGCAGGAGAATGGCGTGAACCCGGGAGGCAGAGCTTGCAGTGAGCCAAGATTGCGCCACTGCACTCCAGCCTGGGCGACAGAGCGAGACTCTGTCTCAAAAAAAAAAAAAAAAAAAAAAAAAAAAAAAAAAAAAAAAAGAATTGATGAAATGATGAGAAAGATGCTTAATTTTTTTACTTCTTTCTTCATATTATTTTACTAGTGATAAAGAACATCTGTGAATTCTCTAATTTTGGAAAGGTAATTTAACAGAAGATTTTTTTTAAACTGAAGAATATATGCTGTGCATGTTATCTTTCTGGAGTGGCGCAGATTCAAGATTTGGTATCTCCAGGTGACAGAATGAATTCATTTTCTGCTTAGATTAGTTAAGCCAATAAGTTTCCTCGGGTAGTCTGATTCTTTGCCTGATCTTTTGATATATTAACTTTTTTTTTTTTTTTTTTGAGACAGAGTGCACCTTGTCACCCAGGCTGGAAAACAGTGGTGTAATCTTGGCTCACCACAACTTTTACCTCCTAGGTTCGAGCAATTCTCCTGCCTCAGCCTCCCCACTAGCTGGGATTACAGGTGCGTGCCACCACACCTGGCTGTATTTTTAGTAGAGATGGAGTTTTAGCATTTTGGCCAGGCTGGTCTCGAACTCCTGACCTCAGGTGATCTGCCCACCTCAGCCTCCCAAAGTGCTGGGATTACAGACGTGAGCCACCATGCCTGACCAATATTTTTACATTTTTATTTCTTGAAAAATGTTCTAGTGTAGTCATTCTATCATGGGGCTAACTGGACACAACATCTCTGACCAAACTATGCCATGCCATCATATGCACCCCAATAATTCCAGGAAGGATGTTGTGTGGTTAAGTGAGAAGGAGTTGTCAATCCTTGGCAAAAAAGGAGGGTAATGTTCCCAAAAGTGAATATAAGATGAAGATTTGAAAGCTGTTCCAATGAGATCTCTTTGGTTCCTTCCATTCTAGCCCAGTCTCCTTGCTTCCATCAGCCACCACTGCAGTTCAGTCGGGCCAAACAGCTGTACAATTGAGAGGGATTTAAAGTGTTCCCCAGGTTTGCCTCCTGCACTGCCCCCAGAGTTCTGCTGAAGATGTGTCCATGCCAGCATAGGGGTCCCTTAGTGAGAAAGGCCCTCACAGCCACCATAACCATCCAGTGGGGCTTGGCAGTCAAGAACCTAATTAAAAGATGACCTGTCAAGAGAAACTCTAGTTGAAGTCTGCCCTGTCTTTACATGTAAAATATGTGGCTCTGTTATAACAGTGGTCAAGCCTCTCTCAAAACTATGAGACCCTGGGAGAAAACAGTGACATTCTTCTATTTGTTCTTTTCCCGAGAATAGGGAGCAAAAAATTACTTTCCTCTGCTTTTTAGTAATTACCAAATCAAATGGCCTGAAGCTTTCTTATTATCTTACCAGAAAGCAGATCCCTTGCCAGATTCCTAGTTGATAAAGTCATCGCCAGACACTGTATTGTGGCCCCTATGCTTTCATCTGGGGACATAGATTGGAAGGGGAAAAAGGCGCAGGCTTTTACTGGTCTGGGAATAGTCAGATGCTAAAATTGGGATCTGTGATGAGCTACCAAGCATCCACTGGGAGGCAAGATTATTTGAACACGAATTATTCTTATGTTCCTGATAGTTCAGGAAGACCCATGAGCCAATATTTCTCCCCATGCTTCCACCGCACATATAAAATTGCTGCTTACACCAATCCTCTCCTCCAGGCAACTGTGTACCCAAGAAAGGGGCAGGACTTTGGAGTTCATCAGTTTCCAACAAATTTTCAGGGAAGAGCCCAGTACATTCTCTTCTACCCACGTGTTCTGAACTTATCACAGACAAGAAAGTGGGAGAATCTCAGAGAACAAGGGCCTAAAACTAGTGGCTACTGAGGTTACAGATAGAGTGGACAATTGACATTTGCCTCCCTAACATCCATTCTACCTTCTTTTGCCTACAGCTAAAGATTTTTGTTTCAGGAGTATATCAATCAGCGTTGTCCAAGAAAACTGAGTGGGCACACACACACTCACACACACACACACACACACACACAGAGAGAGAGAGAGAGAGAGATTTATTATGGGAATTAGCGCACACGATTATGAAGCTGAGAAGTCCCACCATCTGCTGTCTGCAAGCTGGAGAAGCAGGAAAGCCAATGGTAATTCAGTCTGAGGCCAGAGGCCTGAGAACAGTGTGGGGACTGATGGTGTAACTCCTAGAGTCCAAAGGCCTGAGAACCAGGAGCTCCAGTGTCCAAAGGCAGAAGAAAACAGATGTCCCAGCTCAAGGAGAGGGAGTGAATTTGCCCTTATCTTCCTTTTTGTTTTATCAGAACTCTCAAACAGATGAGATGATGCCTGCCCACACTGGTGAAGATTATCTTCTTTACTCAGTCTACTGATTCAAGCCCTCATCTCTTTTTGGAAACACCCTCCCAGACACACCCAGAAATAACGCGTTGCGAGCTATCTGGGCATCCCTTAGCTCAGTCAAGTTGACATCTAAAATTAGCCATCACAAGAATCTACCTCTCCTTCTCACAGTCAAAGCACTGCATTCTCTGCAGTAATCCCAGGAGCACTCATAATATAATGCAATAGCACCAATGAGATGAAATGGAACTTCTGCTGAGACTTCTGGAAAAGTGACCTGATATATTTTCCCCTGAGACTTGAAGGTGAGAAGAGGTGAGCATGGAGTTGTGCAGCCATTGTGACCCCAAAGGAAGAGACTCAGAGCATAAGGCCAAGATGAAGGTCCAGGGTCATGACATACACAGAAAGGGGGCATGATGGCAGCACCGTGAAAACAAGCAGCCCCCCAGGCCCAGAGCATCACATGAATAATAAAATCTCTTTTTTGCCTAAACTATTTGGGGTAGGCCTGCTTTTGTCGGTGCTAAAGAAAGCATCCTGTCTAATAAGACATGATATGGCAAAAAGAACCACAGGCCAGAATGAGGCCAGTCACAGGTTCTCTTTTTTCCATTTAAAATTTCCAAGCATGTGCTTACCATGCACATGCCCAAGGAAGGTGTCACCTTCTCACCTGAGGAGGGCCTCCTTCCAGTTTGTTTCAGCCTTCTGTAGGAGACATCTATTTTCGGAACAAGAAATCCTGATGGGAGGTCAATGTACTGCTTACTGTCATTTTAATTTTATTCTTATTAATAGTCATTACGATGCATCTCTCAATATCCAGAGACCATTCCGTTAATCCAGCATTGGCAGGAGGTGTCTCCACAGTTGTGGAGAGAGTTTTGCTATTAGTCATCCACATTCTCATATGGCCCCCATGGTGACAATGGCTTATCCAAATCCTCCCTAGTCCTCCTGTGTGTTTTAATTAAATTGGCCACTCTACACTAGCCACTTAAGACAGATAAGGTTACTGAGGACTGTAAACAGCAAAGGAAAAGACAGAGAAGCTATCACTCTATTCTCCTACTCTAGGTCCCAATGCAGCATACTCTTCCAATCTGGTATTTCTCACTCAGGATGAATGAAGCATGAGGATGTTCATTACCTCCCTTACCTTATAACTTGGCTATTGAAAGACACCCCCTGTTCTGTTTTGTTGTTTTTTGCTTGCCTTCCTTTTATGATGGAAATTATAAACATCAGTTTAGGTCTCAAATTATCATCCAACCAAACAAGACATGCACCAAAACATTCATTCTGACCAGGGCTTACAACTCTCAGGGTGCTCCCACTCATCCAGATGGCTAGGAAACAGCTGATCCCTCTCTCCATGGCCATGAGATCAGAATGGGGACCTGCCCTTCATTGGCTGGTTTCTTTTTAAGATCCAGGCAGAGGAGTTGAGAACTAATCGTTATTGGTTGTGCTAGTGTATCATCCTGAGATTCCTGTGCCTTCAGAAGAGAATTTTTGGAGGGGGCTGGGGTCTTAGAAAGTCAGACAAAATAACTGCTAAATGAACATTGTTGATTTCCAAACCAAATCACACTTAATGACTATGGCTGGCCAGGCACAGTGGCTCATACCTGTAATCCCAGCATTTTAGAAGGTTGAGGTGCAAGGATTGCTTGAGGCCAGGAGTTCAAGATCAGCCTGGGCAACCTAGTGAGACCCCTGTCTCTAATTCTAAATTTTTTTGAAAAAGAAGAAAAAATATCTACACCTGGCTGGGCATGGCGGCTCATGCCTGTAATCCCAGCACTTTGGGAGGCCAATGCAGAAGGATCACTTGAGGTCAGGAGTTCAGCCTGCCAACACGGTGAAACCCTGTCTCTATTAGAAATACAAAAATTAGCCAGGTGTTGTGGTGCATGCTGTAATCCCAGCTACTCCAGAGGCTGAGGCATGAGAATCACTTGAATCCGGGAGGCAGAGATTGCAGTGAGCCAATGGCACCACTGCACTCCAGTCTGGGCGACAGAGTGAGATGCTGTCTCAAAAATTACAAAAAGAAAAAATATATATATATATACACACACACACACACACATATACACCTAACATGATCAAGGTGGCTTTTCCTTCACCTTTCTCCAAGGGCAAAAGTTAAGTAACAATAACAATATTCTGTGGGAAATTCCTGCTCTGATACATCGAAATCCTTCCAAATTGGCACTTGTATTCCTTTTACTTTACTTTCTCAAGGTGAGATAATCACAAACAGGATTTAACGAAACCTCACACACGCTGGCAAGGTGGAGGGTAAGAATGCACAATGGAGCCAAGGAAAGAGAACACAGTTCCTTCCCACCTGGCCCCACGCATCTTATCAGCTTTAACTCCCAGAGCATGTGCTCTCCTCTTCCTCGTGAAGGATGGGGCACCTGATGTCCTGCCCCTGAACTTATGATTACATTACAGCAGAACACATCAAAAGAACAAATCCAAATAATGACATAAGGGAAAATAATCAAAGAAATTCAAGAAGTAATCCAAGAAATCATAGCCAGGGAGCACCCGTACACAGAGAACTCAGAATCCTTTCCAAAATCAGAGAATCATTGTGTCAGTAAAATTCGGGAGAGGAAACACACAAACTGCTTTTCCTCTGCTTTCACGCAACAAACAACACGGACACAAGCTGGGTGTCCTTCAATTCAATGCTATCTACCTGAAGATAGCGTCCCAGCCTGTCACCGGAAAGGGGTCCCGATCCAGACCCCAAGAGAGGCTTCTTGGAGCTCGGGCAAGAAAGAATCGAAGCAAATCCATAAAGTGAAACCAAGTTTATTGAGAAAGTAAAGGAATGAAAGAATGTCTACTCCATAGGCAGAGCAGCCCCAAGGGCTGCTGGTTGCTCATTTTTACGGTTATTTCTTGATTATATGATAAACACGGGGTGGATTTTTCATGCCTCCCCCTTTTAGACCATATAGGGTAACTTCCTGACGTTGCCATGGCATTCCTAAACTGCCATGGATCTGGCGGGAGTGTAGCAGTGAGGACAACCAGAGGTCAATCTCCCTGCCATCTTGGTTTTGGTGGGTTTGGCCGCTTTTTCATTCCAACCAGTTTTATCAGCAAGTCTTCATCACCTGTGTCTTGTGCCGACCTCCTAGCTCATCCTGTGACTGAGGATGCCTAACTTACAGGGAACGCAGCCCAGGAGGGCTCAGCCTTATTTTACCCAGCCCCTGTTCAAGACGGAGTTGCTCGAGTTCAAATGCCTCTGACAAGTCCACAAGATAAGAACTCAGTCCCACGAGACTGCCCCCCCACTTCAGACACCAGTCATAAGTTCGGGCCCCCAGGACTTCTAACAGCTTCAAGTTGGGGTTCCCACAACCCTCTCTTTGAGTTCCATTAACTTGCTAGAGCCGCTCGCAGAACTCAGGGAAACACGTTTGCTGGTGTGTTATAAAGGATATTACAGAGGACGCAGATGAAGAGATACACAGGGAGAAGTATGGGAAGAGGCACGGAGCTTCCACGCCCTCCCCAGCATGCCACCCTCTAGGAACCTCCCTGTGTTCAGCTATCCAGAACTCTCCAAACCAGGAATTTGTGGTTTTATGGAAGCTTCATTAGGTCGGCATGATTGATTAAACCACTGGCCATTGGTGATCAACTTAACCTTCAGCCACTCTCCCCTCCCCGCGGCTGGGGCACGGGAAGGAAAGTCCCACCCTCTAATGCTAATGCTGCCTCAGTCTTTGTGGTGACCAGCCTCCAGCCTGGAGCTGCCAGCCACCAGTCAATCAGTAGCACACGAAAATGTATCACTTTAAAAATTGTAAGGATTTGGGTCAGGCGTGGTGGCTCACGCCTGTAATCCCAGCACTTTGGGAGGCTGAGGTGGGTGGATCATGAGGTCAAGCGATCAAGACCATTCTGACCAACATGGTGAAACCCTATCTCTACTAAAAATACAAAAATTAGCTGGGTGTGATGGTGCATGCCTGTAGTCGCAGCTACTTGGAAGGCTAAGGCAGAAGAATCACTTGAACCCGGGAGGCAGAGGTTGCAGTGAGCCGAGATTGCGCCACTGCACTCCAGCCTGGTGACCTAGCAAGACTCCGTCTCAAAAAAAAAAAAAAAAAATTCTAAGGATTTTAGAAGTTGTATGCCAGGAATCTGGTATAAAACCAAATATAGGCTGTGTGCAGTGGTTTACACCTGTAATCCCAGCAGGAGACTAGCCTGGGTAACATGGCGAAACCCCATCTCTATAAAAAATACAACAATTAGCCAGTTGTGGTGGCCTGCGTCTGTAGTCCCAACTACTCAGGAGGCTGAGAGGGCAGGATCGCTTGAGCCCAGGAGGTGGAGGTTGCAGTGAGCTGAGATCGTGCCATTGCACTCTAGCCTGAGCAACAGAGCCAGACCCTGTCTCAAAAAAAAATTATAATAATAATAATATATATACACACATTTCACAATATCACAAAAATATATCTATTTTAAAGTATTGAACAAAAAAATGGGAGGATCAGAACTCTGATATTTTCTGCTTTAAACTCTGAAATTAGTTCAAGGATTCTGGTGCTATTTCTTGATGATATCCATCGTGTATGTGTGTGTGTATGTGTGTGTATGTGTGTGTCTGTGTGTCTGTGTGTGTGCGCATGTGTGTGTATATCTCTGTGTGTGTGTGTATTGTATGTGTGTGGGTGTGTGTGTATGTGTGTGCGTGTGTGTGTATGTGTGGGGGTGTGTGGGTGTATGTGTGGGTGTGGGTTTATATGTGGCTGTGTATGTGTGGGTGTGGGTTTATATGTGGCTGTGTATGTGTGGGTGTGTGTGGGTGCAGGGGTGTGTATGTGGGTGTGGGTGGGGGGTGTATGTGGGGGCTGTGGGTGTGGGTGTATGTAGGTGTGTGTGGGTATGTGTGTGTAAAACACACACAGCATTGGCAGTCAAGCAAACAGGCCAAGGTAGAAATTGAGAATTCTGAGATCTGTCTGAGATAAGTTAATCTTTATTTTCTTTATTTGGAAAATAAGAACAAAAGTAACAAAACTACAGCAAAATCATGACAAATAAATCTGACATTTTAAAAATCCATAACACTTTTTTAAAGTGCACATCTATTCTGAATTACACAACTATGGCATTTCTTATGTTCTTCATATTATTTTGTAAGATTTATGTACTGTCTGCCCAAAAAGGTATGCCCTATGATCCCCATTTTTGCAGAAGTGGGAGTTAGATTTCTAGACATTAAGGATCTTAGCTAAGGACAACAGCTGGTAAGAGGTTGCATGGCTAGAATGTGTTACCGGAAAGGGGTCTAGATCCACACCCCAAGAGAGGGTTCTTATATCTCACACAAGAATTCTAAGTGAATCCATACAGTAAAGTTAAAGCAAATTTATTAAGAAAGTAAAGAAATAGTGGCTAACATCTGTAATCCCAGCGCTTTGGGAAACCGAGGTGGGTGGATCGCCTGAGGTCAGGAGTTTGAGACCAGCCTGGCCAACATGGTGAAACCCCATCTCTACTAAAAATACAAAAATTAGCCAGGTGTGGTGACACACTCCTGTAATCCCAGCTACTCGGGAGGCTGAGGCAGGAGAATTGCTTGAACTTAGGAGGTGGAGGTTGCAGTGAGCCAAAATCGCACCATTGCACTCCAGCCTGGGAGACAGAGCAAGACTCCATCTCAAAAAAAAAAGAAAGTAAAGGAATAGAAGAATGGCTACTCCATAGGCAGAGCAGCAGTGTGGGCTGCCCAACTGATTATACTTACAACTATTTCTTGATTACATGCTAAACAAAGGGTGGATTATTCATACATTTTCTGGGAAAGGGGTGGGCAATTCCTAGAACTGAGGGTTCCTCCCCTTTTTAGAACATACATGGTAACTTCCCAACATTGCCATGGCTTGTATGAATAGTCATGGCACTGGTGGGAGTGTCTTTTAGCATGCTAATGTATCATAATTAGTGTGTAATGAGCAGTGAGGACGACCAGAGATCACTCTCATCGCCATCTTGGTTTTGATGGGGTTTGGCTGGCTTCTTTAGCACATCCTGTTTTCATCAGCAAGGTGTTTGTGACCCGTGCCTTGTGCCAATGTCCTATCTCATCCTGTGACTAAGAATGTCTAACCTTCTGGGAATGTAGCCCAGTAGCTCTCAGCCTTATTTTACCCAGCCCCTATTCAAGATGGAGTCATTCTGGTTTGAACACCTCTGACAAATGCAAACCCAGATCCTTCTGGCTCCAAAATTCAATCAATGTTGCCTCTTTTCAAAATATTTCTATCTACTTGAGAAAATTCCAACTCATTTGCCTTAGGGGAGAATTTAGGATCTCCCATTAGTCATGGTCTCCTGGGGAAGGAAGGCATCTTCTCCAACCTGGGGCTGCCTGAGGAGAACTCACCAGTCACCACCAAGACACACCAACTGCAATGCAGCCAGCCCCCTGACTTTCGGAGGAATGCTGGTGCTTCTTCCCACCTTGACTATGCTCTAGCCTAACCATCTGCCTGGGGCACTAGTGTTCCTGCATGGCTTCCTGACCAGCCAGGCCCTTTCCATAATTTGCTTCTTTTCTTCTCTAAAGTATCCTTGTTACTTTTTTTAGACAGGGTCCTGCTGTATTGCCCAGGCTGGAGTGCAGTGGCTCAATCACAGCTCAATGTAGCCTCGACCTCTCAGGCGGAAGTGATCCTCCTGCCTCAGCCTCTCATGTAGCTGGAACCACAGGCCTGCACCATTATGTCCAGCTAATTTTTGTAGGGTTTTTTTTGAGACAGAGTCTCGCTCTGTTGCCCAGGCTGGTGTACAGTGGTGCTACCTTGGCTCACTGCAACCTCTGCCTCCCGAGTTCAAGTGATCCTCATGCCTCAGCCTCCCAAGAAGCTGGGACTACAGGCACACGCCACCACACCTGGCTAATTTTTTTTTTTTTTTTTTTTTTTAAGGAGAGATGGGGTTTTACCATGTCGGCTAGGCTGATCTCAAACTCCTGGCCTCAAGTGATCTGTCAGCCTCAGCCTTCTAAAGTGCTGGGATTACAAGCATGAGCCACCACGCCCGGCCAATTTTTGTATTTTTTGTAGAGATGAGGTTTCGCCGTGTTGCCCAGGCTGGTCTTCCTTGTTACTTTCTAAGGAGACTACCTTGCTCCAGTTCTGGACTGACCATTCTCTTCTTGAGTTTCCCACCCTGAAACTCCTTTTCCTTGGGTGGGTTTGATGAAGTTATAGCAATTCCAACCAAATTAACTGCCTCTCCCATTCTTCAAGTCTCCATATGTACAGGTAACATCCCCAGCTTCCGCCTACCCTTGCTTGGTCCTCCCCGGACCATCCTGACTCCAATCCAGCAAGCTTTCTCTGGCTCAACCTGTGTGCTGAGTTAAGATCCTAATCCAACCTGCTTCTTCCCTCCCTCCAATACCCAAAGATGTTTTGGAATGTTTTAATAAATCAAATGAGGAGTTACGGCCTTCTGATTAAAGTTTAATAAATTTATCAAAGAACTATGAGAACATTCAGATTAAAAAATAATGAAATGCAAAATAAAAGCAATAAAGATGAATAATAAAATCAATAGATATTATTCTAACATCAAGAAGCAAATTACAATAAGAAAATTAGATTATACCAAAGGCCAGAAGTGATTCATTAAGAGAAAGAGAAGGGACACATTTCAAATAGAAATAATGTTAAGTAACAAATTATTGGATTGTTTGATAATCCAATTAATGAGTGAATCATAAAAATACATAGGAAAAGATTTAAATTTCTTGCTGATGACACAAAATACTGGCATCAATGAAGCTAACATAAAATTCATAATATACCATGAAAATGAGGACTGAATATCTTCAGTTCAAAGAGTATTTAAGATAGAAATTCACAAGAAAATCTCAAATGCCCTGAGATCTTAACAGCTTTTCTCAGAAAGAAAGTAGATAGTGGTTTGCCCAAATTTGACAAATGCTAAATATTTTCTTGGCATTACCAGTCATAAGTTGTGAAGCTGGAATAAATTTTTATAAGCTATCAATAATAAGAATAAACAACTTTTTATCAACCATGCTAGATAAGATTGAATAATCTTTCCATTCTCTACACAGAAAATCACACAAAATTGCTGTCATAGAAAAACATAATCAAAAAGTACATAGCTAAAATAATGTCAAAAATATTTTTTAAATATTAGGTGTCCGAAGATTTGTATATTGTTATAATTTCTGTTGTTATTCGAAATATTCACTTTTCATAACTAATTTTGCATGCTTTTACTTATAGAGGGCTCCAAAAATTGTCTAAGTTTCAGCCCTACAAACCCTGAACTCATCCTCAATGGGATATTGCGTTTCTCCCTCCCCCTCTCCTCACCCAAACTCAGGGCTGACCCTCTTTCAGACAGACAGACAGTGGCTGGAACAGAACCAGAATAAGATAAGCGGAAATTCTACCCACTGTGTTTTTTACCTTAAAAGTCAGTAGGATTGGCCGGGCACGGTGGCTCACGTCTGTAATCCCAGCACTTTGGGAGGTCGAGGCAGTGGATTACGAGGTCAGGAGATCGAGACCATCCTGGCTAACATGGTGAAATCCCATCTACTAAAAATACAAAAAATTAGCCAGGCATGGTGGCGGGCGCCTGTGGTCCCAGCTACTCGGGAGGCTGAGGCAGGAGAATGGTGCGAACCCAGGAGGCAGAGCTTGCAGTGAGCCTAGATCGCACCACTGGACTCCAGCTTGGGCGACAGTGCGAGACTCTGTCTCAAAACAACAACAACAACAAAAAAAAGTCAGTAGGATTGATTCACCAGCAAGTACAAAGCCCATGAAAACACCGGGTACTCAGGGACTCAAGGAACTGTTGTTTTTACCAAATCATATTAACTCCAAACAGACGTAACAGCTGGATGAACATGTTCAACTTTACCGTTGTTTTTGTCTTAATTATTCTCTTTTGCGTTGGTGGTGGTAGGGGGAGAGTCTCGTTCTGTCACCCAGGCTGGAGTGCAGTAGCGCAATCACAACTCACTGCAGCTTCAAACTTCCAGGCTCAAGCAATCCTCCTACCTCAACCTCCCAACTAGCTGGGACCATTGGTGTGTGCCAGCACACCCAGCTGACTTTTTAAAAAATATTTGTGAAGATGGGGTCTCACTATATTGCCCAGACTGGTCTCAAACTCCTGGGCTCAAGTGATCCACCTGCCTTGGCCTCCCAAAGTGCTAGGACTACAGGCATGAGCCGCCCTGACTAGCTGTTTTATTTATTCTGTCTTCTCAAAAGTAAATATTTTGCTGACGTAAGGTAGCAGAGTAAACACAGAGCTCTCCTTCCTTGCCTAATGAAGCACAGGTAACGAAATGAATTTACACACCTGAGGAAGGCCTGGCAATCCTCTCATACCAATTTGCAGGATGGTATTTATGTGGACTGTGGTCACCTTTCTTTAAAAAAAACAACTCTTCATTGCTTGAATAAGCATTTGTTGATACATTAAACAAGCTAAAGCCATTTCCATATAACTGTTTCATATAGAAAGAGCTGTTTTATTTCATTATTTCCTTGATTCTTATTGGTCCTTGGTTAGTTCTCAAAGATTGTCTATTATATTTAATGAAATGTAAATTGCAAAGCTTTACAGAAACTGTAATTCTAGAAATTATTTCATTGATGAGTTTTTGCACATCAATCCAACTCAGCAGACACTGGTTGAGAACCTTCTCAAAGTATGACAGGCACTGAACTGGGCCCTGGGGAATACAGACATGACATTCAGGATGCTTTCTGCAAACACGTGTCAAGGTGATAAATGCTGCTTGGGTGATTAAATCAAAGTGTTGAAAGAAACAGAGGAGGGAGCAGTTAATCCTGCCTGGTCCAGTTGGGAGTGAAAATAAAAAGTAGATTCAAAGTGTGTTTGGTGGATCCCAAGGGCTCCAGAGAGGAGTCTCCTGGTGTCTGCTGGGGAAGTGGGGAGCTGAGAGGCAGGGCTTCAGCTCTCCAATTATTGATCATCCAAAGCACAGCTGCTTCCATCTGTTTCATTTGTTGGAAGGTGGCATTAGAGTTCTCTGACAAAAAGCCACTGCTTTTGAAAAATAATTGTTTAGAGATGAGGCCTCACTCTTGCTCAGGCAGCTGGAATGCACTGGGGCAGTAATAGCTCACTGCAGCCTCAACCTCCTGGACTCAAGTGATCCTCCCACCTCAGCCTCCCAAGTAGCTGGGATTACAGATGTGAGCCACCATGCCTGGCTACAATGTTTATAAACTCCTAAATGAGATGTCCTTTGGTGTGAGCTTGAAGGTTATAGAATTTATCCAAAGAGAGATGAAATCCACTGCCTTCAACTCCCTTCTGTGTTAAAATTCCCAAACTTACATCTTTAGCCCCAACAGTTCTCCTAGCACCAGTATCCCCCATCCTCAATCCATCCTCTTCTCTCCCTAGGACGTGTTTTAGAAGACTGATGGCTCCCATTGCCTAGCGGATAAAAATCCAAGTTCCCTGTCATGGTCTATAAAATCCTTCCTAATCTGGCTCAAATGTCTTTTACCGTTTACCGTCCTCCACTTACGCAAAGACGCTGCTGAGAGACAATTCTCCACGGGTCTCTCACATTTCTGTACTTCTTGCAAAAAGAGGCACTTCCAGACTATCTTTTCAAGAATGTTTGTGGAGTGAACAGCTTTAGAAAATAAAGATAGTGACTCTCTCCAGAGCAGAGGGAAGGTTTATTTGCTTTCTAGTGAAGCTAGTATCTCCCTCCAGGAAAAGGTCCGGTGGATTTGCTTGCAGTCCGTTATAAAACACTGGGGTTCCCTACGTGTGAGGTTTCTTAGCTGTAACACAAACCCACTGGGCACAGCATCCACCTGGGCCACCGTATTGCCACAGTGAACTTAGAGGGCTAGAACACCCAAAGCAAAAAGGAATCTCATCCTGCTTGTTTTGTGTGAGTAATAAAAATCCTTTGTCTCTAATTCAGGAATCTCATGCATCCAAGTAAGTGCTGCAGGCTAGCTTGTGAGCTTACATACAATGTGAAATCCCAGACACTTCGCCTTCACAGTTCTTTTTTTTTTTTTTTTTTTGAGACAGGGTTTCACTGTTGCCCGGGCTGGAGTGCAGTGGCATGATCTCAGCTCACTGCAACCCCTACCTCCTGTACTCAAGTGATCCTCCCGCCTCAGCCTCCCAAGTAGCTGTGACTGCAGGCACATGCCACCATGCGCAGCTAATTTTTTGTATTTTTTGGTAGAGACAGGGTTTTATCCTTTTGCCCAGGCTGGTCTCCAACTTCTGGGCTCCAGTGATCCATCTTCCTTGGCCTCCCAAAGAGCTAGGATTACAGGCATGAGCCACCACACTTGGTCTCCTTCACAGTTTTTGACAGGTCCCTGTATTGGTCAGGATAAACTAAGTGTGCTGCAGTAACAACCCCCAAATCTCAGTGGTTTACAACACAGGCAAGTTTCTTGCTCATTCTCCATGTCCTTTGCTGTTGGCTCTGCTTCCATCATCATTGTCCTCACTCTAGAGCACACTCTGACAAAGCATCCACTCTCTGGAACATTGTTAGGGGTCAAAGGAAAAGAGAATGTGGCAAAGAATGTGCCCACTTTTAAATCTCCCACCTGGAAGTGAGAGATATCCTCCTGCTTACTTTGATTGACCACATCTAAATCCAGGTCTATTGAAAAGTACAAAGCTACCACATGCACAGAAAGAAGAAGAGCTGGAATATTGCTAAACATCCCTAATGACTCCCAGAGCACTCTGGTCTCCATCCACACCACATGCTTGGTCTTTATACAAACCTGCTGCGCTTGTTCACGCCTGTGTATTAGATATGCAATTCCTCCTTCCCCAAACGCGCTTCTTCTCCCTGAAACTTTAGCCCTTCCCACACCTCTTATTACATGGATAACCCCTACTATTTTTCAACATCCAACTCAAATATTACCTCCTTTTTGAAAACTTTCTCTGACCATCCCTCACCCAGAAAGACACTTCAGTTCCCTAAGATTCCATAACCCTCTACATATCAAAGTACTGAACCCATTGCTTCACACTGAGTCATGAATTTGATGCCTGCCATAAATCGAGATCCCTTGAGAATGGATGATAAGGAGTGGGCCAATGATTTTTTAACCTCCTTTATGCAAACCTACCACCATTTTGATTAAAATAGTTCAGAGGATTCCTACTCAAGATTAAAAAACAACAACAACAAATCATTGCCATAACCTTCAAAGCGCACACAGACTGACCATCTTCAGCCTCAGTTAGTGCCATGATCCTTCTGCTTTCAAGTCCCATTGGTCTCCCTTCAGTCTCTCAAACCTATACACCTTCTTTCTCCACGTCTTTGCCTCTGCCTGAAACCCCCAATCCTCCCCTCTCCCTCACCTCATTAATCTCTCCTCATCCTTCAGATCTGAGCAGGGAAGCATCACTTCCAGGGAAGTGTTCCTGTCACCCACCCCCAGCCCTGGTCAAATCTCCGCTTGTCTGTTCTCATAGCACTATGGACTTCTCCTGCGTAGCCCTCAGCACAGCTGCTATTCTATGGGTTTTGTATGACTGTTTTACTGTGTTCTCCCCACACTCAACCTTAAACTACAAGTTCACAAGGGCATGAATCCTACCCATTTTTGCCCACTATTGGATCCCCAGTTCTTAGTATACTGTCTGCCACATAGCAGGACTCAATAGATATGGACGAGTAAATGAGTGAATGAATGAATATAATAAGATACCCAACGTATGTGTCTTGGATTGAAGAATCTCAAGTAGAGGTACAAAAGGTACAAAAGTTTACCTGGTCTGCAGGGCAAATTGTTTTTATGAATGACAAGAGAAGCACAGGAGACAAATGAAATTTTACGTAAATCTTCTAGGACTTCATCTCAGGGTAGAATCTGAATTATGAAAGATCAGCTCAGTAGATACCAGATTCTAGGAGAGTTTAGAGATATAATCTCATTATTTTTCAACCTTTGTTTCTAGGTGTAATTTACACCTAATTTTTTAAAGAAGAAGAGATCTTTTTTTTTTTTTTTTTTTTTTGAGACGGAGTCTTGCTCTGTCGCCTGGGCTGGAGTGCAGTGGCCGGATCTCAGCTCCCTGCAAGCTCCGCCTCCCGGGTTTACGCCATTCTCCTGCCTCAGCCTCCTGTGTAGCTGGGACTACAGGCGCCCGCCACCTCGCCCGGCTAGTTTTTGTATTTTTTTAGTAGAGACGGGGTTTCACCATGTTAGCCAGGATGGTCTCCATCTCCTGACCTCGTGATCCACCCGTCTCGGCCTCCCAAAGTGCTGGGATTACAGGCTTGAGCCACCGCGCCCGGCCAAGAAGAGATCTTCTAAGCCAGCTGCCATTATCATTATCTAAAATGTATTTGATTTACTATTTACAAAGCATTTTCCTTATGCTGTCATAGTAAACACTAAACAACACTTATAATCAAGATTAAAAGTAGGTCATAGGCTCTAACTCTGACATCTTCACAGAATAATTTTTGATGTATTTGTGAAATAAGATGGCAGGGAAGGCAGAAAAGAAGCCTCCCAAAAAGTCAAGAAGAGTAGACGGCAGAGGCACAGAGAAGGAAATGGAAAGACAATGAAAAGGAAGGGTCACGAGAGGAAGGGTATTGTCTGCAAGTAATGCAGGGATGGGCTCTGAAGCTGGGAAGAGGGCAGCGGTCTTTGAAGTTGGCCTCAATGGCGGCCTTTTTTTTTTTTTTCCTTTTTTTTGAGACAGAGTCTCACTCTGTCACCCAGGATGGAGTGCAGTGGCGCAATCTCAGCCCACTGCAACCTCCGCCTCTTGGGTTCAAGCAGTTCCCCCACCTCAGCCTCCAGAGTAGCCAGGATTACAGGCGCCCGGACCACGCCCGGCTCATTTTTGTATTTTTAGTAGAGATGGGGTTTCACCATGTTGGCCAGGCTGGTCTCAAACTCCTGACCTCAAGTGATTCACCCTCCTCGGCCTCCCAAAAGGTGGGGACTACAGGCGTGAGTCACCGCACCCGGCCCTCGGTGGTGGTCTTCGATGTTGGTGTCACAGATCGTGGGGAGGGAGACACATAATGTGTGGGGTAGGAAATTCGTGAGAATGTTTAGAGGCAGTAAGTCCCTGGGGCAGGGATGACATAGGAGTCTATCGAGACCTGAACTTGTCAACAGGAAAATAAAAGATATTTTTAGGTGTATGTGTCATTAAAGGACTTCTACGGGTGGGTGTGGGCCATAAGGTTTGACTAAGAGCAGTAAAATGGGGAGTAGGTAATAGGTCACAGAAAATGGAAATCGGTCATTACTGTTTGTTTGAGATTCCATCAGTGTCTGGGGCTGGTTGATCTCACTGGGGAAAGGAGCATCTTGAGTGGGAAGGATGCCCAGGAAATCCGAATAGACTAGCAAAGTAGCCAAGAATACAGAAATGCCCTCATCACCTCACCAAAACCCATGTCCCCTCATGTTGCTCCAGGAGGGCTAGGCCACCCACAGGAGACTTGTACAGGTTCTGGGGACCCTGTGTTGCTGGCAGAGCCCCCCCACCAAGTCCTGTCCAGCTTCTGAGTCTCTGTGAACAGCATGAGCCAATCCTCCTCACACACATGCAGAGCCTCAGAGAAAAAACATCAACCTCCACCCTGCTGCCAGGACAAAAACCTGGAAATTCTCCTTGACTTTTCTCCCACTTTACTCCCCAAGTCTAATTGGCTGTAGGTCCTAATATCTTCCAAATCCACTCACCTCTTGCTATCCCCATAACCACTAATGTAGTTCTGGAACCCGCCACTAAAGCGTGTTCTAACTTCCTCCTATCTGGCTCCCTTCCTGTCACTGCAAAACTGATGGCAGTCCTTCCTCTGCTTATGCCTCTTCACCAGCTCCCTTCCACCATTAGAATAAGGCCCAAAGTTCCTAATGTTGCCTTCGATACCTGCATGAGCTGGCCTCTAGTCTCCTCTCCGGCTCTCACCAGGCTTCCCCGCCAGCTTGCTTCCGCCATACCAAACTACTTCCAGTCCCATACAAGTGCCAGGCTCCCTTTCACTCCTGGACTCAGAAAATTCACCTTGCGTTCTCTGAAAATCATCTTAACCTCACGCCCCTTACCCTTGGCCCCGTCAAGCCAGATTCCCCGGGTTAATTCCTGCTCTCGAGACCTCAGCTGTGACGTTTCCTACTTCACAGCTCTTTCGGGGCTGGGTGAGCAACCCTGACTTCGTGCTGCCATAGCCACTTGGATTTGCCAAAACCAGAGCCTATCATCCTCTGCATCATAGTGGCGTTTTTTTTTCACTTATCTGTCTCTCCATCTAGATCTGTGGTTCTCTACTCCCTGTAAAATAGATTAGAGTCTTTGTTTTAAAAAATGCTAATGCCTATTAAACAAAAATCTCTTGAGGTAGATCTGGGCACCAGAGTTTTGTTTCCCCAAAATAATTCTAGTGGGCAGCCAGCGGTGGGCGCCACTGAGCCAGGTCTTTGTTGCCAGTGCACAGGGAACCATCCTCAGTGTCTGTTACACAAACGAGTCTCTGATCACTCCACTTTGGTCTGCAGGGCAAAAACTCTACAGAGATGGCATGGAGAGGAAGAGATGGGTCTTGAAGAAGAAACTTGCCCTGGGGAGGACCCACACCTCCATCCTGACTCCAGCGCCCTCTGGTACAAAATCCCAAGCCTGAACCCCACCCACATGCAACTCTGCGCTGTTGGAAAAGCTTTGAAGTCAAACAGCAATCGACTCCTCTTCATGGAGGCAAGGATAAATTTTCTTTTTAAAACACTTTAAATTTTATCACCTCTTCAGAACAAGTACATGAATGAATAAACTGGGGCTCCAAGAGACTGTGAGTGGCCCTCACCTCAAATCTCTAGAGCAAGGCAGAGCAGATATCAGTATGTGACTCCCCAGGAGCAACTGGCCTCGACCTGGGTGGCCTCTGCGCCCACCGTAACTCTCCTGCCTCCTGGAGCAGGCAGAGCTCGCCCCAGCCACCCTGCCTCCGAGTGCTGACCGAGGCGCACCTGCAGGGCGAAGAATCTGCAGGCAAGATGCAAAGAGTGGGAGGAGGAGGACAATTTTGCACCTGAGTGGCCCTTTTCATAAAAATGGGATCACGTTACTTCCTACTGAGAGAAGAGAAATGTTATCCAAGAGTTGGGGGCCCTAATGAATAGGGGAAGACGGGTCTCTGCCAACAATGCCTGGCCTGATCTTACCTACCCCACTCCACCAGGGGCACCCACAGCTAGAATCTGCTGAGAACCCTCAGGATCTCAATGGGTGTGACTCACCTCTTCCTCTATTCCCTCTCTGTAGAGGTTTTGCCCTGAAGACCAAAGTCGAGTGATCAGAGACTCATTTGTGTAACAAAAATGAAGGGTTGTTCCCTGGGCACTGGCAACAAAGGCCAACCGGGCCCAGCACGCTCTCTGAGCTCGAGAAATCACAGCATGACTCAGTAGTGGAGAAACATAAAACTCTGATGCCCAGATCCACCTCAACCCTTTTGTGTTTTGTTTTGTTTTGTTTGTTTTTTGAGATAGATTCTTGCTCTGTCACCCAGGCTGGAGTGCAGTGGCACGATCTCAGCTCATTGGAACCACTGCCTCCCCAGTTCAAGCAATTCTCCTGCCTCAGCCTCCCAAATATCTAGGATTACAGGCACACACCACCATGCCTGGCTAATTTTTTTGTATTTTTAGTAGAGACAGGATTTCACCATGTTGGCCAGGCTAGTCTTGAACTCCTGACCTCAAGTCATCTGCCCTCCTTGGCCTTTTGGGGTGCTGGGATTACAGGTGTGAGCTACCTCACCCAGCCAAGAGATTGTTTAATCAGCAAAAGGCTGGGCAGGGCAGTGGGGCCTAGGGCGGCACTTGCTATCAGATGTCTGGAGGGTAGGGTTGGCTTTGCCATATATGGACCTAGGTTCAAATCCTGGCCGGCCATACCACTTACCAGCTCTAGACCTAGAGCAGGTTAACAACATGAATCTAAACTACTCACCACTCATCAAAGTGAGTGACTATCTATAACTCTTGCCATTGTTACAAGAAACCCACTTAGTAACTGCACTGAAAGTCCCTCATCCTCAAAAAGCAAGAAATGGGGAACAATCCAGTGACCAAGGAAAACTGCAGGTGAAAGCAGCTGTCATTTCTCTCACTGTGGCTTGCGGTGCTCAACACTCTTGCTTGGCTGGTTGTCTTGGAGGGTGAATGAGGTCTCTGCTGAGTGTCCTCAGCTTAGCAATGGGCAGTGGGGCTCTGTTCACAGTCTCATCCCGATCACGTGGCCTCCCGGGTTCAGACACCCTAGGCTGATGCTGCGGTTCCATGTGCCTGGCACACGAGCCTCCGAACTTATTTCCGGCCTGCCTGTCCCCACATGCAACGGCTCCTGAAAAAGGGGAACCAAATACTGCCCATTTCACCCCCGTCAATAGCTGACAAAGCCGGGGTTCCTGCTCTCCTGACATTCCCACTCATTGTCGTCAGTGGAGCGAGCAGGCAGAGGGGAAGTGAGCCGCCTATCAGCCCCTGCAATCAGAAAAAGAGCTGGGTGCCTTTAAGACGAAGGTGGTGGGCAGCCATCCATCTTCCCTAAACACAGACTCGCCTTGTTCTTCCATTTCTGGCTGAGTGATAAAAACGTTAAATGTCATTTCCTGTATCAGTGGTTAACCACTAGATGCTGGATCAGAGATTTACCAGAAGTGCTGATGTTAAGGAAAAAAAAAATAAATAAACCTGCTGTTTTCAATAACCCTTTCTTGCACCCTGTGAGAACTATGTAACCTCTGGGGAGGGGGCTGCGAGGGGGTCGCTGGATGTGACCTGAGCAACACATTTAGGACTAGATTTGCCAAATGCTTTCTTATGCTTCATATAGGAAGTGAAGAGAGACGAAATTTAACCATCCTATACCTCTCCCCAAGTGCGTGTGTGTGTGTGTGTGTGTGTGTGTGTGTGTGTGTGTGTGAGAGAGAGAGAGAGAGTAGAAGCACCGGGAAAAGCAGGAGGAAGAATCATCCACGTGCCTTCTTTGCCCACCTCTCTCAGGATATCCTGCAGTCATTTTGGTTTTATTGACCCAAGGTTTTTGCAGAGGACAGTTGCCCTGACTATTTGATTCCCTCAGCTTCCTGCAACAATGAATGTCCTCCAGTGACAAGAAGGCTTCCTGGGGGAAAACACGATCCCAGGAAACTCCTGAGGGGTGGAGAGCCCAGCTCAATCCTTTGTTGCGTCTTCTTCTTCTTTGAGTTGCTCCATTAAATTAATTAAGAGCTCAGAAAACGGAAGGCCTGGCTCAGCCCCAAGGAGAGGTGACTGGACCGACTGCAGCCCGCCCACAGCTGTGCTCCAAGCCCAGCCACTCTGCCGTGCACTCCTGCCCTGAGGTCACCTCCCCACACAAAGCTGCCCTGGGCTCCTCCCTGCGGCCTCCCAGGCCCCCGCACAGTCTGGACATACAAGATTTAGGAGCTCTACTTTGTTCCAGCAATTCCATTTCCTTCCCAGTGCCGCCTAGGATGTTCTGGGCACACCAAGTGCTCCTAGCTCCTCACCCACCTCTGGGGTCACCAACAGTCCTGCTTTTACCTGGGACCGAAGGGATTCATGGGGCGGCGGGGGCGGGGGAGGGAGGACTTTTGTTTCTAAAACTGGGAAAGTCCCAGGCAAACCGAAATGAGTTGGTCACCCCCCAAACAGATACAATGGTTTGCATAGGCATTTGCACATTCTATGTCAGAACGGCAGCCAAGAAATAAAAAATAATAAATGTGATTTTAAAACAACCATGAAAATAATTTTTAAAAAACTTAACAAACATAAGATAATTTTTAAAATAAAATTAAAAAAAAAAAGAAACTGGCCAAACTTGAGAACAGATCTAGCCAGGGTACTGAGAACTGCAGGCAACACTGCACGGTGTAAGAGTTCCCTGGGGAGATAGGACGGAGTGTGCCACAGCTCTCCCACTGCACCTGGCGCATACCTAGAAGTCATCCTCTCTCAATTCAGTAGTTAGTAGAGGAGATCTGAAATCCAAGTCAGAATCAGAAGAGAAAAGAGCATGGGAAAACGTACATGCCACTAAGTCTCTTGTAGGCCTCTGAAACTGAAACTTCTTTTTCCTTCCTCGTACCCTTGAGTACCAACACCATCAGCCCCCGTGGTGCCCAGGACACAAAGATTCGAGAGATGCATTGCTCTTTACTCTGCCTCACTCCCGCTTCATTTTATCATTATAACAAGGCCTGATTTCCTGCCACCTAAGATCTCTCCTCTCCACTTCCACTTGTATGACCATCCTTCCGCTGTCTCTGCCCTCAAAGACTGGCCTCCATCCTCTCCAACCTCAATTTCATCTGCTCCCTGGCATTTTAGATGCTCCCCACTTTTTCAAATTATATATTGAATACCTAGATCAGAAGGATGCCAGAGAGGTTGTACCCGGATTTCATACAGCATTGGACATTTCTCATGGATGCCTTTTTGAATCAGACCATCTGTAATGTCTTCCTGACTGAGAAAACCTCCTGGACACTGCCAGCAAAGCTGGACATGGCCTCCCTCGCTTCCTGGTGCACATCGCCAGTTAGACCTCATGACATTGCTAGGACGACTACTTTCTGTTTCCACCTTGTCCACCAGCTGTGAATCCCAGTGTCTTATTTACCTTGTTTCCCCAGGTCAATCCCAGAGCTTGACAGATAGTGGGATTAAATACGTGTAGAAAAGAAGATGGTCTGGAGATGAAAGGGGGAAATATTGGCTGGAGGCTATTGTACTTCAGTCGGTCTGTAGCCATTTGAACACACACCTTTCAAAGGCTATTGAGTATGGTCGGATCAACCTGGAAGATGATGCCTATTAGAGAAGCAAAGGCCTCAGCCCTGGGCCCTGTCCTAACTGATGTTTTTACAAACTTCCTGGATGAAGGTTAAAAGGGTACCCAAAACAGATTTACAGATAAAACCAAAGCTGGAAAGTATCACTAATATGTAGAATGCTAGAATTCATGCTCCAAAATTATCTTGGCTTATGAGATGGATAGACCAAAACTAAGAAGGTAAAAATACACACCCAATTAGTGTAAATGCTACACTCATAGTAGCACCATCACTAGCACAATGGGGAAGATCTGGTTTAGCAGCAGTTCGGATGAAAAACTCCTAGCAATTCCTTGTCTTTGAGCTAGAAGAGAATGTAGAGGACTATCCAATACAGAGAGTCTCAAGCTCTTTTCAAACAATAACATTCATCAATTAGAATTTCATGCAGACGCCCTGTAGGTAAAAGAATTTTTTATTTTTTTCCAAAACGGGGTCTTGTTCTGTCGCCCAGGCTGGAATGCAGTGGCACAATCACAGCTCACTGCAACTTCTACCTCCCAGGTGCAAGCAATTCTCCTGTCTCAGTCTCCAGAGTAGCTGGGATTACAGACACATGCCACTATGCCTGGCCAATTTTTGTATTTTTAGTAGAGACGGGGTTTCACCATGTTGGCCAGTCTGGTCTCCAACTGGCTGGTCTCAAGCTCCTGACCTTGTGATCCGCTCACTGTGGCCTCCCACAGTGCTGGGATTACAGGCGTGAGCCACCGCGGCCAGCTGGTAAAAGAAATTTTTTAAAGGTGCTGCTCTGGTTAGAAGTAAGGGAAAGGGGTGTAACAAGTCAGTCCCCAACCAATTCGCCCCTCCCTGCTATCTTATGAAGACCCCTGAGGCACCCTCCCAAACTCCTGGGGCTCTTGTGAGTGAACACTGTTTGAAAACACAGACCTGAGTCAATCCCCTTGCTCTGCACAGCTGCCCAGCTGGTGCCTGTCAGAATTCCTCCGAACCCTCCAATCCCTCAGCTGGCTTTACTTTGTGTTGCATTTTATTTTTCTTTATAGTTTTTGGCCCTCCATGGCACTGTATGCTGCACTTCACTCTTTGTACACTGCCTGGCTGTCTCACTGGAGTACTGCTGTCTTTTTTCCAAGAGTGCATCCCTGCCGCACGGAACACAGTGGGAGGAAGATTTAATGGGAAAGAAATGAATGAACTGGAAAGGAACCCGGGTGTCTTGACACCAACCCAACTTGCCCTCCCAGTAGTGTGACTGTCCGCAACAACAACCAAAGCCAAGATCACATTAGGCCGCATTAGGAGATCAAACGGGCCCACCGCACTCACTGTGGCTCAAGCCTTGTCTGGAATAGTGTGTTAGATTCTAGCAGCTACATTAAAGGAAACAAATGTGGCAGAAGTGACGTGTAAATATTATTATTGAGGGATTACTTTGTGCCAGACATACTGTACATGACAATTATGCTATAAAGTAATTATTATCCTCCTTTTAAATCTGGGGAAACAGAGGCTCAGTACGTTTCAGTAATTTCTCCAAAGGCACACAGCTAAAGCCCTAGTATTCAAACCCCTGGAAAAGCTTGTGTTCTGTCCACCACACCGAGATGTCTCTTGGAGGCACCCCCAAAAGGGCAAGAAGAGTATAGAGAGTCTAGAAATCATGACCAATGAGGCCAGATACGGTGGCTCATGCCTGTAATCCCAGCACTCTGGGAGGCCAAGGTGGGAGGATCCCTTTGAGCTCAGGAGTTTGAGACCAGCCTAAGCAACATAGGAAGGCTCTGTCTCTGCAAAAAAAATTTTTAATTAGCGAGTGTGGTGACATGTGCCTGTAGTTCCAGCTATTCAGGAGGCTGAGGTGGGAGGATAGCTTGAGCTCAAGAGTTGGAGGCTGCAGTGAGCCATGATCATGCCACTGTACTCTAGCCTGGGTGACAGCGCAAGATCATGTCTCAAAAAAAAAAGAAAAGAGAGAGAGAAAGAAATCATGACAAATGAGATGTTCAGCCTGGAGAGAATCAGACAGACATGACATGCTGGGTGGGGAGTGAGGAGACCACGACAGCAGTCACTGAAGAAAGAAGAGCACTTTTTGATGAGGGAAAGTGCTGAGACTCAAGGCCACTTGTCAGGTGAGGTTTAGAGGAGATTCCCAGATGGGTAGAAAAGTGGCCCAAGAAACTCTGGGCTGTGTTTTGGCCTTGCTGTGCATTTGTAGATGGAGACAATTCCCTGTGCCCACCACACACCCACACCATCCTCTGTTACCACATCTTCTGTGCCACGGGCTCTCCCGAGCTATCTGCTTGTTTATTTTCCTGTGACAAGAGGGGCAAAGAAGCGGCGGTGGCGGCGTCATAATAACTGCCCACAAGTTGTAGCTGGAAGAATTTTCAGAATGGCTTGGTCTCTATGGTTAAAGAAACAGCTGCGGGTGGAGTGGAGTAAACAGGCCCCAGCCACAGAACACAGCAAGTGGGCACAGGACATGGGAGTCAAAGAGCATGGCCCGGGTCCAGGACGCACCGGGGCTGGGAGGAGCTGACCACAGGACCCCGCTCCCCGCAGGGCAGCGCTTTATCCAAGGCCCCTCCCCGGCTGCGTAACTGTCCAGATTCGTGTCTCCTCATCTGTTGTAACGCACAAAGGCAGAGAGTAGAACGGGAAACTCAGGCAAAAAAAAAAATGGTCTTTTCCCTCCTGAGAGTCTGCTCTGATAAAGTCCCTTCCCAGAGGCTGGTCCTTGTCTCAAGCCCACTAGAAATTCTGCCATGAGTGTGAGCTTTTAGAGACACTGGGGAAACTAGAATACACGTCAGCAGCCATCTCGCTCTTGGTTGATCAAAATAGAATCACAATAGTTCTCTCTTCCCTGTCCAGAATCACCTTCTTCCCATTTTTCTGTGCCCCCTGCCGAGAAAGCAACCGGGACAAGGGGTCCAAAGCAGCACTGAGAAGCCACTGGAGAATCCACAAGCATACTCGAGGTTGACAGGGCCCACGGAAAGACCCCTAAAAGTGCCCTGTCCAGGATGTGAGAGCCGCAAGGGCCTGGCAGAGTCATCTAGTCTGACCGTAAATGTATTCAACTTTGGGCCACATGCGGTCTCTGTCACAACCACTCAACAAAAGCAGCCATAGACAATGCATAATACAATGGCCATGGCTGTGTTCTCATCAAATTTGATTTATGGTTATCAAAATGTGAATTTCATATAATTTTCATACATTATGAAAACGTTACTCTCCTTCTCAATCATTTAAAAAGGGAAAAGGCATTCTCAGTCCAGCGGCCAGACGAAAACAGGCAGCGGGCTCGATTTCGCATGTGGGCCATAGTTTGTCAATTCCTGATCTAGTCCAAGCCCTTCCCGAGGCAGAGGAGAAATCTGACTCCCAGGAAAGGCAGCGACTGGTGGTTCAGTGTAGGATTCCCATCCACACACAGTATTCGATTCTTGTGCTGGGCTCTTGCCCATGCAAAGTGATATTTCAGCTGCCCTCATTTCCCTTGGGCATGATGTGCCTGTACTGTGAGGGCAACAGCCTGGTCTAAGCCCTGCCAACTGTAACATCTGGAATGGAACTTTAGGACTTGACCGGCTCTGTCTCTGTCCCATTTCTGCACTCACTCCCAGGATGACCTTGGGCAGCTCCATCACCCTCTCCTGATCCCATCAGAAACTGCAGACATGGGAACCACCCCGGTCATCTCCGAGACTGGGTCTTTCAGTCATTGTCCCGCCTTCCCCTCTCCTGGGACATTTCAGTACCAGCAGGTCCCCGGCATCTTCTCCAGCAGCCATCTCTTGGAGCAACCAGTTCTGAAGCCACCAAAGGATAGTAACTTCTGGGCAGAAAAACTAGGGATGGAAGCAAATGAGTTGTCTGTTTTCATGCAGATGAAGTCGTGGGAGGACGCGTGATTCATGTGTTGAGTGCTTTTTCAATAGCATGTTTCTATCATTTCTGGAAGGCAGCAAGTTAGTTTCCCCCCCCCGAGGTGGTGGGAGAGGATGTTGTTTGTGGTTTTCCCATTTAGAGGGGAGTTACATTTGTTTTTGTTGTTGCTTTGTTGGTTTATAAATTTTTGTTTTGTTGTGTTGTGATTTGTGTCCGTGAGCAGTTGGAGATGGCGGGTTGGGAGAGAAAGTTCTGGAGAGGTAGGAGGAAGCAGAGCCCATGGACAATGTCTGCGGCGCTGATCACACAAACAAGGTCAAGGTGGTTCAAAGTCATAGTCAGATGCCTGTGGGCCTGCCAAACACCACATGCCTTGGTTAGGAAATTAGAGACAGTTTGACATCTGGGTCTTGTGTGATTGCCAGCCAAAGATAAGGAAGGGAAAGAGGAGGGTCCTGGCATGGAGTTCCAAGGAGGCTCAGAGCCCCGGGCCTGCCTTGCCATCACATTAAAGAATGTGGCCGCTCTGCCCTGGAGTGGTTCCCTAGTCACACCAGGTGATGGGAGCCAGGAGCATGGGACAGAAGGAGCCTGGTCACTGTCCAGCCCAGAGTATCACTCAATGTTGGCTCCCCTGCCAGTCTCTCCCAGGGTATCCAACACCCAAACAGATTGGTGCCTGGAATTAGGGTATTAGGCCACTGAATCTTCTTGGGGAGCTCTAAGGGGTCTCTGGGAACTTGAATAAAAGCTGCTCCAAAAACTTCTCAGAATCCTGCACCCCTCCCTTAGCAAGCAGTATGCTGGTAAAAGGTTAACAACCAAGTATCTGGGGGGAAAAGGTCCTGATTCGTAGCATTTGCTAACTCCCGTGGTGTAAACACTCTCCTACCTTGGCCAACTTCAAGTGGCCAGTGTGATATTAACTAGATCACAAAAATCCTGAAAATTAACATTGAGTTTTCTCAGAGCCACTCTCCTATACCACAGCCCTGAGCCCTCTGGAACCCAAGGAGAACTCAGAAATCAGGAATCATTTGGTCCCAGGCTTTTCAGGTGCCAGAATGAATCATGAGCTCCAGGTGAAGTCACAAGCTTTATGAGTCTGCAGCACCTCACAGTGGAGGGACCCTGGTAGGGGCACGAGAAGGCTAATTAGAAACCCTAAAAAGCCCCCAGAGAATGCAGGTAAGCGAGAAAAAGGGAGTGGGGGAAAAATGCTAGGAACTCAAGCATTCACACCTGTGTGGTCCACAAACAAAACAAAAACTGTGAGGTATTTAACCACCTTTCCTTCTTATTTCCTGAGTGTGTTCCTGTCTCAGTCCATCATTTTCCAGGGAAAATCTTCCTAAGGATGTTAGGAAGCAGCTGTCCGTCCCATATCCCTGAGAAGAGGTGCCCTGCCTCTGCAACATACTAAAGACAAGGTGGTGGCTGACATGGAGGAATCTGTCCCCTACACACATAGGACTGCTCTGCCGGCCAGGCCCAGGTAGCACCTGGGATGAAGTCCCCCTCACCTGGCTCCCTGGTCCCCTCCCTACTCAGTCCCATCTAACACACTCCTGCTTGGCTAAAGAAGGAAAATCGCACCTCCTCCAACTCCTCTGATGTCCCTACAGTCCATCCAAATTCACAAGAGTAAGGATTCTTGGATCAACACAGGCCCCTTCCCTTGGGCAGTTTCGGCTTAGCAGACACTCTGGGAAGACAGCCAAGCGGTAACTCACTTATGAAAGACTTCATTCTGTGCCTGTTCTCCTCACCCAACAGCTGACATACACGGACCCCCCCTCGCTGCCAGTTTAGTGGCCCTGGCTGGTCAGAACCTACTCACCTGGCCTGAGAGGCTGTGTCCTGCTTCCACTCCCTTCCCTGGAGCCCTGGATTCCATTCCATTCCTGACGCTAATTGCCTCGAACACTCATTTAATCTCTTCGGACTACGGTTTCCTTATCTGGAACACACAAATGGTTGGACTTTAATAATATTCCATACAAGTGTTATAGAAAAATAAGATTTTTTTGGAACTTTAAAGTGATCAAGTATTTTCACTTAATCATCATAAGAGTATGCGATATAAGTAGCAATATTAGATAATATTAGGAACTGGGGTTCAGAGAGGCTGGGAAACACATCCAAGATTACCTGGATAACAGGCAGCCCTCCCAGACTCGATCTCATTCCTCTGACAACCAACACTGCACGCAGACACCTGAGCAAGTTGCTACACCTGGGATCCCACAGCAGCGTCTCACAGCTGTTCCTCACTTAGCATTCATGTCCCTTTGATTCACCAGTTTAACACAATAAATTCCATTCATTCTAGGCTGAGAGACTAACGTAAATACGCTCAACATCAAGGAGAAAACGAGGGTCTGTCCTAAGCAAAGTTGGTGAATGAGTGCCATTTACCTTCCCTGAGCCCCCTGACCTTCTGTGCACAATTCTATGTCCTATACCTTTGCCTTTGGAATCTAACATTCTTCCTTGTCTTTTTTTTTAGAGGCAGGGTCTCTTGCTCTGTCACCAAGGCTGGAATGAAGTGGCACAATCATGGCTTACTGCAGCCTCAAACTCTTGGACTCAAGCGATCCTCTTGCCTCAGCCTCCCAAGTTGAGGACTACAGGCATGAGCCACTGCATCTGGCAGCTTTCTTGTCTTAATACTGTTCTAGTCCCTCCAAAACAACAACAACAATAACAACAACAACCTGGCTAATTTTTTTTATTTTTTATAGAGATGCGGTCTCACTATGTTGCTCAGGCTGATCTCAAACTCCTGGGTTCAAGCAATCCACCCGTCTCGGCCTTCCAAAGCTCTGGGATTATAGGCATGAGTCACCGCACCTGGCCTATTTCACATAGTTCTTGACCTTAGCCCTATGCTGCCCTCTCTACCTTGGGGCTGAATTTTTCCATCTGCCCCAAGTGCTGTATTCTTATAACCATCCTGACTCTTTATTTATTGTATGTCGTGGATGCCAGCAAGACCCTCCTCTACACACACACTCAAGAAGGTTAAGGCAAGAGGATGAAACAAAAAGAGGGACAATTTACTGCCCTTTACATAGCACTTTGTCATAACAATACCCTTCCAAAGCCCTCACTGAACGGTGAGAACAATCCAATGAAGTAGGTTTTGTTATGCCTGTTTTTACAGATAAGGACACGGAGGCTCAAAGACTTTATAGATCATTCACCTAGTAAGTAGAAGAGCCAGAATGGGAATCCATGTTCATCTGACTCCAAAGGCAATGGAATGGCCAGGCCCCTCCCTAGGAAATTATCTAATAGGACTCTTCGAGAGTATTTGCCTTTTTTTTTTTTTTTTTTTTTTTTTTTTTTTTTTTTTTTATGAGTGCAGTAGTGCGATCTCGGCTAACTGCAAGTTCCGCCTCCCTGGTTCACGCCATTCTCCTGCCTCAGCCTCCCGAGTAGCTGGGACTATAGGCACCCACCACCACGCCCAGCTAATTTTTTGTATTTTTAGTAGAGATGGGGTTTCACCGTGTTAGCCAGGATGGTCTCCATCTCCTGACCTCGTGATCTGCCTGCCTTGGCCTGCCAAAGGGCTGGGATTACAGGCGTGAGCCACCACGCCCGGCCAGGATATTTGCCTTTTAACAGGAGTGTCTTGAAGCCAGGATCTCACAAAGCAGGAAACAGAGCTCTCAGGGGTCATACCCAATACCTGCTGATGCAATCATACGGACCCAGTGGGTTTGAAGCAGGGTGGCCTCTTTCTGCACCAATTAAATAGTCATCAGTTCTACCGACCATAACACCAACCATAAATGTAAACAAAGAAGTCCTGATCCCATGGGTCTGGACACTAAAAATCATGAGGTCCCCAAACTTAGAGAAGTTCTGGAAGAGAACATGTCAAAGTTCTGGCTTTGCTCCACATGCTACAGGAAACTGTACGTAGCAAGAGTTCTCCATTATTGCCCAGTCCATGGAAATAGCAACCAGGCAGCACCTTCTAACATCCCTTGCCATCTGAGACCTGTGGTGGAGACCCTGGTTTTCATTTATTACGCATGAACCCAAAGTACAGACTTGCAGACCTTCCTAGAAATGAGTAGTAAGTTCAGACCATCAGAATATTCAGAAATCTGATGTATTTCAGAGACTTTAGCAGTAAAAAGGGATCAGAGCACTAGAATAGCTGTCTGGTGAAATCTGAGAGCTTTGTTCATAACGACGTTATGATTCTGTTAATGAGATTTGGCGAGGTATTAACCATCTTGGTAGACCAATAATGGTTGGCTACCATGGAGTTTAGACTGGGAAATAGAAAACTGAACTGTTACCAGAAAAGTTTGAGATACTTTCTTCTACTTTCTGTACAAGATGAAAGCCTGCAAAAGATGAGGCTCCAAAGATATGGAGACAACCTAAATGTCCATCAATGGATGAATGGATAAAGAAAATGTAGCATATATATACACTGGAATATTTTTCAGCCTTAAAGGGCCAAGGGTGGGATCCTGTCATTTGCAACACGGATGAACCTGGAGGACATTATGCTAAGTGAAATAAACCTGATTCAGAAAGACAAATACTGCATGATCTGACTTATGGGAAAAATCTAAACTGGTCTAACTTACAGAACCAGAAAGTAGAACAGTGGTTGCCAGGGGATAATAGGCAGGGAAAATGGGAAGATATTGGTCAAAAGGTAAAAAGTTTTAGTTATGCAAGATGAATAATTTCTGGAGGTCTATTGTACAGCACGGTAACTATAGTTAATAATACTGTATTTTATACTTGAAACTTGCTAAGAGGTAAGATCTTAAATACTCCCATCACAAAATAAGAGAAAATGGCTACTGTGTGAGGTGATAGAGATGTTAATAGCTTGACTGTGTGATCATTTAATCATGTATACATATATCAAAACATCAGTTGTACACCTTAACTATATATAATTTATATTTGTCAATTATACTCCAGTAAAATTAAGGGAAATGGAAAAAGATGAGGTTCCATAAATCATCTGAGCATATCAGACAGTGAAACATGCAGGTGTTGAGAATAAAAACATAATTATCTGCTGGGTGAGGTGGCTCACGTCTTTAATCCTAGCACTTTGGGAGGCCAAGGCAGGCAGATCACCTGAGGTCAGGAGTTTGAGACCATCCTGGGCAACATGGTGAAACCCTGTCTCTACTAAAAATACAAAAATTAGCTGGGCATGGTGGCAGCCGCCTCCCAGCTACTTGGGAGGCTGAGGCAGGAGAATCGCTTGAACCTGGGAGGTGGATGTTGTAGTGAGTCAAGATTACACCACTACACTCTAGCCTGGGCGACAGAGAAAGACAGAAAAATAATACTAATAAAATAAAATTAATAATAATAAAATAAAACCATAATTACCTAGTGTGTGGCCTTTGCTGGAGAAAGGCTAGGCACACTGCCCAAGAGCAGGCCTTAATGCCATGAGCTGAACCAGCGGGGCTGGACTCAAGGGTTCAAGGGTGCAGAGTGAGAGGAGAAACGGCAAAGGGAAGCTGAGGACAGCTGCTCCGGTGAACTCAAGGAAGCCACCTGAGATGGGGAGGGAAGGAAAAGGGTATTAGTAGAGCTTCAGGGAAATGCAGAGGAGAAGTCTGATTTCGCCCGGTGGTAGAAATAAAAGAAAAGGGAAAACAGAAGCCACGTTGTGGTGGTCAGTGCTGCAAGAAGGACTCTAGGAGAGATCACTTCTAATGAGAAGGGGAACCGGGCCCAGCAAGCCTGGCTCCAGGAGGAAAGTTCTGTGAGGTCCATGACGGAGGAAGTAGGGGAGGAATCGCTGTTGAAATTCTCACTGTGGGCCGGGCGCGGTGGCTCAAGCCTGTAATCCCAGCACTTTGGGAGGCCGAGACGGGGGGATCATGAGGTCAGGAGATAGAGACCATCCTGGCTAACACGGTGAAACCCTATCTCTACTAAAAAAAAAAAAAAAAATACAAAAAACTAGCCGAGCGAGGTGGCGGGTGCCTGTAGTCCCAGCTACTGGGAAGGCTGAGGCAGGAGAATGGCGTAAACTGGGGAGGCGGATTCAAAGCCTACTTAAATTCATATAAAGAGGATACAGAGCAAGACTCGTCTCAAAAAAAAAAAAAAAGAAATTCTCATTGTGAATGGATGGATCCCAAGCCCTGGAGGAATGGGCAGAAAAAAGAAAGCAAAGAAAAAGAAATGTTAAAAGAAGCCTTCAAAGCCTACTTAAATTCATATAAAGAGGATAAAGAGTAATTCAGAGAAGCTATGTGAAAAAAGTAACACTAAAAAGAAGGTAAGAGGTAGCACCTGAAGGACCCTAGGGAAAGAAAAACTGGGCATATGTTTGTGTAAGAAATCTAGGTATTACCTGATTGAAGCAGTTTATTCACCAGGAACTAGGAAAGGAATTGGCTCTGTGGATTTCCTTACCAGATAATTTTCAAAGTGAAATTTTTGCTTACAGTGTATTATAGGGAACTTCCAAAGATGTATAGGATCTGGATCTGATGATACATAACAATGCTTATGACCTAAAGAAGCAAAACGATTCACTTCATGGAAATGCATATTCCCCAAAAGAAATCCTTATAGCCCCTTAAAGAAATTTTCAAGAGAAAAGCCATGTACAAACATATGAACTGCTTCCTAAATGCCACAAGAAAGGTACAGGTGGAGGGAGTAGAGGAAGATTTCCACGGATTCTTAAGAAAAAAATGAAATGGGAAATCTAAGAAGAGTTCCCAACAAGCCAAATAATGCAGGTTTCAAGAGCACAGAACTGAACGGGGTTTATTTAAACACACATGCCAGCTGCTACCACAGGGCTACCAAATGGAAACTGAGCCAGGAGGGCAGGCCAGTTTCTATGTACAAGAAAGAACAGAGGTTGTGACATGTAACAGGAACGATGTTTCCATTTTTATTTTATGAAGGTAACAGCCAAAATTCACCTCTGAAAACCGAAGTTTGGCAGTGGTATAAAGAAGGGAGGAAACTCCTGATGGAACAAGAAGGGATTAAAAACAAAAGAGGAGAGATCAGGGGGAGGGCAGGCCTCTGATCTTCCCAGGCTGGCAGTGGCGGTTAAGTAGGAAAATGGTGTGAGCAGATGCTCAAGGAAAGTGGCCCTGAAATCAAAGGCTTTAAAGAGATAAGCAGAGTCCCTCAAGCAAAGCAATAAACAGAGAAACCAGGATGAATACATTGGAATCGAAATGATGAATTGTAAAATACCACAGAGAGGTTTCTAGAATAGTGTCCAGAGATGGAAATGGGGAAAAGAGAAAGAGACAGCAGAAATAAATTGCATACAAGATTCTAGTGTGTGCTAGAAATGCAGGGGGGAAGAGTGATGGTAAAATTAAAAGAAAGAAGTGGATAGATTTTAGTGGCATGACTGAAATGGATAATAAAGGGGATCTTTATGAAACTGTTGCCAGGAGAAGGAAAGACATAGAAAGTGAAAAAAAAAGACCGTAGGTTAATTCCAGTATGACAAGAATAATAAAGAAATGCATGGATTCTCAGCCAACAGCCCATATCAAGAGACAAGCATGTTCTGGCTGTGTGTGAAGGGCACACCACGCCTGGGGCTCTCCCTGCCAACGCCTGCAGACTTTTGCTCCTCATCTGGGCCTCGAAGCGCACCTGTTTTCAATGACACATGGGGAACAGGGTCAAAAGATGAATAAGGCCAGGCGCAGTGGCTCACGCCTATAATTCCAACACTTTGGGAGGCCAAGGCGAGTGAATCACTTGTGGCCAGAAGTTTGAGACCAGCCTGGCTAAAACAGCAAAACCCTATCTCTGCTAAAGATACACAAAATTAGTCAGGTATGGTGGTGCACACCTGTATAATCCCAGCTACTGAGGCTGAGGCACGAAAATCACTTGAACCTGGGAGGCAGAGGTTGCAGTGACTGAGATCACACCATGGCACTCCAGCCTGGGTGACAGAAGTGAGACTCTGTCTCAAAAAAAAAAAAAAAAAAAAAGGATAAAATGATACTTATGTCTTCCTTGGTCCCATCGACAAACATTTATCAAGAGATGTCTATGTGCCAAGCACAGTGCTTGATACTGAGAAAATACAAGAATTAATAAGCAACATAGATATTCTGACAAAAATGGAAACAAAAAGGGGAGGAGGTCTACAATGTAGAATTTTCCAGAAAAGACAGAGCCAAGTTCAAAGCCGTGAAAACGAGAGTCAGTGTGAAATACGATAGAATTGGAGACACCAAGGTGGACAGAAGATGACCGTATATTCTCCTCGAAGGGGAACAAGACAGGAAAGGAAACTGGGAAACAAAAAGCGGAGGTAACATCAAGAGCCTCTACTGGGGCTCTAATGGGCTCTAACCTGAGTCCCAGTCCTTACCCAGCTGGTTCCAAGGTGATCTTGAGCAAAGTGCTTCTGTGCTGCTAGCCTTGGTTCCCTCAACTATAAAATAAACCAATGATGTCTGTCTAACTTGTGGTTGTCACCACGACAGAGTAAGGGATATTGGTTGTGCCCTCCTGCCATAAACAACAATAAAACTGGACAAATTATATGGAACTGTTTTCAGGTGCAATGCTACAGATGGTGCAGGGATGTGACCCTTGAGAGAAGAAACACAAAAGGTGAAACCCACATTTACTCTGGCCTCCTGCCTGGGACTTTCCAACCACAGCACGCGGAAGTGGAGCCCAAACTGAGGATGGAGGCAAGAGACCGAAGATTAGGGCTGCTGCAGGGATTGAGTGTGTGGGACAGGGTACGAGAGAGGCAGGAGCTGCACAGAGCAGAAATCCAAAAATCTGCAGAGGAGACCCCCTGAATCTAGTTGAAAACAAAACTGCACACGTACAGGGTGACGTTTTCACAAAGTCTCATAGAGAATAGGTAGCAGGGGCAAGGCACAGTAGCTCATGCCTGTAGTCCCAGCACCTTGGGAGAGGCTGAGGCAGGAGGATTGCTTGAGCCCAGGAGTTCGAGACCAGCCTGAGCAATATAGCAATACCTCATCTCTCCAAAAAATTTTAAAAATGAGCTAGGTGTGGTGGCATGCACCTATAGTTCCAGCTACTTGGGAGGCTGTGGCAGGAGGATCCCTTGAGCCCAGGAGCTTCAGGCTGCAGTGAGCTAAGATTGTGCCGCTGCACTCCAGCCTGGGTGACAGAGTGAGACCCTGTTTCTTTAAAAAAAAAAAAAAAGAGAGAGAGAGAGAAACAATAGGTAGTAAGAGCTGTGCACTGAACAGAGATTCCAGAGGTCACACGGTGGGAAGAGACACAGTGTTCTCAGTGTCCATGGTGGAAAGAGCTTGATGAACAGCCTGGGCTTTCAACAGAGGCCCGGGAAAGGCCACACCTGTGGAGCTGGGCCACCCCAGCACTAGAGAGGGGCCGCACTGGACCCACCAAAACAAAACAAAATTCCAACACTCAATAATGGATCCAAGCAGATCCACCAATAAATTAACCACCTGCCAAAACAAATGCAATGATCCTTAAAGGAAGATAATAAAACCATAGTGTTTGACCTGTAATAAAAAATTACTCAATGTGGAACAAGGAGGAAACAAATAGAATAGAAAGTAGCCAACAGAAAGAATCCCAGAGGTGATACAGATGGAATTAGCAAACAAAAACTTTAACATGACTAAATATATTCAAGAATTTAAAGGAAAAAAATGGACGTAAGGAATGAAAAACAGTTACTCATTGGAAAATAGACATTATGAAAAGAAACAAGATGAAAATCATGGGACTCAAAAATCTACACTAACTGGCTGGGCACGGTGGCTCACACCTGTAATCCCAATACTGTGGGAGGCCCAGCCAGGAAGATCATTGAGGCCAGGAGTTCAAGACCAGCCTGGCCAATGTGGTAAAACTCTGTCTCTACTAAAAATAAAAAATGTAAAAAAAAAAAAAAAAAGAACTGAGCATGGTGGTGGAAGCCTGTAATCCCAGTTACTGGGGAGGCTGAGGCAGGAGAATCATTTGAACCCAGGAGATAGAGGTTGCAGTAAGCCAAGATGGCACCACTGCACTCCAGCCTGGGCAGCAGAGCAAGATTCTGCCTAAAAAATATGTATATATGTGTGTCTAAAATAACTGAAATAAGTAACAAGATGGGCTTAACAGAAGATTAAACACTGCAAAAGAAAAGATTAGTAGACTTGAAGACAGAATAATAGAAATTATTCAAATTGATGCACATGGAGTGAAAAAGGACTAGAATAAAAGAATAGAGCTTGAGTTACCTATGGGACATCATTAACCAGTCTAACAGATACATAACTGTAGTCTCAGTAGGAAAGCAAAGAGGAATTGGGGCAGAAGAAATATTTCAAAAAATAATGACCTCCTAATGTGACAAAAAAAAGTACCAATCCACTGATCCAAGAATCTCAATGTATCTTAATCAAGATAAACACAAAGAAACCACATTTAAGCACATCATAGCCAAACTGCTGTAAAACGATGAAGAAAATATCTTAAAAGAATTCAGGGGGCCGGGCGCAGTGGCTCAAGCCTGTAATCCCAGCACTTTGGGAGGCCGAGACGGGTGGATCACGAGGTCAGGAGATCAAGACCATCCTGGCTAACACGGTGAAACCCCGTCTCTACAAAAAAAATACAAAAAACTAGCCAGGCGAGGTGGCGGGCGCCTGTAGTCCCAGCTACTCGGGAGGCTGAGGCAGGAGAATGGCGGGAACCTGGGAGGCGGAGCTTGCAGTGAGCTGAGATCCGGCCACTGCGCTCCAGCCCGGGCGACAGAGCGAGACTCCGTCTCAAAAAAAAAAACAAAAAAGAATTCAGGGGAAAAAAAAATCCCCCAACTCCAGTGGTGCAATAATGAGAATTATCACTGACATCTCATCAGAAACATTGCAATCCTGAAGTTAACAGAATGACATCTTTGCAGTTCTAAAAGAGAAAAAACTGCGAACTTAGAATTCTACATCCAATGGAAATATCCTTCAAAAATGAAGACAAAATGAATAAATAAAAGCTGAGATAACTTATCACTTGCACAATGAAAAATATTAAAGAAATTTCCTCAAGCCAAAGGAAAATGATACCAGACAGAAACAGATCTATAATATGCAAAGGAAAGTGCCAGAAATGGTAAATCTATGTGGTCACTATAGAACACTTTATCTTTTAATTTCTTTAAACTACATTGTCCACTTAAAGCAAAAATAGAGTCTTACTAATTCAAGTCAGACTGTGCTCAGCTAAGGAACTGAAATAAAACAGAGTTGTAGGTCAGAAGTCAATAGAGGAAATAGATACTCACACGCACTTCATTAATCCAAAAAGAGACAGGAGAGTCGGCGGGAAGGAACAAAGAATAGATGGGAGAATCTAGAACAAATAGCAAGATGGTGGAATTAGACCTGACCTAACTCAGTGCTACGGTGAATGAAACAAAACCATGGCAGTGGAGTTCTGGTACAGCTGCCCTCATCACACACGTGAGGCTCTGGCTGTGCATTTCTGGATGAAGGGGAGGAAAGTGACAATGAAGATTGGAAGCATCCTTAGGCCTCCCCAGAAGCAGATGTCGCTATGCTTCCTGTATAGCCTGCCCAACTGTGAGCCAATAATACCTCTTTTCTTACAAATTACTCAGTCTCAGGAGTGCCAGAACGGTCTAGCACACCAGCTATGTGGCTTGCACAAATCCGTTAACCTCAGTTTCATCATCCATAAAATGAAGATAATAATAACCACCTAGCAAGACTATTGTGAACATTCTAGAAATAATGTTAAAAGTGCCTAGCTCACCACCTGGCCTATAGTAATTCAGCAGCTCTCAAATTGAGAACAAGACACACATTAGAATCTAGGTGGCAAGAGGAGGGTATTTCTAACTAGTCCCAGCCTACCTCCCACTCATATCCTGATTCCTCCAGAAGGCTGTGCCTACCTCTTCTAAACCCATTACCCTGGACAAAGAAACACTATGTCCCATGCATAATATAAAGTGTGGGAGTGTGTTTTGCATGTGAATGGTGCATAGGTAGAATAAAGTTTGAGAATCGCTCTGTAAGCATTCATCTCAGTTTAACACTTATAAAGCACCTACTGTGTGCCAGGCTCATAAAAAACTAATTTGGATTATTTCCACATAATGATAGAGGTATGTATAAAATGCTAAGAGAATATAACACAGGAGAAGGCACTCAGCCTGGGGGTCAGGAAGGCCCACAAGCCTTGGCAGTTACCTGGCCTAACAGGTGAGAAGGTCATCTTAGGAGAACAGAAAGGTATAAGTTGGCAATAGCATGGTGTGTGCAGGGAACTAGAATCCAAGCATTAAACAGGGTCAAGGAATTGAATATCCAGGAGAGGCAGACAAGGGCAAGTTCATGAAAGACATGCAAAGAAACCCACTTAATCCTGTGGGTGGTGAGAGCCACAGAAGAGCATGACAGAAAGGAGACCCAGGTCCCTCTGTGCTCCAGGTCAGTATCTCTGAAAGCAGTTCCCAAGCTAAATTTCATGATGAAAGCACAGGGAGCCTCAGAGAGCTCAGCCTCCAGAGGAATTCATTCCTCAGGGGCAGTGTGCACTGCCCACTCAACTTTGCTTCTCAAGCACCCACCCAAGTCTGACCCCACTGGAGGCACTAGGTTCATCATACAGAACGGATATTAATAAACTTCCTTATCCAGAACTTGTGCAATAGCCGAGCGTAGTGGCTTATGCCTGTAATTGCAATACTTTGGGAGGCCAAGGCAGGCAGATTGCTTAAGCCCAGGAGTTCGAGACCAGCCTGGGCAACATGGTGAAGGCCCATCTCTACAAAACTACAAAAATTAGCCAGGCATGGTGGTGCACGCCTGTGGTCCCAGCTACTAAGGAGGCTGAGGTGGGAGGATCTCGAGTCTAGGAGGTCAAGGCTGCAGTGAGCCACGATTGCACCATTGCACTCCAGCCTGGGCAACAGAGTGAGACCCTGTCTCCAAAACAACAACACAAGAAGCAGAACCTGTGCATTTTTAACATTATCTCCAACTATGGGATTCATTCAATTACAAAGTTTTATTAACCACCAAGTAGGGAGGGACGATATGAACACAAATACAGTCAGGGCTTTACGACAGGGAGACAGCTGGGAAATGCACCCTTAGGCAGTTTTGTGGTGTGAACATCACAGAGTGCACTCACGGTAGCCTAGATGGTACAGCCTACAGCCTACAACACAAATAGGCTACAGTGTACAGCCCATTGCACCTAGGCTACAGACCTGTACAGCAAGTAACTGTACTGAATATCATAGGCACTTGTAACACGATGGTGAGTATTTGTGTATCTAAACAAATCTAAACATGAAAAAGGTACAGTATAAATACAGTATAAAAGATTAAAAATGATACACCCGTACAGGGCACTTACCAAAATGGCTGTTTCAGAACTCGAAGTTATTCTCGGTGAGTCAGTGAGTGAGTGGTGAGTGAATGTGAGGGATTAGGATATTATTGTCCACTACTGTAGCCTTTATAAATCACAGTACACTTAGGCTACACTAAGTTTATTTTTTAAATAAAGTAATTGAGCTATAACATGACAATGGCTACAGTGTCACTAGGTGAAAGGAATTTTTCAGCCCCATTAGAATCTTACGGGACCACCTTCATACATACAGTCGGTTTTTGACTGAAACATCCTTATTCAGCACGTGAATGTAATTGCAATGAAGTGAAAGATAAAGATTATAGTTCTAGTGAATCCAGAGTGCTTTAGGAGATGAACTGTTAGGGAAAGCCAGAAAAGTCTCCACCATGGAAAAAATATTTGGCCTGGGTCTTGAAGGATAAATAGGAAGTCAGCACTCAGAGACAGGTGCCAGTGTTTTTCAGCCTGAGGCAGGGAGGTATGAGAGACAGCTGGAAGGGTTTGAGAATGTGTGGTGAGAACTTGCACTCACCGGGGACTAGATATAAGAATGCAGTGGACCTCGCACTGTGATTTTTCGACCTGGGCTACACATCAGAAACACCTAGGGAGCTTTTAAAACTTCCAGGGCCCAAACCACATTCCGAACCAATTAAATCAGGACGTCTGGGGCTAGGAGCCAGTCATCAGTATTTTCTTTTAAGCTCCCAAAGTGATTCCAATGTGCTGCCAAGTCTCAGAACCACTAGTCTAGAAAGGAGGGATAAGGATTTCCAGCAGCCCCAGAGGACCGGCCCTCGTGGTGCAATCCTGGCACACACCACCCCCCCACCCCGGCGCCTGGGAGAAAGACCGGCCACACCACAGCCATCGGCTGTTTCCTGCTGCTCCTTTCCCCACACCAGCATTTTGCTCTGAAATGGTGGTTCTCAAAGTGTGGTCCCCAGACTGTAGCATCAGCCTCACGGGGAAGTTGTTAAAAATGCAAATTTCCCAGCCGCACCTCGGACCCACTCACCCAAAAACTCTGGGAGCCCAGCAACTGAGGCAGGCTAAGGTTGGTGAGCCGCTGCTCTGGAACACTGATCCCTCCCAAACTGCAGCAAAGCAAGTGCCTGGGTGTGGCTCTGGCTGTGTAGGTGCTACTAGAATCTGCTGGAGTCACTGATGGTCAGAAGAGATGCCGTGGGAGCTGGTTTGGGGGCCTCCACGTTGGTGGTCACCACCAGGCACTGGCCTTTGGCCTGGAATAGAAGGTACCAGAGGGCTGATAGCTCAGTTTTTTATGGTACCAAGAAAAGTACCATTTCTTTCAGATTGGAGGTATGGGATTTTGTTTATTTTTTAATCCTCTTTTAATACAAATTGGCCCCTTGAAAGCAAACTTTCAAGATATTTCACATCAGAACTGGCCAGGAAATCCAGCATGTGGACAGACACGGATATGCCATGTGCACTTTTCCGTTGGAGGAAGGGGGTAGGCTTGGGTGCTGGAGGGTGTTGCCTGGGGGCGGAGCGATAAGGAAGAAAGGGCACTGCTGGTTCACACCTCATCCATCCCCCCCTCCCAGGCCCCAACCAGGCTGGAATTAAAGGACCCTGGGAGGAAAATAAGGAAAGCAACAAACGAAATGAGTTCCCCATATAGAAAGGGAAATTGCCGTTCCCCTTAAGGTCAGACTGGTCCGAAATAAAGGGCTCGTGCGCCCTAGCAACGGCCTCTGCTGAAGCCCTAACGCTGGAGCTCTGTTGCCCTCGCAGAATAACCAGGACTTTGTTGCAGCCGGAACCGGCCACGTCTTGATTCCACACTCCCTTGAGGAGCCAGCCAGCTCCACACTTACTCAAAGAACCCGAAGAGCACCAAGTGGATTCTCTGCCACACGACTGAAGAGAGCAAACTGTCTGGGGGGTTTTCCACCTCTTTTCAGCTCAACTATTCTGAGCTGAAGTACTGGACCCGTTTTGTTTTTCTTGTTTTTTTCCTGCTTCAGTAATCTGGAAAAATCCAGCAGGTCTGAAAAACTGTTGGGCTTGACAGCGTGTGTGTATCGCCACCTGGTGGCCACAGCTTATCGAAACCGCTTCCTTCCGGGGCTCTTGTGGATGTACATCAAAGGCTCCGGCTTCCAGACAGGTACACATCCTGTTCTCATGCCCGGCTCACTTTCCCGTGGGAATGTCAGCCATTCTGATTTGCCTTGGCTGAAAACCTCCTGTCTTTGCATGGAAAAAAAACACAAATAATATGAACAAGCAACAGAGTTTTCTTTCTCTCTTAAGTAACCAAGCATTTAAAATCTTCTAAAGCACACATTTCCCTAATTGAGAAAGGAAGTAGAAGAAAAATTTCTGGCTGAACTTACAAATCATAATAAGTGGTCGGAAATACCTTCTCCTTTACCAAGATTCCTGGGGTCCTAGTGTAGAGGAGACTTCAGTTGCCCTTGACACTACAACATCCTGACTAAAAGCCTGTTTCCAAGGTGATATTTGATAGACATGAAGGACCCGGGTGGAAAAGAAGGTCGTCTGGATGGCATGGCAAGCAGTGGAACACGCAGGCTATGAGGCATCAGGAGAAACCAGTTCTGGTCCTGGCACTGCTACCAACCTGCTGTGGGACCTTGGGAAGTTACCTAAACTTTGTGGATCCCAACGCCCTACATTCGTTAATTTCTTTCTACTTTTTCCCATAAATTCCATGTTTTTGAAAGATGTTGCCCACCAAAATGCATCTCTAAAATAGGAGCTTAATAAGCTTTCTGTCTTGAGGAATCAGACATATAAATGTCAGGCAGGCCTTCTGATGATCATGATGCAACCAGAGTTACCACAATGAGTCCATATCACAGAGAAAGGCGAAGACACTTGATCCTTTCTTAAGCCGGTCTCCCACCCATGAATGACTTTTGTTAGGATTTCAGCATGTTGAAACTAACCCACAGACCCTAGGTACAACTTTCCCAGGACCTGAGAGCTGGGGAATCCCATTTTGGAAACCAACAAACTAGAAAATCTTGAGGGTAACTCTAGCTCTCATGAACTAAAACAGAGTAAAGATGGAAGACTGTGGTATTGTACATGCAGGTAGAGTCTTGATTTGAGAAATGGCATTACCAGGAATTAACATTTCAGAAATGCCAGCTCTGTGTCAGGATTTTTTATTTTATTATGTATATTTGTCATGGACAACATGTTTTGGAATATGTATACATTGTGGAATGGTTAAATAAAGCTAATTACATATACACATGCTCACAAAGTTATCGTTTTGGGGGTGACTTAAAATCTCTCAGTGATTTTCAAAAATATATGTTATTAACTATAGTTGCAATGTTGTACAATAGATCTCTTGAACATGTATTCCTCTTGTCTAACTGAAATTTTATGTTCTTTGACCATCGCCCCAACTGCCCCCCAACAAGCCTGAAAGCCTTGGTAACCCCTATTCTACTCTCTACATCTATGAGTTCAACTTTTTAAGATTCCACATATAAGTGAGATCATGCAGTATTTGTCTTTCTGTGCCTTTCACTTAGCATAATGTCCTTTGGGTTCATCTGGGTCACAAGCAACAGGATGTCCTCCATTTTAAAAGACTGAATAGTATTCCATGGTGTATTTTCTTTATCCAACCCCATTTTCTTTATTCATCCATCCGTTGATGAACACTTAGCTGGTTTCAAATCTTGGCTATTGTGAATAGTGCTGCAATGAACATGGCAGTACAGATAGCTCTTCAACATACCAATTTTATTTCCTTTGGATATATATACCCAGGAGTGGGATTGCTAGATCATATGGTAGTACTATTTTTAATTTTTTGAGGAACCTCCATACTGTTTTCCACAATGGCTGTGTTAATTTACATTCCCACCAGCAGTGCACAAGGCTTCCCTGTTCTCCACAACCTTGCTAGCGTTTGTTATCTTTCATATTTTTGATAACAGCATTCCAACAGGCATGAGGTGATCTCTCATTGTGGTTTTCATATGCATTTCACTGATAAAGTTAGTGCAGAAGTTTTAAATACAGAATCACAGTTAGTCCTGACAATAAGCTCTAAATGCAGATGAGGAAAGAACTGCAGGGAAGTTAAAGGTCTGCACCTTACAGCTGAGGCCAGAACCAGGTCTGTATCATTTCAGAGCACATAATCTTTCAAAAGAACCTGACAAAATCACAGCAATTTTTAGGTTCACAGAGAACAGGCAAAAAACAAACAGACAGAAAGCAATAATAGTAATTTCCAAGTGTGAACCAGTAATCCAAACTAAACATATTTTGTTGAATGAATATCCTGGATTCTACTATGTTTCTCCAAGTCCCCATCTTAAAACATAGCATTTGGGGTTTAGTAGTTACTGATAAATGTTTTGCATATCTATGCACTGTTAATTCTTTTTACTGCATATTACTTTATTGTAGTAAAGCCAATTTTCTGACATTTATCTGAAAGCAAACTGTGAAGTACTTCCATTCTACTTCCTGGTGATTTTTAGTGACCTGGTGCCATTTGAATGTATGTGTACTCCAAAATTCATATGTTGAAACTTAAACACGGCCGGGCGCGGTGGCTCAAGCGTGTAATCCCAGCACTTTGGGAGGCCAAGACGGGTGGATCACGAGGTCAGGAGATCGAGACCATCCTGGCTAACACGGTGAAACCCCGTCTCTACCAAAAAATACAAAAAAAAACTAGCCGGGCGAGGTGGTGGGCGCCTGTAGTCCCAGCTACTCGGGAGGCTGAGGCAGGAGAATGGCATGAACCTGGGAGGCGGAGCTTGCAGTGAGCTGAGGTCAGGCCACTGCACTCCAGCCCGGGCGACAGAGCGAGACTCCGTCTCAAAAAAAAAAAAAAAAAAAAAAAACTTAAACATATTGATTTAATACAATCAATGTACAAATACATTGATTTGAATGTATGTGTCCTCCAAAATTCAAATGTTGAAACTTAAACATATTGATTTAATACAATCAATGTACAGATACATTGATTTGAATGTATGTGTCCTCCAAAATTCGTATGTTGAAACTTAAACCCCAAAGCAATGGTAGTAGAAGGTGGGACATTTGGAAGGCGATTAGGTCATGAGGCCGCCACCCTCATGTGAATGGGTTTAGTGCCTTTATAAAAGGGCTGGAAGGAACTAGCTAGGCCCATTGCCCTTCCATCTCTTCTGCCACATGAGGGTGCAGCGTTTATCCCTTCTGCTCTTCCACCTTTTCCACCATGTGAGAACACCAGAGATAATACCATCTGTGGCCAGGCACGGTGGCTCATGCCCGTAATCCCAGCACTTTGGGAGGCCAAGGTGGACGGATCACGAGGTCAGAAGATCGAGACCATCCCGGCCAACATGGTGAAACCCCATCTCTACTAAAAATGCAAAAATTAGCTGGGTGTGGTGGCATGCTCCTGTAGTCCCAACTACTCAGGAGGCTGAGGCAGGAGAATCGTTTGAACCCGCGAGGCAGAGGCTGCAGTGAGCCAAGATTGTACCGCTGCACTCCAGTCTGGCAACAGAGTAAGACTCCATCTCAAACAAACAAACAAACAAGAAAGCAAGAAAATACCATCTATAGGACAGGCCTTCACTAGACACCAAATCTGCTGACGCTGTGATCTGGGACTTCCCAGCCTCCAGAACTGTGAGAAATAAATTTCAATTGCTTATGAATTACCCAGCCTGTGGTATTTTGCTACAGCAGCAGGAACAGACTAAGACATTCAGGGTAATGTGTCATTTCAAGACATGAAAGCTCAGTTCTGTAATATTTTCTTCTCTTATTCCTTTAATAATTTTCTTCTACCCATCATCTGTTTTCTCTTTCTGAAACTTCTACTGTTAAATATTAAACAACTCTGGTTTTTTAACCTTTCTTGTCTATATTATGATTCAACTAGGATCAAAAGAGTATCTAATTAAACAGTAGCTTAAACAAATTAGGAGTTTATTTTTTTTTTCTCACACAAGAAGTCAAGAAGTCATTGCACCAGTGTTATTTCAGAGGCTCAGGAATGTCAGGGCAAAAATATCTGGAACTCTCTTGGTCTTTTACCCATGTCTACAAGATAGCTGCTGCAACTCTATCCATCTCATCCACATTCAAGGCAGAATGAAGGAAGAAGCAGAAGGAAGCAGAAAGGGGTGTAGTTGTATCAGAAGAATAAAGCCTTTCCAGAAATTTTCTGCAGACTTAAACTTATGACTCCTTGACCAGAAATGTATCAAAAGGCAAATCTAATTACAGGAAAGTCTAAGAAAGGAAGTTTTAGTATCCCACCATGAAAGTGCAGGGAGGCAAGAGAAAGGAGGGTTGTAAAGAAGGAATGAGACAATCCAGTGCCCTATTTTCTTTCTTTTGTTTTGTTTTCTCTGAGACAGAGTCTTGCTCTGTCCCCCAGGCTGGAGTGCAATGGTGCCATCTCAGCTTACTGCAACCTCCGCCTCCCAGGTTTAAGCGATTCTCCTGCCTTGGCCTCCCAAGTAGCTGGGATTATAGGCGCCCACCACCACGCCCAACTAATTTTTTTGTATTTTTAGTAAAGACAGGGTTTCACCATGTTGGTCAGGCTGGTCTTGAACTCCTGACCTCAGATGATCCACCCACCTCGGCCTCCCAAAGTGCTGGAATTACAGGTATGAGCCACCGCGCTGAGCCAGTGTCCTATTTTTGTCTTTTTTTTTTTTTTTTTTTTTTACTTCATGCAAGAATTCCTCAATTTTATCTTCTAAACTTTGTTGATTTTTTTGTTTCTGCTCTAATTATTTTAATTTCTAAGAGTGCTTTCTTCTGATATTTTGTATTTGTTGTGTTGTTTTAATAGCTTCCCATCTTGTTTCATGGCTGTAATATTGTCTCATCTCTCTAAAGATATTTATAACTTCTCTTTAAGTCTGTTTTGTTTTTTGCCTCTTCCTCATAATATTTTCTTTTTCTTCAAAACTGATAGCTCTCCCCACACATAGATATTTTGGCATCTGTCTTCTATTTGGGTAGCGTCCCTCAAAAGTCTGATGATCTGGGCTGTTGATTTATACATAAATATGAGACATCAAGAAGTTGTTTGGAGGAGCTGTGTGATTAAATTAGTATTGTCCCCTGGCAGCATACAGAGTGATCAGGTGTTGAGCCAGCTCTTTCATGAGGCAGACTCCCACAACCAATGTCATTATGTGTGAGTATTTTCTCTGGACTTACTGAGTTTTTCCATTGATTTTCCACTCTGATCTTCAATATAATGGAGTTGGAGACCAGGGTCCAAGCAGTAATTCCAGTGCCATAGTGGGAGCACGGAGGATGGTGAGAATCCTCTGAGTGGAAGACTCTGGTCAGTTTCTCCAGAGAAGGAACTTCATGTTCTACAGAGGTTAGAGAAAGGTCATACTCTGGTGGTGGGGATTAGAGGTCTAAAAGATCCGTTGAGAAACGGTCAAATAATTTCTCTGTCTTCATCTCCATGATCTTGTCCTCCTTTGCCCCTTCCACTGTACTGGTGTCTCCGATTTCAGAAGTTTTCAGGTATTCTGTTGAACAACTCTTTCGTTTCTCATCAATCTTCCCTTCCTGAGATACTTGGGTTTCAGCCTCCTCTGCTAAGTGAGTTATCATTCCTCAAACCACTTTTCATCTTCTCTACTCTTCTCTCCCTCCAATTCTCTCTGTCCTTATGAGTTTATGCCTTTTTAGTCCTTCATTGTAATTTTGGACAGGGAGGAAAGAGTGGGGATGAAGCTCAGATATATGGATGTATTGAATCTGCCATGCTGAACTGAAACTCAACACATATTTGTTTAATATTTCCAATTTCACAACACATTTCCTCCAAAAAAAACTTATGGAGCTTTTTATTATTAATGTGTCACTGACCTTCAGTCATAATCTATCTTAGCAAGGATATAGGCACATACCAGACTGAAAAGATTTGACAAACACTATTCTGAGAAACCCACATTTGGTCAACAATCAAAGGAAATAATTTGTTAAAAAGGAAGAAGATGAAACAAATCCAGATTGTGTTTGAGCTCTATAAGTCAAAGATATAGTTTTAAAAAGTAAACTCAAGTAATCCAATATTACAAGATCTAGAGGGTCAGGATAAAGTGAGTTAGGCTTGCACATCAAAGAAATAACTAGGCCACTACCAAAAATGTTTCCAGGTGAAATCAAGTTGCAAAATTGTATAAACAATCTTGAGATAATTAAGCAAGAGCAAACATATTTTCAGATGCTAAGGGCTGCAGAGGGAAAAAGAGCAACTCTATATAGAGAAAATTAATATACTGGGGCTTATCTCCTAAGAATGGCTTGTGAAGCATAACTTTTTTTTTTTTTTTTTTTTTGAGAGTCTCACTCTTTCACCCAGGCTGGCTGGCATGCAGCGGCATGATCTTGGCTAACTGCAACATCTGCCTCTTAGGTTCAAGCGATTCTCGTGCCTAAGCCTCCTGAGTAGCTAGAATTACAGGCACATACCACCCCACCCAGCTAATTTTTGTATTTTTAGTGGAGATGGGATTTCACCATGGTGGCCAGACTGGTCTCAAACTCCTGACCTCAAGTGATCCACCCACCTCAGCCTCCCAAAGTGCTGGGATTACAGGCATGAGTCACCATGCCCGGCCTGAAGCCTACATTCGATCTAATAAGTCTTCGAGGTATTTGTTCTACAGACACAGTTACCCAAGTGCTGAATTGTATACATTCAAGGATATTTATTTTGGAGTATTTTAAATCATAACACAAAATGGAAATATTCTATAAATCTTTCAATAAGGCCTGCCAGACCCATATATCCAGTAGCCATGGGAATGATATCTAAGCTGTGAGTGAAAACCAAAGGATTGAAAACATGGGCATCCAAGAGAAGGTCAGGGTTCAATACCAGCAATGTCTTTGACACAGCAGTGAGCAAAGATTCACTGGTCTGTGCACCATTTTCAGCAGCTATACTCCAGGGTTGCTGGTGCTCACCATCTCTTCAATTCTCTACCTGGTATTTAGAAATAAGGCTGACCTCTTTACAATGAGTAATTCCCTGGTGCAGGCCACGAGAGGAGCCTGGACTTCCTCCTCCTTGTGGCAGTAAAGAGGAGCCTCTCCCCTCTCCTCTGGAATGGTATCAGAGGAGCTTAGTAGAGACTCGAGATTTTCATTATTATCCGAAGGTTACAAGGCCACCCCCACCCTGATGTCAGTGGAGACTACCTAGAGAGACTCAAGGACCCATGGATCTATCACAAAAGATCTAACATTTATGTCATCAGACTTCCAAAATGAGAGAAGCAAAAAGACATAACTGAAAAAGTATTCTCACAGAAATACAGTTGAAAACTTCCCAAATTTGCCAAGAGATGTAAATGTACAGTTTCAAGAGGCTGAGCAACCCCCCAAACATAACAAACCCAAAGAAATACCCACCAAGAGACGTCATAATCCAATTTCTGAAAACTAAATACAAAGAAAAAATCTTGAAATCGGCCAGATAAAAACATGGCAGAAACAATTAAAATCGAAATAGATTTCTCATCATAAACCATGTATTCCAAAAGAAAGTGACAAAATTATTTTTCAAGTGCTGAAAGAAAAGAACTGTCAATCCAGAGCCCTATACCCAACAAAAATATCCTGTGAGAATTAAGGGGAAATCACAATATTCTCAGATGAAGAAAAACTAAGATAATTAGTCATCAGGAGAACTGCCCTAGAAGAATAGCTAAAGGAAGTTATCTAAACAGAAAATAAATGATGCAAGGAGCATGGAACACCATGAAGCAAGGAAAAGAGTACAAGGTAAGCAAAAATATTGGTAAACACAACGGACTTTATTTCTCCTCAAGAGTTTTCCAAATTGTATTTGATGATTGAAGCAAAACTTATAACACCGTCTGATGTGGTTCTCAACGTATGTAGAAGAAATATTTAAGACAATCATACTACAAACAGGGGAAGATAAAAGGGTATTATGGGGGGAAGGGTTCTATACTTCACTCAAAGGTAAAAAAAAGAATATCAGTTGACTGAAATAGGTTATGGATACACAACGGAATACTTAGAGCAACCACTAAAAATGCTATATAAAAAAATACTTTCAAAGCATTATAGATAGGCTGTGTGGTGTCTCATGCTTTATAATCCCAGTACTTTGGGAGGCCGAGGCATGCGGATCTCTTGAGGTCAGGAGTTTGAGACCAGCCTGGCCAACACTGTGAAACCCTGTCTTTACTAAAAATACAAAAATTAGCCAGGCATGGTGGCAGACGCCTGTGATCCCAGCTACTTGGGAGGCTTAGGCACACGAATCCTTTGAATCCAGGAGGTAGAGGTTGCGAAGAGCAGAGATGGCGCCACTGCACTCCAGCCTGAGTGACAGAGCAAGACTCCATCTTATAGTAAAACAATATAGATAAATCAAAATGGAAAAATGTTCAATTAACCCAGAAGACAGAGAAAGTGAGCAGAGAAACAGAAAGCAGAACAAACAAAACAAGAAATAAAATGGCAGACTTAAGTTGTAAGATATCAATAATTACATTAAATACAAGTAGCCAAAATACATCAATTAAAAGACAGATTGACAGATTGGATTTAAAAATATGACCCACCTGAGTGAGGCGTGGTGGCTTGCACCTGTAATCCCAGCTACTTGGTAGGCTGAGGTGGGAGGATTGCTCGAGGCTAGGATCTAAAGACCAGCCCAGGCAACATAGCAAGACTCTCATCTCTAAAAAATAATAAAAATAGCTGGAAAAGGCGGCATGCACCTGTAGTCCTAGCTACTCAAGAGTCTGAGGTGGGAGGATCGCTTGAGCCCAGGAGTTCGAGGCTGAGACCACAGTAAGCCATGATCACACCACTGCACCCCAGGCTGAGTGATAGAGCAAGACCCTTCTCTAAAATATATACATGCAGATTGAAAAAAAAAGGATAGAAAAAGACATAGCATGCAAGCATTAATAAAAGGAAAGCAGAGGTCAAGCCCTATGGTTCACACCTGTAATCCTAGCACTTTGGGAGGCTGAGGAGGGTGGATCACTTGAGGTCAGGAGTTTTTTTGTTTTTTTTTTGAGACGGAGTCTCGCTCTGTCGCCCAGGCTGGAGTGCGGTGGCCAGATCTCAGCTCACTGCAAGCTCCGCCTCCCAGGTTTACGCCATTCTCCTGCCTCAGCCTCCCGAGTAGCTGGGACTACAGGCGCCCACCACCTCGCCCGGCTAGTTTTTTGTATTTTTTAGTAGAGACGGGGTTTCACCGTGTTAGCCAGGATGGTCTCGATCTCCTGACCTCGTGATCCGCCCATCTCGGCCTCCCAAAGTGCTGGGATTACAGGCTTGAGCCACCACACCCGGCCAGGTCAGGAGTTTGATACCAGCCTGGCCAACATGGTGAAACCCCTGTCTCTACTCAAAATATAAAAATCAGCTGAGTGTGGTTGTGGGTGCCTGTAATCCCAGCTACTCAGGAGACTGAGGCAAGACAATTGCTTGAACCCTGGAGGCAGAGGTTGCAATGAGCAGAGATCGCACCATTGTACTCCAGCCTGGACAACAGAGCAAGACTCTGTCTCAAAAAAAAAGGAAAACAGAAATGGTTATATTAATGTCAAGCTAAAGTAGACTGCAGAGCAAAGAAAATTGCTAGAGACAGAGAGGGAGATTACATAATGATCAAAGGGTCAATCCACCAGGACGTATAACAATACTAACTGTGCGTGTGCCAAACAACAGATCTGCTAAATATATGATGCAAAAACTGATAGAACTGATAGTAGAAATAGACAAATCCACATTTATAGTTGGAGACTCCAACACTCGTCTCTAAACAATTGATAAAACAAGTAGACCAAAAATCAGCAAGGCTATAGAAAAACTCAATAACACTATCAACCAACAGGACCTAATTGACATTTGTAGAACAGCTGACACAACAGCAGAATATACATTCCAATACAAATCAGAATGTACACTGAATATACGCCAAGATAGACCATATATATTCCAATATACATCAGAATGCACACTCAACACACACCAAGATAGACCATATACATTCTAATGCACATCAGAATGTACACTTGGCCTCCCAAAGTGCTGGGATTACAAGCGTGAGCCAAAGTGCCCAACCCAATATGAAACAGATAATTTGAATAACCCTATAACTATTAAGAAAATTTAATTCATAATTTTGAAATTCCCTGCTGAAAAAATCTCAAGACCGAAATGCTTTCACTAGATAACTCTGCCAAATGTTTAAAGAATTAACACCAATTCTCTACACAGTCTCTTCCAGAATATAGATAAGGAGGGAATTCTTAGTTCCTTTACACTGCTATGACAAAATACCTGAGACTGCATCATTATAAACAATATAAATTTTTTCTCACAGTTCTGGAAGCTGGGAAGTGCAAGACCAGGGCACCAGCAGGTTTGGAGTCTGGTGAGGGCTGCTATCTCTGTTTCAAGATGGCACCTTGTTGCATCCTCCTAGGAGAATAAATGCTGTGTCCTCACATGGCAGAAGGATAGAAGGGCAAAAAGGGCCTAGATAGTTTCCTCCAGACCTTTCATAAGGCACTAATCCATTCATGAGGGCTCTCCCTCATGACTTAATAAATTCCTAAAAGGCCTCATCTGTTACCACTACCATAATGGAGATTAAGTTTCAACATTAACTTTAGAAAGAACACAAACACTCAATCCACGATATCTTCATAATTGGTTTTATTTCTACCAAGTCCAGATGAAGGCAGAAAACTACTAAAAAAAAAAAAAAAATAGAAAACTACAGATCAATACTATCTTGAAAATAGACATGAAAATCCTGAAAAGGCCGGGCGCAGTGGCTCACGCCTGTAATCCCAGCACTTTAGGAGGCTGAGGTGGGCAGATTATGAGGTCAGGAGATCGAGACCATCCTGGCTAACACAGTGAAACCCCGTCTCTACTAAAGAATACAAAAAATTAGCCGTAGTGGTGAGCACCTATAGTCCCAGCTACTCGGGAGGCTGAGGCAGGAGAATGGCGTGAACCCAGGAGGCGGAGGTTGCAGTGAGCCAAGATTGCGTCACTGCACTCCAGCCTGGGTGACAGAGCAAGACTCCGTCTCAAAAAAAAAAAAAAAGAAAAAAGAAAATCCTGAAAAAAAGTTAGTAAATAAAATTCAGCAGTATGTAAAAAGAATTCTACAACTTGACCAAGTGGGGCTTATTATATAGAGGCAAAGCTAGTCCAATATTGGAAAATCAATAAATGTAATCAACCATATTAACAAGCTACAGAAGAAAAATCACATGATCATATAAATTGATGTGGAAAAAGTATTTGACAGAATTCAACACTCATTCATGATTTAAAAATACTCTCAGAAAATTATCAATACAAAAGAAATTCATCCACTTAGTAAAAAGCACCTACAAAAAACCTACAGCAACATTATACCTGATGGTGAAAGTCTGAATATTTTTCCTTAAAATCAAGAATAAGGCAAGGGTATTCACGCTTATATTCTTATTCAACAGAGTACTGAAAGTGTTAGCCAGTGCAGTAAGACAAAAGGATGGGGTGGGGGAGAATAAAAAGGAAGATATTATTATCTATATATAGAAAATTCCGAGGAGTATACAAGAAAAACAAACTCTTAGTACTGAGTCCAGTAAAGTTGCAGGATATAAGATAAACATACAAAAATCAATTGTATTTCTGTATACTAGCAATGGACATGTGGACATCAAAATTTAAAATATAATATCGTTTACAATCACTCAAAAAGAATGGAATACTTAGGTGTCAATCTACTAAAACATGTCCAGGGATTTTATGCTGAAGACTGTGCTATGATGATGAAGGAAATTAAAAAATCTAAATAAAGGGAGTGACATACTGTGTTTATGACTAGCAGATTCAACATAATAAAGGGGTAAATTCTCCCAAATTGATAAGAAGGCTTAATATAATTCCTATCAAAATCCCAGAAAGTTTTTTTTTTTTTTTTTTTTTGAGACGGAGTCTCGCTCTGTCGCCCAGGCTGGAGTGCAGTGGCTGGATCTCAGCTCACTGCAAGCTCCGCCTCCCGGGTTTACGCCATTCTCCTGCCTCAGCCTCCCGAGTAGCTGGGACCACAGGTGCCCGCCACCTCACCCGGCTAGTTTTTTGTATTTTTTAGTAGAGACGGGGTTTCACCGGGTTAGCCAGGATGGTCTCGATCTCCTGACCTTGTGATCCGCCCGGCTCGGCCTCCCAAAGTGCTGGGATTACAGGCTTGAGCCACCGCACCCGGCCCCCCAGAAAGTTTTAAAAATAGATATAAACAAGCTTATCCTAAAATTTAAATGAAAAGGCAAAGAAACTGGACTTCAGAACAATTTTGAAAAAGAAGAAAAAAAGTGGGAGGTGACTCAGTCTATCTGACTTCAAGGCACATTACATAGGTCAGTAATCAAGACTATGTGATATTGGTGGAGAGACAGACACGTAGGTCAATGGAACAGAATAAAGAATCCAGAAGCAGATCCACATAAATATGCCCAACTGATTTTTGACAAGGTGCAAGAGCAACTCAACAAAGGAGAAATAGGCTTTCAACTTAAGATGCTGGAGTAATTGCATATCTATTGCCAGAAATAACGAACCTCAACCTAGGCCTCACACCTCAAGCAAAAATTAACTCAAAATGGATCATTAACTTAAAGGTAAAATGTAAAGCCACAAAACACTTAGGAAAAAAACATAGGAGAAAATAGTCAAGATCTAGAATGAGGTAAAATGTTGTGTTTTTTTCACATACGGAGAATGCCATGTGAAAGAGTTCTTAGACTTGACACCAAAAGCATATTTCATAAAAGGAAAGATATATAAACTGGACTTCATCAAGATTTTAAATTTCTGTTCTGTAAAAACCTTTTTGAGAGAATGAAAAGACAAGCTACAGAGTGGGAAGAAAATATTTGCAAACCATATATCTGACAAAGGACTAGTATCTGGAATATATAAAGAACTCTCAAAAATTAAACAAAAAGAAAGCAAACAATCCAATTAGAAAATGGACAAAACATGTGAAGAGACATTTTAACACAGAAAATATACAGACAACAAATAAGCACGTGAAAATATGTTCAACAGCATAAGCCATTGGTGAAATGCAAGTTGAAATCACTATGCAGTATTTCTACACATCTATCAAGATGGCTAAGATGAAAAATAGTGACAACACCAAATTCTGACAAGGATGCAGAGAAACTAGATCACTGATATGATGCTGGTGAGAATGTAAAATGATTGGTGTTTGGAAGTTTCTTAGAAAACTAAACATGCAACTGCCATATGACCCAGCAATTGAGCTCCTGGGTATTTATCTCAGAGAAATGAAGACTTACAGTCACACAAAAGTTTGTACACAAATGTTTATAGCAGCTATATTGAAAAAGAAGCTACATTGAAAAAGAAGAAGCTATAAGAGCTCAAAGCTAGAAGCAATCTAGATGTCCTTCAGTAGGTGACTGCTTAGACAAAATGTGGTACATTCCATGCGATATTATTCAACAGTAAAAAGGAACAAACTATTGATAAACACAAAAACCTAGATGAATCTCCAGATGATTAGGCTGAGTGGGGAAAAAACCAATCTCCGCCGGGCACGGTGGCTCATGCCTGTAATCCCAGCGCTTTGGGAGGCCGAGGCGGGTGGATCACAAGGTCAGGAGATCGAGACCATCCTTGCTAACATGGTGAAACCCTGTCTATACTAAAAATACAAAAAATTAGCCAGGCGTGTTGGAGGGCGCCTGTAGTCCCAGCTACTCGGGAGGCTGAGGTAGGAGAACAGCATGGACCCAGGAGGTGGAGCTTGCAGTGAGCCGAGATCACGCCACTGCACTACAGCCTGAGCGACAGAGTGACATTCCGTCTCAAAAAAAAAAAAGAAAAAAGCTAATCTCAAAAGGTTACTTAGTATGATTTCATTTCCATAACGTTTTTGAAATGACAGCATTCTAGAAATGAAGAGTTGATTAGTGGATGTCAGGAGTTATGGAGGGGGTGGGAGCAGAAAATCAGGGGTTGTGGCTATAAAATGGCAAGATGAGGGAACTTTATGGTAACAAAAATGTTCTGTATCTTGACAGTATCAACGTCAGTATCCTGATTATAACATTGTGCTGTTATATGCTGTTACCATTGGAAAAAAATGGGTAATGGGTACACAGGATCTCGATTATTTCTTACAACTGCATGTGAATGTACAAATATCTCAAAATTAGAAGTTAATTTTTAAAAAAAATTCAGGGCATACACATACAAAACTAAATTTATCTTTCACAAGTTGGCAGGGTTCTGCTGACATAGACCAGGTGGCTCTGCTGAACTTAGCTGACCTCGCTCGTGTGTGCTGCTGATCCAGGCTGAGTTCGTCTAGGTCATCTGGAGAATTTGATTCTGTTTCATGTATCTGTCATCCTCAGCAGGCTGGCCTGGGCATGTTCTTATGGCCATAGCTGAAGTGCACGAGAAAACAAGCTCCAGCCTGGGCGCGGTGGCTCACACCTGTAATCTCAGCACTTTGGGAGGCCAAAGCAGGCAGATCACTTGAAGTCAGGAGTTCGAGACCAGTCTGGCCAACTTGGTTAAAACCCATCTTTACTAAAAATACAAAAAACTAGCCAGGCGTGGTGGTGCACGCCTGTAATCCCAGCTATTCGTGAGGCTGAGGCACAAGAATCACTTGAACCCAGGAGGCAGACGTTGCAGCGAGCCAAGATGGCACCACTGGCTTGGTGCAGTGGCTCAGGCCTGTAATGCCAGCACTTTGGGAGGCTGAGGTTGGTGGATCACCTGAAGTCAGGAGTTCAAGACCAGCCTGACCAATATGGTGAAACCCCATCTCTACTAAAAGTACAAAAATTAGCCAGACATGGTGGCGTGTGCCTGTAGTCCCAGCTACTTAGGAAGCTGAGACAGGAGAATTGCTTGAACCTGAGAGGCAGAGGTTGCAGTGAGCCAATATCACGCCACTGCACTCCAGCCTGGGCGACAAAGAGAGACTCCCATCTCAAAAATAAAAATAAAAAAAAAAATCACACTATTGCACTCCTGCACTCCATCCTGGGTAATGGAGTGAGACAAGACAAGACAAGACAGGACAGGACAGGACAGGACACTACAGGACAGGGAAAGGAAAGGAAGGAAAAGGGGAAAGGGAAGAAGAAAACAAGTTCTAGGGGACAAACCTCTCTCCAGCCCGAATTTGAGTCGCAGCTTTTACACACTAATGGCAAAAACAAGTCACGTGACTGAGCCCAGACCCAGGGGACAGGGCAGGTCATTCATGCCTGGTGGGAGGGCACTGTGAAGTTACGTGGCAACAGGCATGAATGTGGGGCAGAGGAGGGGAAAAGCTGGGGTCGTTGAAGGACTCTACTGCCATCCTTGACCACCTCCAGGACTGAAAATACCTATTGTGACTTTCTCTTCTTACTGTAGTAACTCTTACCCACTCCCCCACTCTACCTGCCTCATCCAAGGGAGGGGGAAATGAGTTAGGAAAAAGAGGAAAAGAGCATTGAAAATGTGTGCCTCTGTGTGTGTCTGTGTGTGTGCCTGTGTGTATCTGTGTGTGCGTGTCTATATGTGTCTGTGTCTGTGTGTGTCTATGTCTGTGTGTGCACCTGTGTGTCTGTGTGTCTCTGTGTGTGTCTGCACCTGTGTGTGTCTGTGTGTGTCTCTGTATGTGTGCGCCTGTATCTGTGTGTGTGTGTGTGTCTCTGTGTGTGTGTGTATGTATCTGTGTGTCTGTGTGTGTGTGTCTGCATGTGTGTCTATGTGTGTCTGTGTATCTCTGAGTGTGTGTCTGTGTGTGTGTGTGTGTGTCTGTGTCTGTACCTGTGTGGGTGTGTGTGTCTATCTGCGTGTCTCTCTCTGTGTGTCTGTGTATGTCTGTGTATCTGTGTGTGTCTGTGTGTCTGTATGTCTGTATCTGTGTGTGTCTGTATGTGTGTCTGTCTGTGTATCTGCGTGTGTGTCTATGTGTGTGTCTGTGTGTGTGTTTTTCTCTGTGTTTGTGTGTGTCTGTGTATCTGTGTGTGTCTGTGTGTCTGTGTATCTGTGTGTGTGCCTGTGTGTGTCCATGTGTGTGTTTATCTCTGTGTGTGTGTCTCTGTGTGTGTCTGTGTGTATCTGTGTATCTGTGTGTGTCTGTGTATCTGTGTGTGTGTGTCTGTGTATCAGTGTGTGTCTGTGTATCTATGTGTTTGTGTGTGTGTCTGTGTGCCTGTGTGTGTGTCTGTGTATCTGGTGTGTCTCTGTGTGTCTGTGTATCTGTGTGTGTGTGCCTGTGTGTGTCTCTGTGTGTGTATGTGTCTCTGTGTATGTGTCTCTGTGTGTGTCTGTGTATCTGTGTGTGTGTGCCTGTGTGTGTGTCTCTGTGTATGTGTCTCTGTGTGTGTGTGCCTGTGTGTGTGTCTCTGTGTATGTGTCTCTGTGTGTGTGTCTCTGTGTGTGTCTGTGTATCTGTGTGTGTCTGTGTGTTTCTGTGTGTGTCTGTGTATCTGTGTGTGTGTCTGTGTGTTTGTCTGTGTGTGTCTGCATGTGTGTCTCTGTGTGTATATCTGTGTGTGTGTGTCTGTGTGTATCTGGGTGTGTCTCTGTGTGTGTATCTCTGTGTGTGTGTTGTGGAACTCCTTGGAAATCTATTCGTGGGAACTGAATCCCCCGCACTGCCATGTAAATATTTTTCCCTCTCATGGGCCACTGTGGCCATTGTCTATTGTTTCAAAGACCCTACAACAGGATCTGAGTTTCCCTTTGCCAAAAGACAGGTCACCGGGAAGGGAATACAACTGACCTTTGAACAATGTGGGGTGAGGGATGCTGACCCCCATGTCGTCAAAAATTCATGTATAACTTTTGATTCCCAAAAAAGGAGTCAGGCTGATGTCTGCCCAATATTCTACTGAACTTAACTACCAAGAGCTTACTGTTGACTGGGAAGCCTTACTGATAACACAGTCAGTTAACTCATATTTCGTGTATGAAATATACGATGTATTCTTACAATAAAGTAAACCAAAGAAAAGAAAAATGTTATTAAGAAAATCATGAGGAAGAAAAACATTTCCTCTTCGTTGAGCACAAGCAGAGCTTCATGAAGGTTTTCCTCTTTCTTGTCTTCACACTGAGTAGGCTGCGGAGGAGGAAGGTGAGGGGTTGATCTTGCTGTCTCTGGGTGGCAGAGGCAGAAGAGGCAGAGGAAGTGGAAGGGAAGGCAGGAGAGGCAGGCACACTCAGTGTTGATTTTATTGGAAAAAACCTGTGTATAAGTGAACCTGTGCAGTTCAAATTCGCCTTGTTCAAGGGTCGACTCTCTATAATGTCTAAAAATGTCCTACCCCGAGCCAGGCTGCCTCTGCCCCAATCTTTACTCCATCTTCTGCGTCATCTCTGACTCTCTGCTCACCTTTTCAATTTTCTAGACTCCTTATTCTTTTCCTAGCACCCACCCAGACTTTATGTTATGAGAATCCCTGTCAAAAGCTACCGAGAGTGGTCTCTTAGCCTCCATATCTTTATTAGTAAAATATGGGTATCAGCCGTATCCAGCTCACAGAGTTCATGTGAGGATGAAGTGACATGACTGATAATGAGTTTGCACTGCCCAGTATGCAGTGATTCCTCAATACATTACGGGGTGTGTTTTTTTCTTTTCTTTTAATAGGGGGTAGGGGGCTGCCCAGTCTCGTTGCAGACAGTTAAAGGAATCCCAGCGCCAGGCGCAGTGGCTCACGCCTGTAATCCCAACACTCTGGGAGGCCAAGGCAGGTGGATCACGAGGTCAGGAGTTTGAGACCAACCTGGCAACATGGTGAAAACCCGTCTCTACTAAAAATACAAAAAGGAGCCAAACCTAGTGGCGAGCGCCTGTAGCCCCAGCTACTCAGGAGGCTGAAGCAGGAGAATCGCTTGAACTCAGGAGGCAGAGGTTGCAGTGAGCCGAGATCGCACCACTGCACTCCAACCTGGGCGATACTGCATCTAAAAAAAGGAATCCCAGCAATCCAAGGCGGAACTCTGAAAATAGTTTCCCGTAGAAACACCGTTCTACGCTGCAGTTGTATTCTATCCCACTATTATTACTCCCAAAGATTCTAAAGTTCCAGTGCTTTCACTTCATCCTACAGGCTAAATGGGCTCCCCTGGACTCGCCTGGCAGAACTAACCACCTAGAAGAATGTTATATATGCACGGGGAAAATGTGAGTGCTACGTAAATTCCTTATAAACATGCTTTTGAAATAGAGTCCGCTCTTAAGTTTGGTATGTCCTAAAATTTAATGTGTGAACGAAGATACCTGGGAGACAATCCATTTATCAGGTTGATATATGGCAGATATTCTACTGACCTCCCTGAGCAAGAACCTTAGGAATGAGGCCAGGTGTCAGAAACACTCAGGGCCAAGGGTGGGGGAGCAAAACTGTGTTGTAAAGAGACCTAGATGGACTCGGGAGGAAGTGGGGTTCAATAGGAGGTCATAACCAATGCCCTGGCATGCAAAGGCTGGACCAGAGTCTTGAAAGAGCCTCAAAAATATAGAAAACCAGATCCTAAGAACAAAATGCCAAGGGGGACCTTCTCATTAGTGAGGAGTCTGCAAAACAGAAAGGTTTTAGCCAGAAGCTTGTAGGAGTAGATCTGGGACCCAAATTGAAAAGGAATCGTGAGACCCATAATTTGAGAAGGAAATAGAATGGGCAGAAGAACTACGAAAACTATAGCTTCGAGTCTAACAGCCTATTTACAGGGGTGTCCAATCTTCTGGCTTCCCTGGGCCACATTGGAAGAAAAATTGTCTTGGGCCACGCATAAAACACACTAACACTAATAATAGCTGATGAGCTAAAAAGAAAAGAAAAGTAAAAAAGAAAAAAGAATGGCCGTGCATAAATCTCATAATGTTGTAAGAAAGTTTATGAATTTGTGTTGGGCCACATTCAAAGCCATCCTGGGCCTCATGCAGCCTGTGGAAGCTTGCATAAGAGATGGATTTAGGATGTTTTGGGGGAAGTGCTTGATAAGGATTGAATAGCACCATAAACCTAAGCTAAACTGAAACGTTTTAGAATTTAACTTAAGACACGTCAAATGCTTTTAGACGAAACTCAGGACTTTTCACTATAGTAAAATTCAGCATGAAATTGACCTCATAGGGCCACCAGACAGCAGTGAGCAGGATGTATAAGATTGAGGGAGGGGTTAAGAAATGGAGATGGTGGGTAAAGGAGCTGGCCTTTTGTGAGTACAGCTTCTTGCAGACTAGACTAGCAGGAGCCAAGAATGAACCTAAGCCAGACTCAGGTCTACTGGGCAGTGCTGGGCCTATCTCAACCCTGTTAGCGTATCAGGTACCCCATGCAGCTGCTGTAGTCTGTAGCTACATGTGAACCTAAAACATCACCGAGGTTTCTAGTGATATTGAAACTCAGCTAATAAACAGGGAATCCCCAGGGTTCCCCTCCACCCCATTCCTGACAGTGGCCATCCTGCCTCTGCTTGAATAACCTTAACTCACCTCTCATGAGGCACCCATCTCCGCGTTAAATGGTTGTCACTGGGAAGAATCCGTCCCACACAGCCAGATCAAATTTACCCCCTGGTGACTTTCAGCCGCTGGTCCCCATTCTGCTCTCTGGCACTAGGTAGCTGAATCGAATCCTTCCATGAGAATCCATTCCATTCCTCCTAAATCTTCTCTCTTCTAAGATAAATAGTCCACATGACACAATCTTAATACCCAATTCAATGAGCGTTTCATGATGGTCTAATATATGCAAAGCATCATGCTTGTACCAAGTGGGACTCTAAAGTGAATATTATCTCCTTGCTCTTTAGGCAAGCAGGGTGAAGACAGAGGCGTAGATGATGGACACTAAAACAAAGACTGTAAGTACTGTAATAGCTACGCACAACTTACGATGGTGTAGGCATGGGGAAAGAGTAACCCAGCTCACCTTGGAGGAGCTGGAAAGGCTCTAAGAAGGAGTGGAATTGAGTTGGAGTTGGAAAGACTTCAGCAATCAGATGTGAGAAGGAGGTGGGTGGTGAGTGGATAGAAAACGGGACAGGGCTGAGGACCTTGTTTTCTTTTTCTTTTTTGAGGTTTTTTTTCTTTTTCCTTTGTTTTTCATTTTACTTTTATTTTTCATTAACAAGTAGTAATAATATATGTTTATGGAGTACAATTTGATGTTTTGATATAGGTTTACAATGTGGAATGATTAAATCAGGCTAATTAGCAAACCCATCACCTCACAAACTTACTATTTTTTGCAGTAGAAACATTTAAAATCTACTTTTAGCAATTTTGAAATGTAGAATACATTATTACTTACTATCGTTACCATGCTGTGCAATTGATCAGTAAAGCTTATTCCTCTTGTCTAACTGAAACTGTGTAGCTTTTGACCAACCTCTCTGCTTTTCCCAACCATCCCTCCACTCCCAGTCCCTGGGAACCACCATTGTACTCTCGACTTCTATGAGATCAGCTTTCTCAGATTCCACCCATGAATGAGATCACGCAATACTTGTCTTTCTGTGCCTGGCTTGTTTCACTTAGCGTAATGTCCTCCACATTCATCCATCTTGTCCCAAATCACAGATTTCACCCCTCTTTAGGGCTGCATAGTATTCTATTGTGTATATATACCACATTTTCTTTATTCATTCACCTGTTGATGGACACCTAGATTGATTCCATATCTTGGCTATTGTAAATCATGTTGCAATGAACATGGGAGTTCAGCTGTCTCTTCAACATACTGATTTTAATGCCTTTGGATAAATACCCAGAAGTGGGCTTGCAGGATCAGGACTTCGGTTGCTTAGCTTCTTGACTATATCTAAAATGAAGGCCCTGAACGAAATGATTTCTAAAGTTTAGTGATAGAGACCAAAAGGAGTATATGTCTGAGCACTCCAACTTACGCCAAAGCCTAAAAGTGAGAAGCCTGCCTATATCAAGGGAGTGTGTTTGGGGCAGGGGTAGTAGAAGAGAAAGGGGGTTCATGAATTCAGTATTCTGGTCTCACTGTTGCAGCACCCATCACCATTCTGATCAGGTCCCTCGGGGACATGGACAATGTCCTTAGAATGACTGTGATGATGGTACCACCAGCACTACCACCACCATTTCTCTGGCATGTCAGTGAGTCAAACACCTTTGGAAACACCTTACATATTTACATTTACATCCCACTGAATCCTCACAGCAGCCCTGTGAGATGGATACAATTTTTATTATTCTCATTTTACAAATTAGACAGCAGAGGCACAGAAAGTGTAAATAACTTGCCCAAGTTCTTAGCGCTAATCTAAGAGCAGAGTTGGGATTTGAAGGCAAGTAGTCTCATTGCCTGCTTTTCTTCCTCAAAAAACACAAGGGCAGGGCTGAACACAGCTCAGGAGACACAGTCTACACCAGGACAAGGTTACAATGGCACTATAACTTTTTCTTCTTTTTCTTTTTTTGAGACAAAGTTTCACTCTTGTTGCCCAGGCTGGAGTGCAGTGGCGCAATCTCGGCTCGCCACAACCTCCACCTCCTGGGTTCGAGCAATTCTCCTGCCTCAGCCTCCCTAGTAGCTGGGATTACAGGGCCTGCCACCACACCCGACTAATTTTGTATTTTTAGTAGAGATGGGGTTTCTGCATGTTGGTTAGGCTGGTCTCGAAATTTCAACCTCAGGTGATCCACCCTCCTTGGCCTCCCAAAGTGCTGGCATTACAGGCGTGAGCCACCGCGCCCGGCCAGCACTATAACTTATTTTGCATTCGCATTAACTCAACCTCAGACAACATTGGCTTCCTTGGAACCACATACTGATGATTGAAGTGGAGCTGACAATCACCTAAAAATCTCTAAATGCCTTTGACATGAGCCACTCTTAAGCCAGGTCTCTCCCATTCTGTTCAGGTGCAGCTGATCAGTTCAACCTAAATGTTGAGTTTTACATTGAACCCTATAAAATTCTAGGTTTCAGCTCATAGTTTCACCCTACAATAATTTTAAAACATATGTTACCTAATGTCACCTCTCCCAGCTTAGTAATAACATAAACAAAAACAGTTGACAGTTATGGGGGCCCTGACTCTGTGCCAGACACCCTGCTACGTGTTTGTTTGTTTTTTTAATATAATACCTTATATAATCATTTAGTCTTTATACAAAGTTAAATATTATTATTATTCTCACTTAATAGGATAGGAAACCAAGTCTAGTGAAGTTAAGAAGCTTGCTCAAAATCCAGTTAGGGGCTGGGTGCGGTAGCTCATGCCTGTAATCCCAGCACTTTGGAAGGCCAAGATGGGTGGATCACCTGAAGTCAGGAGTTCCAGACTAGCCTGGCCAACACAGAGAAACCCCATATATACTAAAAATACAAAAAATTAGCCAGACATGGTGGCGCATGCCTGTAATCACAGCTACTTGGGAGGCTGAGGCAGGAGAATTGCTTGGACCCAGGAAGTGGAGGTTGCAGTGAGCCGAGATCATGCCACTGCATTCCAGCCTGGGTGACAGAGTGAGACTCCATCTCAAAAAATAAGGAAAAAAAAATCCAATTAGGAAGGGATTGACGCAAGACTCATACCTAGGATCATCTGACTCCAGGGCCTGAACTTTTATCTATATTCTCTCCAGCATCCTCACATCTTCTACACATTCGTTATTATCTAAGTCAATCATGAAAAATGAAGAAACGGGCCAGGCACGGTGGCTCACGCCTGTAATCCCAGCACTTTGGGAGGCCGAGGTGGGTGGATCATGAGGTCAGGAGATCGAGACCAGCCTGGCCAACGTGGTGAAACCCCGTCTCTACTAAAAATACAAAATTAGCCAGGCGTGGTGGCACGCGCCTGTAGTCCCAGCTACTCGGGAGGCTGAGTCAGGAGAATCGCTTGAACCCAGGAGGTAGAGGTTGTAGCAACCCGAGATTGTGCCACTGCACTCTAGCCTGGGTGACAGAGCAAGACTCCATCTCAAAAAAAAAAAAAGAAAAATGATGAAACAGAATCAGGGAGAGAATTCAGAGGAAAATGACATCCCTCCAGGTGTGTATGAATCGATTACTCATAGAGTCATAAACAGTTAGAGATTGAGGCATTTTTCACAAAATATTGAGGGCTGGAGAGGTTGAACAATTTGCTCCCACTCACACATCTAGGAAAGAGAGGAGATGGAAAAGTAAACAATCCAGAAAGGTCACGGCCTTCATTCCATCAACGCACAATTCAAGTACCTATACGTGGGAAACCATCTGAAAAGTTTTGTAATTACAGTTTCATCTAGCCGGCAATTCACCTCGTTCACATGCATCTCAGGAGGTCTTTGTCAGAAGCCTTGCTAGAGTGAACGTGCACTTCATCAAAGACACCCCGATCCGTGGGAGATGGGATTCCTTTGTGCTGACCTACTCTCCAGCAACACAAGAAAGTCACCATTCTAACAGCTCATAAATCATCCATTTAATAACTCAGTTTCCAATTTTGCAAGAATTAACATCAGTGCCGGGTTTCTGAGACCCGCCAACTTGCTGAAACAGTGCAAGCCACCTGCAGTCCTCGGATACCACTCAGTGATTGGCCCTAGGTCTCCCTACTCTGGGCCTGAGATTCACTTACAGGTGCAAAACCCACCTGTGCCCTCTCCTCACAGGCAGAAAGCTTCAACTCCTCTCAGTCATTTCCAACTGAGACTGTTTTCCTTGGTAGAGAAGACAGAAGTCAAATGGACTCAGAGCGGTTCTGCCTTGTCTCTTCTTTCTGTTGTTGAGAATAAACCAGAAAAATCCTTTCTTCTGTCATTAACATTTTCAAGAAGCTCCAATCAGTCCAGTGCTCTTATTCCAGACCTATCACATGCTTTCCTATTTGTGTTTTCATAGCCACTGACAAAGACTGTGTCCCTGACCAAACTTTAGTCAGGCTCCTCTGAGCCCAGTTAGGCCCCATCCTTGGGCATGCCCCCACCCCCAATATCTGATCACCAGCAAAATCTGATCAAATTCCTCATCCCTCATCATCCCCCAGGCGATGTCTGATCACCCTGCCTGGTCGTCAGCAAGAATCGCACCAGGTCAGCTTAGCCAGAATCCCCTGACTCCCAGTGTTTCTCCTCAGTAATTTTCCACCCACTGACCCCACCTTACTCCTTGGCTACAAATCGCCACTTGCCTGTGCTGCATTCAGAGTTGAGCCCAGCTTCTCTCCCTGACTGCAAGACCCTACTGCAGTGGTCCCTACACTATTCCCGGATAAAATCTGCCTTACCATTTTAACAAGTATCAACAGGAAATTTTTCTTTAACATCTCCTGTGGGCATTATTTGTATACATTTAAAGTGAGAGCTTATCCAAGAGCTTCCTTTTTAGCCTTGCAATCAAGCATCCTTTTTGCTTCTTTCTCCAGATCACTCCCTAAACCCCTCATCTATAGTAAGAAGCAGAAGCAGAATTGGACTCCAAGACTGTGCCTGAGGAGCCTGAGCCCTAAATCCTATGCTCTATTGTTACCTGTATTATCTGTAAATAACTGAGCCATTGATTAAAACACAGTCAATAGGCTGGGCACGGTGGCTCACGGCTCTTGTAATCCCAGCACTTTGGGAGGCCGAGGTGGGTGGATCACCTGAGGTCAGGAGTTCAAGACCAGCCTGACCAACATGGTGAAACCCTGTTCCTACTAAAAATATAAAAGTTAGCTGGGCGTGGCGGTAGGCGCCTGTAATCCCAGCTACTCAGGAGGCTAAGGTAGGAGAATCGCTTGAACCTGTAAGGCCTCAGAGGTTGCAGTGAGCCGAGATTTCGCCACAGCACTGCAGCCTGGGCGACAAGAGTGAAACTCCATCTCAAAACAAAAACAAAACATAATCAATAAGAGAACCTTGAGATCTCTAACTAGATGCATCTCAATCAATTAAGCATGCAATCAAAGAGACTGAAGGGGACCTGAGGTCCAGATAATTTAAGTGATTTAACCAATGTTAAAGATTATTTTTAAGGAGAAAAATCATGACTCTCACATGACATAAAAGAACATGTGGCAAATATTTTATTTAACTCATTTAACTTGAGCCAGCAAAATATTAAAACCAGCTCAAAGGAGGAAACTCCAACTACCACACATTTATAGTCAGATAAGAAATACTGAGATAAGGCCGGGTGCGGTGGCTCACGCCTGTAATCTCAGCACTTTGGGAGGCCGAGACGGGCGGATCACGAAGTCAGGAGATCGAGACCACGGTGAAACCCTGCCTCTACTAAAACTACAAAAAAGTTAGCCAGTCGTGGTGGTGGCCGCCTGTAGTCCCAGCTACTCAGGAGGCTGACTCAGGAGAATGGCGTGAACCCAGGAGGCAGAGCTTGCAGTGAGCCGAGATTGTGCCACTGCACTCCAGACTGGGCGACAGAGCAAGACTCTGTCTCAAAAAAAAAAAAAAAAATACCAAAATACATTTACAAGCAGGCCAAACTGGAAAAACTGGTTAATATCTACAGGACAATAAACAATGGCATTCCACGGGAGACTATTTGCATTTTAACATGCAAGGAATTATTTGCATTACTATCAGTTTTCTATATGTTAACTTGTTTATAAGGAGTTGTAAAATAGCCTAATCAAAAGCAAATAAATAGGCATATCTCTATAAAATCAGATAATCCCCAAAGGCGCTAACATTCCATTGAAAGGATATCCAGTAATCTCTTTGCCCATTGCAAATCTTTCCATTTTTCCCTACACCAAAGTCAAAAAGCAGTAGTAGCAGTCCAGAAAAGAGGTGAAGAACATCGACAAACTGGGCTGCATCTGAACCATGTGAAGAAGACGGTCAGGTTTAGTGGCTGGCGTCATGGGCTTTAAAGACAAACTGCCTGGGCTCCCTCAAATTCCAGCTTTGCCTCATGTGCGACCCTGGGCAATTTTACTTAACTCTTTTTTTGTTGTTGTTTTTCTTTTCTTTCTTCTTCTTTTTTTTTTTT
>NW_012112030.1:7740291-7750262 GCF_000951035.1 Colobus angolensis palliatus
GTCGTGAGCCACCATATCCCACCTGCTTAACTCTTTTGTATCTCCGTTTCTTCATCTGTAAAATGGGCATAATCGTAGTGCCTACTGCACAGCTGAGTTAATAATTGCCATGGACTCAGTAAAATAAGAACTTTTATTGTTAGGCCTCTTTGGAGCCATAGCCATGAAAGCATGGCTATCTTTTCTCTAAAAATTTTGCCCAACTAGGCTCAGAATTCTCTCTCAACCATCTCCAGTTTTACAATGAGATGAACATTCTTTCTCCAAGGTTCCCATTGCTTCTATGAGACCAACCAGTGCCTCTTTCTCAGCCAAATGCAAGGATAGAACAATGTTTATCACGGTGGCTTCCTTTGACTTGAGAGATGATATTAGCATCAAGTGCAAAATGACCTTTGTTTATCAGGAGTCTTCCATGGAAGTCACGGAAGTCAGATCTCCTATCACAATTACATCCTGCCTTGGTGCCCCTGTGATCTCTGGACCAAGAATATCTTCCATCTCGTCTCTGGCCAGGCGAGTTATCGCAACACAGCACTATCACTTCAGTCCTTCTGTTATTTTGTCTTCACTCAAACCACAAATTAGAGGATCTTCTTACAGGTATGGGGAGAAGAAAATTTATTTTTTCTCTACCCTCCTAGGTTTTTTGGCTGGGGCCCTGCAAATTAGACTGACGAAAGAGATTAACAAAAGAAAAACAAACAGAAGTTTATTATTAACACTTGCATACACACAGCATCGCTCAACGATGAGTAACTCAAAAGAGTGGTCAGAACTTGGGCTTATAGAGCACCTTTTAAAAAAACATAAATTTGTAAAGAAGTGACAAGACAAACCGGGCGCGGTGGCTCATGTTTGTAATCCCAGCACTTTGGGAGGCCGAGGCAGGTGGATCACTTGAAGTCAGGAGTTCGAGACCAGCCTGGCCAACATGGAGAAACCCTCTCTCTACAAAAATACAAAAATTAGCTGGGCACAGTGGCAGGTGCCTATAATCTCAGCTACTCTGGAGGCTGAGGCAGGAGAATCACTTGAACCTGGGAGGCGGAGGTTGCAGTGAGCTGAGATCGCACCACTGCACTCGAGGCTGGGCAACAGAGTGAGACTCCATCTCAAAAAAAAAAAAAAAAAAAGTGACAAGACAAAGGGAAAGAGCTTTAGGCTTCTGGAAGTGGCAAACTGTGGGAAGGTAAGTAGATGGGGAAAGTAATGGAAGATAAAGATTGTCGTAGTGAGGTTGGTTATGTAGGTTCCTCCAGTGCCATCTCTGGGCTGCTTAAGAGTCCAGAGTTGTCTCCAGTGATTGAGAATCTTCCTGTCCTCCCTGCTAGGGAGATGTGGGGAGTGGAGAGTTTCTCTTTCTTTCTTTCTTTTTTTTTTTTTTTTTGAGATGGAGGTGGGGTTTCACCATGTTGGCCAGGCTGGTCTTGAACTCCTGACCTCAGATGATCCACCCACCTCGGCCTCCCAAAGTGCTGGGATTACAGGGGTGAGCCACCACGCCTGGCCGAGAGTTTTTCTTGTGTCTGCTTAATCTTCATTGCCTTCAGCTCAAAATGATCTTAAGGTTAAAGTGGTGTACTTTTCGGGGGGTGACATCTTGACCCCTTCACAGATGTTCTTAATGAATGGTGCTTCTCCTCCTCTGCTCCTTTTCCCAAATCTTTCATTTCAACCAGTCACAGCCTTTTGTTGCTTTGTTCCATCTCTGATCCTATTTCATTGAGTTTCATCATTGAAATCAAAACAAGGACAAATGTCATAGCCCCAAAATAATCTGGTATCCACTTTAAAATCTGCTCATCTGGCCTTTCAAGTCTTATATGATTACTCATAGTGATGGGCAAAAACCCCAACGTTTTCCTGAGGATGGGCTTTCTATCTATATTATTCAAACTCTTAGGCATTTTTATCTAAGATATATTTCCAGTGATTATATAAATCAATTGCAGAATCATAGAGTAAAGTGAATTGAAAGCATATATAACAGTTTCAAAAATATCCACACCAAATAATTCCACTCTCAGGCATCATTTCTCAGGAAACAACAGAAAATGTGAGCAAAGATGAAAAGCTATACCCTGCAGCATTATTTGTAACAGTAAGCACCTGAAGACAAACAAAGCATTAATATTATTATTATTATTTTGAGGCGGAGTCTCGCTCTGTTGCCCAGGCTGGAGTACAGTGGCACGATCTCGGCTCACTGCAACTTCTGCCTCCCAGGTTCATACCATTCTCCTGCCTCAGCCTCCCAGGTAGCTGGGACTACAGGCACCCACCACCACACCCAGTTAATTTTTTGTATTTTTAGTAGAGACAGGGTTTCCCTGTGTTAGCCGGGATGGTCTCAATCTCCTGACCTCGTGATCTGCCTGCCTTGGCCTCCCAAAGTGCTGGGATTACAGGCGTAAGCCACTGCACCTGGCGACAAACAAAACGTTTAAAAATAATTGCCTGGCTGAATTATTTTCTTTTATTTGATTTTGATTTTTATGTTTTGGAGACTGAGTCTCCCTCTGTCACCCAGGCTGGAGTGCAGTGGCACGATCTCAGCTCACTGCAACCTCCGCCTCCCGGGTTCAAGAGATTCTCCACTGGCTGAATATTTTTAATGCTATCATTCACTGGAATGATGCAGCCACTAAAGATTTTTATTTATGAAATAAGTATATTAGAAGTTATGATGGCTGGGCGTGGTGGCTCACACCTGTAATCCCAGCACTTTTGGGAGACCGAGGCTGACGAATATCTTGAGCTCAGGAGTTGGAGACCGGTCTGGCCAAAATAGTGAAACCCCGTCTTTATTAAGAATCCAAAAATGAGCCGGCGGTGGTGGCACATGCCTGTAATTCCAGCTACTCTGCAGGCTGAGGTGGGAGAATAGCTTGGCCCTGGGAGGCAGAGGTTGCAGTGAGCCGAGATTGTGCCACTGCACTCCAGCCTGGGTGATACAGTGAGACTCTGTCTGAAGAAAAAAAGAGCATCATCCTGTCTTTCCTCATAGAGAGGGGGAGGGCAGAGAGTTTGTCCTGTGTCTGCTTTTTCTCAAAGAAAAGAAGAAACGTCCACCAAATTTTTAGCAGCAGTTCGTGCTGAATGACTGCATTATGGCAATCCTTATTATGTACCCTGTTTTACAAGTTTTCTACAACAGCATGTCTATGTTTAGAATCGGGAGAAAAGTGGTTTTTGTTTTTGCTGTTTAATATCTAACATGTGTTGTGACGTGTCTGTGGCCAACTTGTCAGGTGTGGAGATAGCACAGTTGAATGAGATGTGGACAGTTGCTCTCCTCAGCTTCTATGTGGGGTTTGCCCCTTCCCTGTGTTAATAGTTGCCTTGCCAAAACCTTTCAGGAAATTTTTTTTTTTTTTTTTTTTTTTTTTAGACAGGGTCTGGCTCTGTCACCCAGGCTGAGTGCAGTGCTATATGATCATGGCTCATTGCAGCCTCAACCCCCTAGACCCCTGCTAGGCTCAAGAAATCCTCCCACCTCAGTCTCCTGAGTAGCTCAGTCTACAGGTGTGCTCCATCACGCCCAGCTAACTTTTTATTTTTTTGTAGTGATGGGGTCTCGCCATGTTACCCAGGCTGGTTTCAAACTCCGGGACACAGTCAGTCCTCCTGCCTCAGCTTCCCAAAGTGCTGGGATTGCAGGTATGAGCCACTGTGTGTGACCAAGACTCTTCAGGATTCTAAATGGTTTCTGCAACCAACATTGTTTAGTTATGTAACTCAGAACTCCAGTAGTCCATACTATGTGATGTGATTTTATTATAGCTTATATGCATTTGTGGGTTTATTGTTTGTTTTGTTTGTTTGTTTGTTTGTTTGTTTTGAGACAGGGTTTTTCTTCTTGTTTTGAGACAGAGTCTTACTCTGTCACCCAGGCTAAACTACAATAGCATGATCCTAGCTCACTGCCTCCTTGAACTCCTGGGCTCAAGCAATCTTCCTGCCTCAGACCACCCAGTAGCTAGGACTACAAGCATGTGCCACCATGCTACGTTGTCTAGCTGGTCTTGAACACCTGGTCTCCAGTGATCCTCCCACCTTGGCCCCCTGAGTAGCTAGGACTACATGTATGAGTCATGCCTGGCTAATGAAAAAATAATGATAATAATAAGAGATGGGGTCTCACTATCACAGGGTAAATCCCAAAATTGGGGTTCAGCCTGGGAGGCCACATGGGTTCTTGGCTTCCCACAGGAATTCAAGAGTGAGCCAACAAAGCAAAATGAAAGCAAGTGTACTAAGCAAGTTAAGGAATAAAAGGGGGGTGCCGGGCACTGTGGCTCACGCCTGTAATCCCAGCACTTTGGGAGGCTGAGGCGGGCGGATCACCAGAGGTCGGGAGTTCCAGAACAGCCTGACCAACATGGAGAAACCCCATCTTGCCTAAAAATACAAAATTAGCCAGGCATGGTGGCGCATGCCTATAATCCAAGCTACTCAGGAGGCTGAGGCAGGAGAATTGCTTGAACCTGGAAGGCGGAGTTGCCGTGAGCCATGATTGCGCCATTGCACTCCAGCCTGGGCAACAAGAGCGAAACTCCATCTCAAAAAGACAAAAAAAAAAAAGAAAAAAAAAGTGGGGGCTACTCCATAGGCAGAGCAGTGGCATGGGCTGCTTGATTGAGTGTATGGGTATTCTTGTTCATATGCTAAACCAAAAGTGAATTCCTCGTGAATTTTCTGGGAAAACGGTGGCGAGTTCCCAGAACTGAGGGTTTCTCCCATTTCAGACAATATAGGGTAACTTCCAGACATTGCCATAACATTTGTAAACTGCCGTGGGGCTGTAGGAGTGAGTGTCTTCTAGCACACCAGTGTAATGGTGTGTAATCATTGGCGTACAATGAGCAGAGGGGATGACTGGAGGTTGCTTTCATCGCATCTTGGTTCTGGTAGGTTTGGGCTGCTGCTTTACTACATGTCATTTTATCAGTGGGGTCTCTGTGACCTGTACCTTGCAAACCAGTCCTGAAGAACTCTTATCTCATCACTATGTTGCCCAGGCTGGTCTCAAACTCCTGGTTTCAAGTGATCCTCTCGCTTCAGCCTCCCAAAATGCTGAGCTTACAGGTTTGAGACACTGAGCCAGGCCCTGTTTATTCTTGAATTGTTTCCAGTGAATACATCTCATCATTCCCCCTCCCCCACAAAAAAAGATGGCAAGTTTTTATAAAAAGAGAAAAATCATTCTTAGTATTTCTTTAATACCCTCTACATTGACCACACTGGTGCCAAAAATATTAGTTTGTTAGTGAAAATTCACCTTGAGTTACTAAATCTCTAACTTTCCCATAACTACCATGTCTGTCTCTTGTGGATCTGTTTGCCTAATATTAAAATGACCCATTCTTCCCCACTTTTACGAAAATAGCATTAATTCCCCTTTCACTATTCACACTTCCTTCATCGTCACAGTTTGACCAGCGGTCCAGGGTTTGTGATCTCAAGTGTGGCCATACATACCTATTTCACTTAAGACTCTGGATAGAGCATAAAAGCAGAAGTAACTGTTTCCCACTTCATATAATAGGGAATTCCATCTCTAAAATTATGACATTTGATCTTTCAGTGGGTTTTTGTGGTTTTTACTATGGCTGTGGTTAGATTCCATTTTGAACACTTTTCCAGTGGTTCCACTTGAATACAAGCTTTGAGTCACATAGGAGAGGTGACATGATATAGTGTAAAGCCAGAAAGACCACGATTTGGATCTCAGCTCAACTGATAGGGGTCCCTAGCAAGATACTTCACCTCTCTGAGCCTCAGTTTCCTCATCTGTGCAATGGGAATCATAACACCTGCCTCTCAGTGTTGTTAAGATTAAATATGTGGGCCGGGCGCAGTGGCTCAAGCCTGTAATCCCAGCACTTTGGGAGGCTGAGGAGGGCAGACCACCTGAGGCCAGGAGCTCGAGACCAACATGGCGAAACCCTGTCTCTACTAAAAATACAAAGATTAGCCAGGCGTGCTGTCGCAAGCCTGTAATCCCAGAAACTCAGGAGGCTGAGACAGGAGAATCGCTTGGACCCAGGAGGCGGAGGTTGCAGTGAGCCAAGATCGCACCACTGCACTCTAGCCTGGGTAACAGAGTGAAACTCTGTCTCAAAAAGAAAAAAAAAAAAAAGATTACATATGTGTACAGTACCTGTACCATGTCAGGTGGTCAGTAAACATTTGTTCAACTAACAACAACTGATAAGGAGAGTAAAGAAGTATCAGAACACCCACGTAGTTATCCCAAAGGGCAGGAAGAGTGCTAGGTAATGGATACAGAATTGCTTTTAGAGTCAAATTACACGGGCAAAGATCAGCCCCTCCTTCAATTAAAGAGCCAGGGGCAGGGCTTAATAAGGAAGTGGTTCTCCTTTAAGCCTCTTTTCAGCCTGAGTCCTAACCCTGAAGAAGCTACAGCCTGGAGCGCTAAACTTCATGAAGCTTTCCAAACGAGAAGCCGAGAAGACCTGTTGAAAGTTTCCTCTTGAGTTTCGTGGAGAGAATCTCAGGTCTAGAAATATCCTTACTGCCACCTGACCTGAAGCCGAAGAAATCACTGACAGCTTCCAGACCAGGTAACACCAGGAGGCACCAGTCTTCATTCTCAGCCATCGCAGGAGGACACAGCCCGGTCTTTAGCCGTTTGCCAAATGAGGCGGTCTAATTTGGGGAGCTCTTTACTGGGTTTATGACAAAGTTCTTATCATGCAAGTCTCCAGACACAAAATGACATTGAGAATCTAGTTTATCGGGGTTTCCAGGAAACAGAAAGAAAGGTTATTAGGTTTCTCTTTCATTTCTCCTTTATTAGAAAGAGTTTGGGACGACATTCAGTTAAGACCACATTACTGCTTGAGGCATGTGACGTTACTCAGTCCTCCCTGCTTATGTATCTGGGGAGGTATGCAATGACATGACAGCCTTTCCGTGGCCAGGGACACCATTGCCCAAGCTGGAGACCATGGGGATGCGGGGACTGGAGCCAGCGTGGGAATTCCTGGTTTGAGATCGGAGTCCTGAGTACCTTGTGGGAACTTGGGCACTCATCCGCAGGAGGTCTAGACCCCCAGAGAATTCCTTGAGTCTAAGGCACAGGTAAATGGAAGACTCTTCTCTCTCCCCTCCAGAAAGCTCCCTCCTCCCTGAGCTCCCTGCCCCATTCTTTCCACAATCAGAGCCTTGGACCTTCTGTTTGGTGAGTATGACCTGAGGCTCTGTCTAGCGTTCAGCTTCTGTTGTGGGAAGTTAAGGCACTTTCTCTCACTCCTCATTTCACCTTTAGTATTAAAGAACAGTACGGCCCGGGCACGGTGGCTCACACCTGTAATCCCAGCACTTTGGGAGGCTGAGGCAGGCGGATCACGAGGTCAGGAGATCGAGACCATCCTGGCTAACACGGTGAAACCCCGTCTCTACTAAAAATACAAAAAATTAGCCGGGCGAGGTGGCAGGCGCCTGTAGTCCCAGCTACTTGGGAGGCTGAGGCAGAAGAATGGCATGAACCCGGGAGGCTGAGGCAGGAGAATGGCGTGAACCCGGGAGGCAGAGCTTGCAGTGAGCTGAGATCCGGCCACTGCACTCCAGCCTGGGCGACAGAGCGAGACTCCATCTCAAAAAAAAAAAGAACAGTCCAGGCAGAAGGACGAAGACCCTGAGAGGTCTGAAGTGAGGGGGAGAGGAGAAGGGCAGAAGGGGAGGCTCCAGACAACAGAACCCAAGCTGAGCTTAGGATGTGCTGTGGGAGGCTCCAGGGGGGTGAGTGTCAGCGCCTACCAGATCCACTCAGGCCTCAACTGTGTGTCCTGAGCACATGAAGTCAGCTCTTCTGCTGGGACGCCGCCAAGGGGTTCTCCACACCCCTCACCACTGGGACAGGCAGAGGCACAGCGAACCAGGTGTCCAGCGTAACTGGGGCACTAGGTGGTGGCCGCCTCTGTATGTGGAAACACGAGGTGCTTGCTATGGTTTCCTCTGTGTGCTCATCCATTAGCTGCCACCCACTGGGAGGGAAGTGAAATCTGACCTCAACAAGTGAGTCCACAGAGGGAGAACCCTGCGACAGTGCATCTGCCAATACCTGGAATGTAGGTGCTTGTTGCAGTGTGGCCTTCTCAGCCGGCCTCTCAGCACATCCGGCCAGGCAGCCAGTGTTCCTAAAGGACACGCTGGTACCAGACGTGGAGGACCCTGGCCACCTTGGGGAGGGAAAGAGGCCAAGAAAAGAACCTCTGTAGCCTTGCTTCTGAGAGTGCAGGTTTGTTATAGATAAGGAGCAGGAAGGTAAACAGGGCAGTGAGGCAGGGTTGTGTGCTCTGCGGCCCTGAATTAGAATAAGCCTTACGGGTTTCACTCAGGAATAGAAATCTCCCCTCCAGGTTCTGAACCAGCACTCAGGGGCCCTACCCAGGGCTTCTATCACCATAAGCATAAAACTTATGGTTTACATTTCCATAAACCCCAAAGTTGGGCTTCTTGGAAAGTGCAATTTCTGTAGGAACAGCTGAAACCAGAAGGGATCTAACCTGTGATAATACTGGATCGCTGCTGCTTGAAAGTAAGACTTAGCTGTAAACTGAACGATCAAGTAATTTATAACGAGAATTAGAAGAAACAAGAACTCCATGTTTGTTTTGTTTTTTAAGAGAGTGTCTTCCTCTGCCACCCAGGCTGGAGTACACTGGGTGTACAGTCCAGGCAGAAGGCACGAAGACCCTGAGAGGTCTGAAGTGAGGGGGAGAGGAGAAGGGCAGAAGGGGAGGCTCCAGACAACAGATCATATGGCACGATCACAGCTCACTGCAGCCTCCGGCTCCCAGGCTCAAGTGATTCTCTCTGCTCAGCCTCCCAAGTGGCGGGGACCATAGTTGCACACCACCACGCCCAGCTAATTTTTTTCATTTTTTGTAGAGACAGAGCCAAGGCTGGTCTTGAACTCCTGGGCTTAAGGGATCCTGCCCCTGGGCCTCCCAAAGTGCTGGGATTACAGGCATGAGCCACTGGGTCTGGCATCTGCATTTGTTAAATACATTTAAACCCTCTTAACCCTTTTGTCTCCATTTGTTCTCTTTTGCTCCCTCCTCTCCAGGCTATGGCAGTGGCCCCCGCCCTCCCTGCGCTGTAGGGTAGCCTCCTTCTGGGGCTGGCTCCTAAGCACTGTTCTTTCTGCCTCTCTCTCATCCTCTTTCATCCTTAGCTTTGCCTGTCGGCCGGGCCAAGTCACAGCCTTTCTAGCCTGTAAGACAACAAAAATCTCACATTTTACGAAATGGAAGGACTAAGTACTCCATCTTGACCTCAGTGGTTTCCCCCGATTTCTGATGTTGCTGCTGAAACAGCATTAGCAAACTTGTTTCTTAAAGAAGCCCTCTCTCCGATGACAACACTCCTCTCACACACACGCACATACAGGCGCGCGCGCACACACACACATACAATTTTAAAGCCCTCGTATTACATTCAAAAGGTCTGGATTGTTTCTAACGTACATGGAGATTTCTTCAGGAGCACAGTGTTACTGGCTTGACGAGGGGGCACAGCCTCCTACCCAAGGACACAGTTCCTGGAGGACCAGGGTGCACATCTTTCCTACAGTACCCTGAGCCGCTCAGTCCAAAAGGAAGCCTTGAATCAAAAGCCTCATGAATCGTCTCCTGAGAAATTCCATGTCCGGTCTCTTGATAGACTCCGCCTTTTCCCCCACCAAGTCTGCCGTACCTAATTCTGACCACAGACCTTGCCAGAGCCTCACCCGGCTTGGTGACCCGCTTTGCCTGCTTGCACACACCTCAGGTCTCAGTGTATCTCAGCAACAGCTTCCACTCCTAGGCGGGCCAGAGTTAGCAAGCAAAAAGGCAAGACAGCCAGTTACGTTTGAATGTCAGATAAACAACAAATATGAGTGTTTTTTAGCATATAATATTTATTGGGGACATATACTAATATTTTTTTTTTTTTTT
>NW_012112030.1:7751482-7752004 GCF_000951035.1 Colobus angolensis palliatus
ATTTATAATTTTAAATTTTTAAAAAGAGGGATGGGATCTTACTTTGTTGCCTAGACTGGTCTCCAAATCCAGGCCTCAAGTGATCCTCCCACCTTGGCCTCCTAAGGTGGTGGGATTACAGGTGTGAGCCACGGTGCCAGCCAAGATGATCAATACTTCCTTAATATCATCTAAAATATACACCATGTTTAGTTCTATATCATCTCAAAGATATCTATGTCTTTATACCGTAAGTATGTTTTAATTGGGATTTAATAAAGATCCACTCATGAAATCTAATTGACCTTTCCTTTTTTTATATATATATATATATATGTTTATTTTTTTCTTTTTATTTATTTATTTATTTTTGAGACGGAATCTCCCTCTGTCACCCAGGCTGGAGCGCAATTGTGCAATCTTGGCTCACTGCAACCTCCACCTCCTGGGTTCAAGTGATTCTCCTGCCTCAGCCTCCCGAGTAGCTGGGATTACAGGCATGCGCCACCACGCCTGGCTAATTTTGTATTTTTAGTAGAGACG
>NW_012112030.1:7752054-7756349 GCF_000951035.1 Colobus angolensis palliatus
CGCAACCTCTGCCTCCCAGGTTCAAGTGATTCTCCTGCCTCAGCCTCCCGAGTAGCTGGGATTACAGGCATGCGCCACCACGCCTGGCTAATTTTGTATTTTTAGTAGAGACAAGGTTTCTCCATGTTGGTCAGTCTGCTCTTGAACTCTCGACCTCTGGTGATCCACCCGCCTTGGCCTCCCAAAGTGCTGGGATTACAGGTGTGAGTCATTGTGCCCTGTCGGATATGTTTCTTATGTCTCTTTTAAGCTGTAGCAGTTCTCTGTCTTCACCTCTTTTTGGTGCTATTTATTTGTTGAAGACAACTGGCCATTTGTCTTGCAGAATTTACCACATACTGAATTTGGATAGTTGCCTTCTTGTGGTCGTTAGCTTATTTCTCTGTCCCCTGTATTTCCTGTAAACTGATCATTAGATCCAGAGGTTTGATCAGATTCGGATCCAATGTTTTTGGATCAGGAGACACATAACGGTTGCCTCATCTTTAGTGAGACCAAGATTGGTCATTGGGAACAGGGAAGTGGAGCTGGGGTGAGTATAGGGTCACCAGATGTCCCTTACAGGCAGAATGGACAGGGCTGCGCTGCGGGGATGGATGAGGGGAGGGTGGGATGACTGGAAAATGCATGGGGGAGGGTGGGCTTGGATGGAACTGGGGAGCCGGAAGGGGTAAGTGGAAAAGCAGGAAGGAACATGACCTTTGACGAGACGTTGACGTGACTCCCGACAGAGCAAACGGTTTGCATGTGAGTGAAATGCATGTAAGTGAATGTGAAATTGGAGCAGTGGCGGGAAGAAAGATTGTCCAAGCCCTGGAATAAGACAGGAATGTGAAGAAACAGCAGAGGGGGAGGAAGGATGGCGGTCATGACCCCCACTTCATGCCATACTCCTCAAGCATTTGCTTACATTCAGTTATGTGAGGGAGGTTCATGGGGCTTGGAGGTTGTGTAATTGTGTCTGTGTAGTTGGTCTGGCGGGTTTTACAACTTGCCCTTTGCTACACTGGGAGAGCCATTTCTGTCCCCTCCCTCGTCACCTGATGTTGTGGTGTAGCCCCCTGCCTCCCTCCCAGGCTCACTTCCATCAGTACGCACCTAGCCAGGGACCCTTGCTTTCCTGGGGCCTGGCCAAGGAGCAGTTCCTCAGATAAACAGCTTCACTATCAGCCAGTATGAGCCTCTTCTGAGTAAACGAGAGGATACAGTGATGGAAACAGGCAGCATCCAGCAGGCCCTTAGGGGAGGTATTTCAGCTCCTACACCTCCTTCTAACAGCAGAACCAGGGGGAAAAGTTAGAGAATATCCTCATTCTATCAATAATGTGGACACCCGAGGGACAAAAAGATGGAGTGACTTACCCAAGGATGTTGCAAGCTAGAAGCTGAGCCAGTCCTGGCCATCTGTCCTTCAGACACCCAGGTCAATTTGTCTGTACCGCCTCACATTGCCTCAAACCCTGTCTCCAGTTACCGTCCCATTTCTTTATAATTTGGTCCTGGTATGACAGGGTACGGTGGAAAGAAAAAGAGGAACATGCCCGTCAATCCCCTTAATATCGCTGCAGCTTCTTTACCATCACACCAGCTTACATGCCGAAAGACGGTCTTGAATTAGGACCAGGAACGGAAGGGAACATGATTAAGAAGCCATATTAAGACAAAGCGTGAGGCCAGGCAGGGCAGCTCATGGCTGTAATCCCAGCATTTTGGGAGGCTGGGGCAGGTGGATCACTTGAGCCCAGGAGTTTGACACCAGCATGGGCAACAGAGTGAGACCTCCTCTCTAAAAAACAAACAAAAAAAATTAGCCAGGTGTGGTGGTGTGTGCCTGTGGTCCTAGCTGCTTGAGAGGCTGAGGTGAGAGAATCCCTTGAGCCGGGGAGGTTGAGGCTGTGGTGAGCTATGATCTGCACTCCAGCCTGGGCAACAGAGCAAAATCGAGTCTCAAAAAAAAAGAGCCAGAGGGCCAAGGACAACAGCTGAACTAGAAAAAAACATAACTACCACTTTTGAGCCAGGTCCTGTGCAGGGACTTCTCTTGTGTATCTTACACCCTCACAATGTCTGTGCAAGGTGACTATTATTATTTGCAATTTGCCTATAGGAAGTTCATGTTTGGAGAGGTGGAGTAACCTGCCACAGGTCACAAAACTAGTCATTGGCATGGCCACAATCTGAATTTGGGACTATTAGACTGAGAAACCCATGCTAATTCTTGATACACTCACTGCCTGGGACATGTCACACGGTAGATCTGGGCTTTCTCGCATCCGAGACAAAAAGGAAAATGTAGTCCTTAACAGACAGCAGAAGGAAACAGATTATTAGCAAAAAGAACTGCTTTCCTAGCAGGAAACCAGAGGAGGAGTTATTTCATGTAAGCTTAAGCCAAGGAAATTGAACAAAATCAGTTCTTTATCTATCCTGTTATTCGTATGGAAATAAAGACAAAATGCTTGCATCCTGTTGTTTTAGTGCTTGTACTGATCTTTTAAAAACATGCCTGTGATCACATCACTCTACTCAAAACTTTGAACAGCTCTCCATTGCCTCCATCAGTGTGTTTCAATTTCGTAAAAAGTAAATAAAATAACAGGATGCTTTCTTCAGATGAAATTTTACATGGCATACCAAATATAGCAAGAAAAAAGAAAGAGAGAGAGAGGAGAGAGAAGCCTGGACAAGCTAAAGCAGAGGGTAGAGAGAGAAGGAACTGAGGAAGGGAAGGGTCAGGTCCCAGGCATTTCTCTTCCCTGAGTTGGCCTCCCTCTTTTGCCACCTCCCCAGCAAGACCTTTAACTCCACAGTCCACAGCTCCTTTTGAAATATACTGATCAACGTGAGAAAAGGTGAAGCTTCAGCCTGATAGTCGAAGACCACCATGATCTGGACGCAAGTGCTAGTTCACTTATTTTCCCTCCACTATTTTCAAGCCCTGGCAATCTCGGCTCACTACAACCTCCAACTCCTAGGTTCAAGCGATTCTTCTGCCTCAGCCTCCCAAGTAGCTGGGTCCATAGGCATGCGCCACCATGCCTGGCTAATTTTTGTATCTTTAGTAGAGACAGGGTTTCACTGTATAGACCAGGCTGGTCTTGAACTCCTGACCTCGTGGTCCACCCGCCTTGGCCTGCCAAAGTGTTGGGATTACAGGCATGAGCCACCGCACCCGGTAGTTCATTTTCTTTGTTTGGAGTTATCTGTGGCCTTATCTCTCTTCCCACCCCAGTAAGACTGTGACTTTTGCCTCTCTACCCTCCAGCACAAACACAATAGATGTTCGATAAATGTTTACTGAGTTTTCACCCCTGTCACTCCTAACCTGCAAAGAGTAAATGGCCCTGCATAGAAGGGCACAGTGTGGACTTTGTTGTTACAGGCCCAACATGTGTAGCACCAGTGCGTGTGACCTGGAAGAAATCCCCCTAGATGATGATGACCTAAACACCATAGAATTCAAAATCCTCGCCTACTACGCCAGACACCATGTCTTCAAGAGCACCCCTGCTCTCTTCTCGCCAAAGCTGCTGAGAACAAGAAGTTTGTCCCAGAAGGGCCTGGGGAATTGGTCAGCAAATGAGTCATGGACACAGGTGTCACGGCCTTGCAGAAATTCCCAATCCAGTGAGAAGGCCATCAACCTTGGCAAGAAAAAGTCTTCTTGGAAAGCACTCTTTGGAGTAGTGGAGAAGGAAGATTCGCAGAGCTCGCCTGCCAAGATCTCTGCTCAGGGTCAAAGGACATTGGGAGACCAAGATTCGCACAGCCAGCAGTGGTCCAGGTCTCTTTCCAGCGTGGAGCAGTGCTTGGAGCATGAAGGTAGGCATCTGGGATTTATTTCTCTCCCGCATCCTCGTTTTTCCCTTCTTTGCGTCCAGAGTGGTACATCTCTTCTCATCTTGTAAAGTGGCTTTAGAGAGGGCACGCATTATATCTCAGCTTTCCAACTTACTAGTGTTCAATCCTAATTGCCCTGCTTTTCTCAAGACTAAAAGGAGAATGATGGAACTTAAGGTTGATGGGACTGGTTTTCCTTCTCCACGGTCTATAAATAAGCTTGTCTCCCAAACTCCTAGTCCTCTGTACTAGACACTCATATAAAAGAAGGAGGCCAGGCACAGTGACTCACGCCTGTAATCCCAGCACTTTGGGAGGTTGAGGTGGGCAGATCATGAGGTCAGGAATTCAAGACTAGCCTGGCCAACATGGTGAAAACCCGTCTCTACTAAAGATACAAAAAATTAGCCGGGCATGGTGGTGCGTGCTTGTATTCCCAGCTACTCAGGAGGCTG
>NW_012112030.1:7757404-7758915 GCF_000951035.1 Colobus angolensis palliatus
ATTACAGGCGTGCGTCACCACGCCTGGCTAATTTTTCTATTTTCAGTAGAGACAGTAGAGACGGGGTTTCACCATGTTGGTCAGGCTGGTCTTGAACTCCTGACCATGTGATCTGCCCGCCTTGGCCTCCCGAAATGCTGGAATTACAGGTGTGAGCCACCGGGCCCGATCATGAAACTCAGATTTTAAAAGAAAGGCCCCCTCCTGCTGGGTTTCATTGGCCTGGGTAACTTGTCAATACGTAGTCAAGAGGTGGCAGTAATGTCTCAGTTTTTAAATGTGACAGTCCTGGCTTGCTTGGAGAATCAGCCCACTCATAGACAGCTTTAGATCATCCACTACAATCAAGGAAACTCCCATTTCCCATTAGAGTTTCAGATGTTGAAAACAGTGGGAGTTATGGTCAGGATCATCTGGGGGAACCTTATGGCACAGACAGAATGAGGAGACGAGAGTCCCACAAAAAGGGCTTATCAAGGAAACAGCCAGGAAGTAGCAGAGCCTGGACTCACGGGAAGTCCAGGCCTCTCCCTGGACTTGTTTAACTTTCACAGCAAGGCCTCTGCTCTCTGAACTCTGCCCAGCTAAGGCAGGTCTAGAGCAAGAGGGAGTGGTCCCCTGGGGTGCTCCCCTCCACACCTGCCTCTCCACCCCTTAGCCACCCTCGCCCAGCCACAGCTCCTTCTGCCGGGGGTGGCCTCTGGGCTCTGGGGCAAAGAACAGTTTGGAGGCACCGAAATGGTCTTTTCTACTTGGCCTGTACTGTGGACTTTGCCAGCAGACAGAGAACGCTTTTACAGACTTTCATCTTCTGGTTTTTCCTGAGATAAACTGCATTCTGTATTTCAATATTTACTGGAGTGTCATTTGACATTTTTTTATTTTCTAAAATTTCAAGAGAAGCTTTTCTTTCTTTTTTCAGTAGGGAAAGAAAACTTCTGTGTGAGATTGAGAATTAAAGATTAAATGCAAAAACACTCAGGTGATGTGTTAATGTGCTGAATAGTACCTATGGCTGAATAATATTCTCCATAAAAAATGAAAAATGATGACCTCCTAAGAAGGCTTTCAACACATCTGTAGAGCTTATCTTCCCGTCTCACTTTTCTCCTCGCTTTTGCATTCAGTCAGTTAATTACGTGTTTTTTACTTGTGATACTTGCGTTGGTTTTACACTGGGCGTGATCCAAAAGAGCCTCACATTCTATTTCTGTTTTGCCGCATACAAATCAGGCCTTACAAATTGGATTTGTCCTGGGTTCTTTTTTGTTTGTTTTTGTTTGTTTGTCGTTGAGACGGAGTCTCGCTCTGTAGCCCAGGCTGGAGTGCAGTGGCGCGACCTCGGCTCACTGCAAGCTCCGCCTCCTGGGTTCACGCCATTCTCCTGCCTCAGCCTCCCGAGTAGCTGAGACTACAGGCTCCCGACAACCACGCCCGGCTAATTTTTTGTATTTTTAGTAGAGATGGGGTTTCACCTGTTAGCCAGGATGGTCTCCATCTCCTGACCTTGT
>NW_012112030.1:7765800-7775797 GCF_000951035.1 Colobus angolensis palliatus
CCTGTAGTCTCAGCTACTCGAGAGGCTAAAGGAGGAGAATCACTTGAGCCTGGGAGGCAGAGGTTGCAGTGAGCTGAGATTGCACTATTGCACTCCAGCTTGGGTGACAGGGGTGAAAACAAGAATTCCTAGGAATTCTGCCATCTCTCAGCTCGTGGCTTCCACCTCAAAGTCACCTTATATTCTAAAGGTGGCTGTTGGGGCTTCACCCATCATGTCTACATCTCAGGCAGGAATAAAAAGGAAGCAAAGGAAGGGCAAAGAGTGCCTTCTTTCTAGGTAATTCAGCCCCCTTTTGTTTTATTATTATTATTATTTTATCTTTTGTAAAGATGGGGTCCATGTTACCCAGGCTGGTCTCGAACTCCTGGCCTGAAATGATGACCTTGCCTTGGCCTCCCAAAAGCCTGGGATTACAGGCGTGAGCCACTGCATCCAGCCTCAGTTCCCTTTTATAGAGCTTTCTTGAAACTGCTCCCAGCTTCTGATATCTCATTGGCCCTTCCCTACTGCAAGGAAGCCCGGGGAATATAGTTTGTTCAGCTGGGTTCACAGCTGCCCCTCACATTTTAGGGGTCTGTTACTAAGGAAGAAGAAGAAAGTGGATATTGAGTGGGAAAGAACAGTCCATGAGGAAGTCACACCCCAAACCCCTGCCCTTTCTCTTTAAAACAAATGCCTCAGACCACAGGCGAAATGGGACCTTCTGATCCCGTTGGCCTGTTCTTCCTGACCCCACAATGACCCCCAAAATGGACTCCAAAGAACAGACAGCCTTTCTGTCTTCTCCCCACCCCATCCAATGTTCCCTCGCCTATCAGACAGGACCAAGTCTGACAAGAATAGAATCTTTTCTTTTTCATGTTTTAAAATGAAAATATCCAAGATGGGAATTTTAGCTAGAGCTAGTGAATCTGTGGGAACATGTTTGCTGATAGTTTCTCCTGGACATGTCTCACTCCATGTCCACAAACCCATAGAAAATCAATACCTGCTGTAACCCCAGCACTTTGGGAGGCTGAGGCGGGAGGATCACCTGAGGTCAAGAGTTCAAGACCAGCCAGGCCAACATGGCAAAACCCTGTCTCTACTGAAAAAATACAAAAATTAGCTGGGCGCAGTGGCTGGCGCCTGTAATCCCAGCTACTCAGGAGACTGAGGAAGGGAGAATGGCTTGAACCCAGAAGGTGGAGGTTGCAGTGAGCTGAGATCACGCCACTGCACTCCAGCCTGGGCAACAGAGTGAGACTCTGTCTTGGAAGAAAAAAAAAATTAATACCCTGTACACAGTTAGCCAGATTGGGTAATTTTGTACCTGTTGGTGATCTTGTGGCTGCCCTACCTTATGAGGGGAGGAGGGGACAGAGCCTTTGAGACACTTCATGGACCTTCTTAATGTGCAAGATGGGCACAGGGTGCTTTCCGGTGGTAGAACCACATGCTGATCACCCTAGATGAGCTGCACAAGGTTGTAAAGGCAGCAGAGGCCTGCTTTCCTTTATCATCTCCTGAGGACACGGGCCAGGGAAGGTTCCCTCGGTTTTGGAAGCCAGCCTGTTGCCATTTCTTTCTTTGCCAGGGGCCATGGGTGGACGGAGATCCAGCAGAGGCTGGTTGGGCTGCAATACGGGGATTACAAAGTGGAAAGTCTATTTTGCTTGGTTCTTAAAATGAGGAGGAAAGACATTGATCCTTTTCTTCTTGACCTTTCTTCTCTCCGTCATTCGCTTCTTATCGGTTTTTGAACCCTGTAGACTAACCATGAAAAAGATGGCTTTATGAGTCAGATGTCCACCAGAGGATGGCATCATGGACAGAGCATTATCTTCTGTGGCCTTTCCGTGAATGGCTGGAGGGCTGAAGAGAGGACACTGATGCCTTCAGCTGTGGAGGAATCCAGGGAGAGGGATCAGGAGCTACCTTGGCAGCTCCGTATGATGTCAAAACCTGTTTCTCTTGTGTCTCAGTCCCTCCCAGGCCCTCTACTTGCCTCTCTTACCTACTGGGCTGTACAAAGCCCAGGAGTGCCCTAGGAGTTTGAGCACACCAACCTTCTGTCCAAAACGCCACTCCATTACTGACTTCAAGTCCTGTGAATTACCTAGTATTATTCTTCAAATGTTACATGGTAAAACCCAGCTGCTCCCCACAGCATCCAAGACAGATTGTACAAGTTTTTAAACATTTAGAATTTAGATTGGGTGTGGTTGTGGCTCATCCTTGTAATCCTAGCACTTTGGGAGCTAGGACGTGGGAGGATTGCTTGAGCTTAGGAGTTCAAGACCAACCTGGGCAACATAGGGAGACCCCATCTCTAGAAAAAGAATTTCAAATTAGCCAGATGTGGTGATGCACACCTGTTATCCCAGCTACTCAGGAGGCTGAGATGGGAGAATCGCTTGAGCCTGAGAAGTCCAAGCTGCAGTGAACTGTGATCACACCACTGCACTCCAGCCTGGGTGACAGTGAGACTCTGTCTGGAAAAAAGTAAATAAACAAATAAAAGGTTAGAACTTAGTGACAAATCAACAGTGAAAATTTTACCACCCAGCAACTCAGCCGTGCCATTTGCCCACCCCACCTCCCCTTGTCCCCATTCAGGGGCAAAGGCAACTGGTCTTTTATAGGCTACAACATTCAATGGGCCAATGCCATTTCACCGTCCCATCTCAAAGTGCTTTATTCTACAATCCTGTGTGCAAATACATGACGTAACTCTTTTCTCGGGTTGTAAATCATTGAAGGCCATAAGTTGTGCTGACTGCATCCTTGTTTACCTATAAGCATTAATTGAATGTTTTCCAGTAGGCATGGAGGGGAGAGAAAAGGCAGGACTGTCCCAGCGATGGGAATTAGGTTCACTTGATAATGGACTTGGATGATGAATCTCATTGCCCTGAGAGCAGGAATATTTCTTTCCTCAGTGACCAACCCCCAGATGCTTGTCAAACTATTGAATGTCCTCCTATGCACGTAGGGGCTGGCTCTTAGAGGTATAAAGCATGTCGAGAAAAAAGAATAAAAATAAAAGCATAATGAGCATTCCTTGAAGTAAAGAGCTAAGCACTCCTTTTTGTGTTTCTTCCCTGGCAAAGGGGAAAGGAGACCCTAATTTTGCAAGACTTCAAAAAGAGTGTGCAGAAGGCCAATTGTTTCAAGGTGACAATCATTCCTGCGTGCACCCCTCCCACATACCGGCCTCTGCCAGGCAACTTTCAGTCCTTTCTGAAGAACGACCCTCCCCCAGCACACATACTCCCAGGCAGTTTCCTTCTATTCTGGGCTGGTCTTTTCGTTCCAGGCAACTCTGCATACCAATGAGCCAGATGAAGTTCTGGGAAGGGCCTCTCAGCACCATTTTATCTTGTTTCAGCTGTGGACCCCAAAGTCGTTTCCATTGCCAACCGAGTGGCTGAAATTGTTTATTTGTGGCCACCACCACAGGAGACCCAGGCAGGAGGCTTTAAGTCCAAAGGGATTGTCAGACGTCAGGGTGCCTCCTCCCAGCTCGAAGACCGCCTGCCTATAGCTTCAAGTTCTAAGAAAGGTAAGCTTTACTTCCCCAGGTGGAGTGTTTGCCAGGCAGGGGCGCAGGAGCATTTGTGTATTTATCCATCCCGGGCCTGGCAACTTGACAGTCTCTGCTGCCTGGACTGAGGGCTTGACAGCCACAGGCTGTGGGCAATGAGCTCCAGCTTGAGACACCAGCCCAAGGCAAGGGGGCTGCCCCAGCAGGTTGAACCAACACGCCCAGCTCTTTGCTAAGTCAGAAAGGAAAGTCTCCTACAGAGGGAGAGGAGCAAACACAAAGCCCGCATTCAGCCTTGTCTGTGGCGGGAAATGCAATGTTAGATCTGATCATGTTACCAGTGACCCTGGGCCAATTTGCACCAGGTACAGTTGGAGCGTCAAGCCAGGGATTTATATTATGACATGGCTTTCGGGCTTTGTGAAAAAGCAGGGGGTTGTCAGGCACCAGCTATGGTGCAAGACATGGAGCGGAACTGAGAAGTAGTGACAAGGCTGGGTCAGTTGTCACCCAAACCATAGCAATAGGGGAGACTGTAGATCCCATCAGGCTGGTGGTAACTCAAGGCACTAAGGGGAGAGTGAAGGGGGGGAGCAAGGCCAAGTGCCACTGGAAGAGAAGCTCTGCCCGGCATTCCCCCACCACAGTTCTTGCTCCTGGCTCTCTCCACAAACTACAGTGGAGGTTGTGATGATGCAGCCTCATTGTCTGGGATAAATACCTGAGGTTTGTTGTCTCATGCAGAGAATCGAGGACACGGACACACACAAGAAGTGGGTTTAGGGGCAGAGGTTTAATAGGCAAAACAAAGAGAAAGGAGAACAGCTCTCTCTCCTGTGACAGAGAGGGGAACGCAAACATGACTTCCGGCCTGTGACAGAGTACACCGGATTTCATAGACAGGTTTGAGGAGGCGGTGTCTGATTTACACAGGGCCCAAAGGTCAGTTGAACCAGGTGTGACGTTTACATAGCATGGGGGAAGCTGGTCACCCCACCCTAATCTTATCATGCAAGTAGGCTTGCCACTTGGCCGGTGCCATGTTGTCTGCTCCCTACAGCACACATGGTTGGAAAGGAAAAGGGAAAATGCGGCCGCCATGTTGGACATGCCTAGTCCCAGGTGGCCTTTTCCTGTTGGCACAGCTGCCAACATTCACTGTGCAAGCTTCTAGCTTGCTTGTCTATGTCTGCAACTCAATTTTACAGGCTACTCTTTGTTAGAAAAGAAAATGATTTGGGGGCTGCTTTTCACTAAAAGGAAAACATTACCGAGAACTTCCTTACCCTCACTATCTGCCTAAAAAATTCCTTTTTAACTCCTCTAACAGTGAGGCCAAGGTGGCTCTTGGGTTTGCAGCACCCTAAAGAACAAGGTGAAGGTTCTCCCTCCAAAGGTATCGGTGTCTCCCAACCCCTGATGCAGAGCAGTAGCCACAGTAAAGGGGCCACAGCTGCCACAGAGACCCAGGGGACCGTGTGAGGAGCTGGAGGAGAGGAGGAGGCCTCTGAGTCAGCTAAAAAGACAGTGTCGACGTTTTATTGCTATCCCACGTGGACCTGGGAGATGGAATGCTACCCCTAAACCAAGCTAAAGCTAAGATGACTTCATCCTCTGTGCACAGGAGAAATACAGGCAGCTGTGCCAGCAACTTTCCCTAAGAGAGTGTTAACCCAGTATGTCTGAGATAGGTCTCACTCAATTTAGAACTTTTATGTTGGCCAGGCGCAGTGGCTCGTGCCTGTAATCCCAGCACTTTGGGAGGCCAAGGCAGGAAGTTCAACACCAGCCTGGCCAACATGGTGAAACCCTGTCTCTACTAAAAATACAAAAAAATTAGCTGGGTGTAGTGGCAGGTGCCTGTAATCCCAGCTACTCGGGAAGCTGAGGCAAGAGAATCGCTTCAACTTGGGAGGTGGAGGTTGCAGTGAGCTGAGATTACACCACTGCACTCCAGCCTGAGTGACAAGAGTGAAACTCCGTCTCAAAAAAAAAAAAAAGTAGAAGAAGAACATTTATTTTGCTAAGCCTGGGTGCGGTGGCTTACATGGGTAATTCCAGCACTTCGGGAGGCCGAGGCAGTTGGATCTCTTGAGGCCAGAAATTCAAGACCAGCCTGGCCAACATAGCAAAACCCTATCTCTACTAAAAATACAAAAAATTAGCCAGGCATGGTGGCGCACACCTGTAGTCCCAGCTACTTGGGAGGCTGAGGCAGGAGAATCACTTGAACCCAGGAGGTGGAGGTTGCAGTGAGCCAAGATCGTGCCACTGCACTCCAGCCTGGGTGACAAAGCAAGACTCACATACTCCACCGCCCCATCCCCCCAACACACACCATACACCAACTGTGGCCACGTTCCTATCCATCTGCCCTTTCAGCCTTGGCCATGGGGGAATTTATTAATTTTACTTACTTAGCCCACCTTATTGTCAAGACCCAGCATACAAAGAATAAATTTTAGTCAAATAAAATCCATCAATTTGAAAGATATCTTTGTAAAAAGAAAACAAACACAGGAAAAGAAGACGGATTTAGGAATTAGGTTAATTTCCAAAATGTAGGCCAGCAAGACAATCCACTCTCTTAGATGCGGGCCACAAATGTGGCTCTATACTGTCTAGCAACTAACCCAAAGAGGGAAATATGATCAAATATGAGATTGATGGTGTCCATAAGATAAAAGCACCATCTGCTGAGGAAAAATCCAAAAACCAGAAGAATATTCCTCCTAAATATCTTCATAGACGGAATCCTGTGCTGTGAAACCGATGTCTTCAACAATAAGCTTAAGGTAACTATAGAGATGAATGTCACAGTGAGAGCTGGGGGATTGAGCAAAGGAAGAAGGGGAAAGAAGGAAAGGAAGGGGCTGTAGGAGAAATCCCTAGTGTGGTTTGTGTCTGGGCAGAAGAGGCGAGCTAAGATTTACTGGGTAAGAATTAGCATGCTTCTTGCCAGGCGCGGTGGCTCATGCCTGTAATTCCAGCACTTTGGGAGGCCGAAGTGGGAGGATCACCTGAGGTCAGGAGTTCGAGACCAGCCTGGCTAACATGGTGAAACCTGGTTTCTACTAAAAATAGAAGGCATGGTGGCACATGCCTGTAATCCCAGCTACTTGGGAGACTGAGGCATGAGAATCACTTGAACCTGGGAGGTGGAGGTTGCAGTGAGGCAAGATCGCACCATCACACTCCAGCTTAGGCAACAAGAGCGAAACTCCGTCTCAAAAAAAAAAAAAAAAAAAACAGCCTCTTCCTCTGGCCCTTACCAAGCCACAAGCATTCATGGTCCCTGGAAAAATGTAAGATTATTTTTTGCTTCTCTTAAAAGAAATAACTGGAATTTTCCCCGACAGATGAAGAAGAACAAATAATAGCCAAAATTGTTGAGCTGCTGAAATATTCAGGGGATCAGTTGGAAAGAAAGGTATGGAACACCTTGAACTAATGCAATTGATTTCTGTGCCCATGCACTAGTACACGAGGATGGAATTGTACTCCAGGTTGCAACCTTATTCCTTTTCTTTTCTTTTTTTGTTTTTGAGACGTAGTCTCGCTCTGTCACCCAGGCTGGAGTACAGTGACAGTGGCACAATCTTGGCTCACTGCAACCTCTACCTCCCAGTTTCAAGCGATTCTCCTGCCACAGCCTCCCGAGTAGCTGGGACTACAGATGCTCGCCACCACGCCCAGCTAATTTTTTGTATTTTTAGTAGAGACAGGGTTTCACCATATTGGCCTGGCTGGTCTCGAACTCCTGACCTCAGGTGATCCACCAGCCTCGGCCTCCCAAAGTGCTGTGATTACAAGTGTGAGCCACTGCGCCCGGCCTAGCTTATTCCTTTTCCAAGTCCTGGTTTCTACTTAGTCCTAAATTTTATTTCCCTTGGAGTCAAAATTCTTCACGCTGGTAGAATCTCAAAAATGAGTCACTTTGGAAAACATAAGTAAACCTTCTGGAGCCTCCTTGGAATTTTTGGAAACTGAACAAGGAGCTTGTTATTGCAGGAAAAGACACCAGTAAATTAAAATTTGCTGGATGGAATTATTAATCTCGTTCCCTATGTAACTGATCCTCATTGAAGTTTAGATTCGCGTTTGCTTTGCAGCCTGGATATCTGTGTCCCACGGTTGCTCCAAAGCTGGAATACTTTCTGGAATCTTTTTCCCCTGTCGTTGCTGGACTGTTGTCTGTTTAAGGGGTCTCTTAGCAGTTCAGCCAGGGAGGCGTGCTAGTGTTACTGGGGGAATGTATGGATTTCCTGCCATTTGGAAGTTGAGACCCATCCTTCCACTCAGGAACGGGTGAGAGTTGCCTTCAGGTAAAGAGTTGGTGAGCAAACCTTCAACAGAGTCAGAAGAGCTTCTCTGTGCCTCCTGGGTCCATAACCCATAGACGACTGGGTAGTCTGTAGGATCTGTCAATCATCTGGCTTGCAGACATAGATCCTTGTTTTGCCAGAATCTGTGGGGAGGGAGTCAGACCCTGGGGGTGGGGATGGGAGGTTCTGCAGGAAGACAAAACAGCTCCTGTCTCTATAGCTTTGTCAGAAGTGTGCCCAGAGACTGGTGACCCAGAGGGCGAAGCACCTGGGAGATGGGACAGAATGAGAAACAGCGAGAAAACCAGGGATATTAGGTTAAAGAAAAGAGAACGGGGTGTGTGAGCTTTGGGGCCACAAGTAGAAGGTAGAGAGGGGTGCAGAGGAAGCAAGAGATAGAACAGGATGCATGATTTAAGGGCACCCCAGCATTTCTGCAGAGCTAGTACCATGGATACAGAAAATATGCCTAGTATGGGGTGATTGATTTCTACTTATGGTAAGAACGAACCTCCATTCCTGGAGAATGGGCACTCCAGGCTGCCCATCAGAGTCAACGGGGGCCTTGTGACGGAATGATCTTCCTGTCACAGGAAGAACTGCAAATAGGTGCCAATACCAGTTAGCAGTTCAGCACAGAACTCTGAGGGATCCTTTAGACATCCTCAAGGGCTCTTTACAACCTGGAGTTTCTGTGGCTGTCACGGCAGCCTCTTTCCCAGCTTCCCTAAGCAGTGACTTGCGGTCAGTGGTCAGTGAGGTGGGAAAGGTGGAGCGGGGGTGCTGGAGGTGGGACGAAGGCCATCTCTCAGGTTATGAAGAGTGATGGTTTCATTTTCACCCCCACAAATTACCACTTTCAAAAGCCTCCCTTTGCCTGCTGCTCTCTGTTGAGGAGTTCGGATATTTTACATTGTTTATGGCAAAGCCTTGGTTGTTATTTCCTTTACACGCTTCCCCACTAGGGAGCTCTGCTAGGGACACACGGTAGGTGTGACCTTGTGCTGTGGGTGCCAGGCTCCCACTGCAGAGTTCCGTGTGTGTGGCTGCAGGGGATCTGCCGAGCCGCTGGTCCCGAGAGCACACACAGCCCAAAGGCCCATCCTACACCTCCAGGAAAGGCCAAAGAGCCAGGTGCACCTGAGAGGGACAGGCAGGGGAGGGGTGAGGAGGTGCCAATGGAAGCCCTGTCTTTGTGGCGTTTGATTCTTTTACTGTTCTGGCACAGTCCCGACTTGGCTGCCTGCTAGGGTTTTGAGCCTGGCCTCCTCCATTGGAAAACTGATGAAGAGGAGTCCATTCCCTGTTATGGAGGAGGCCGGCCGTGCCTGCTGCAGAGTCACAACCCAGATGGGGCCTGGATGGTGGGAGTGGGCTTGGTTCAGGGAAAAGACAGGTCTGCCAAAATCTTCCAATCACATCTGACTCATCCCCCAGATATCCCTTTTAGAAACAATATGTGTTGAAAACCCACTTGGCTTATCATTCCTCTAGGACAGAACTAGAGGAATTTCAAATAAATATTTTGTCCCTGCTCACTAAGAAATTTCCATTTTCACATGACAACTGGCATATTAACAGACATTTCAAGAATGCTTTAAATGAAGATGATATATAGCTTTTTGATATGAGCCCTGATTTTTCAAAAGCAGAAGAGGCAGCATTGATTTTGTTTTAAAGGCATGGTAGCCCAAAGGAGGTAAAGCAGAGAGATACCAGGTTCAAGGGAGGGCCGGGAGGTAAAATCAATAGGGTAGAATAATGGGAAAAAAATCAATGAATTGGAGTTTTTTTAAGTGAACATATGCACGCAAAGGAGTCTTCCCTGACCTCCATGCTCCCATAGCATCCTGAAAAATGACTCGCATTTCCAGAGCACCTCTTCTATGTCCAGCACTATAAAGTGTTCAGCTACCCTATAGTATAGGGCCAAGCACAGTGGCTCACACTTGTAATCCCAGCTCCTGGGGAGGCCAAGGTGGGAGGATCGCTTGAGGCCAGGAGTTTGAGGCCAGCCTGGACAATATAGTAAGACCTTGTCCCTAAAAAACAATAATAATAAAAGTCTCTTAAGAAAATGAAGGCTGGGGACGGACGCAGTGGCCCATGTCTGTAATCCCAGCACTTTGGGAGGCCGAGGCAC
>NW_012112030.1:7776261-7780713 GCF_000951035.1 Colobus angolensis palliatus
TGAAACCCCGTCTCAAAAAAAAAAAAAAAAAAGAAAGAAAACAATTACCCTATAGTGTTGATAGTATCACCATCCTAGTTTCGAGATGACAAACTGAATCTGAGAGGTTAATTTCCCCAAGATTGCATAGCTAAGTAAGAGGTGAACCCAGGGGTTTGAGCCAGACAGTGATTCCTAAGCTTCAGATCCTGTCCATTACACTACCTCCAGCAAAGCACATCACATTGTTTTGTAATTCCCACTAGACTGTGAGCCCTTTGAGTGAGGACCTGCATCTCAGTCATCCATACTAGCTGCCCATTATAAGTGCTCAGGAAATATCTGTTGAATGTCCAGTGAACTGAGTGTTCCATTTCATACACATATTTGTGCCGATGAAATGAATTCACCAAGCGGTACATGCCCATTGTGGTTCTGCAGGACACTGCCTTCATCCCCATTCCCTTGGCTGACACCAGCATCCAGGGTTTTCCAGGGGGTGGTTTGATTGCCTGCATTTGAGCTAAAGAAAGAACTTCCATCTGCCTCATGGAGCCAAGCTACTGTACTGAGTGCTTATTCTCTTGTACACAGCTGAAGAAAGATAAGGCTTTGATGGGCCACTTCCAGGATGGGCTGTCCTACTCTGTTTTCAAGACCATCACAGACCAGGTCCTAATGGGTGTGGACACCAGGGGAGAATCAGAGGTCAAAGCTCAGGGCTTTAAGGCTGCCCTTGCAATAGACGTCACGGGCAAGCTTACAGCTATTGACAACCATCCGATGAACAGGGTGCTGGGCTTTGGCACCAAGTACCTGAAAGAGAACTTCTCACCATGGATCCAGCAGCACGGTGGATGGGTAAGTGTACCGTATTTAAAAACAAATTTTCTCAGAACTCAGAAGAGATGGGATGGGATGGAATTTTTTTTTTTTTTTTTTTTAATGAAGGGAACACATCTATGAAGCAGTTCTCATGAGTTTAGGACACTTGAGTGGCAAGAGACAGATCCCATTGATGGGAACATATTTTTAGTGATTATCTTCATCATCAATAAATATTTACTGAGCTCTCCAAGGGTATGTAGGGTATGTGTGGATGGAGAGGGACTGGTCAGATGGAACAGGAAATGAGGAGATGCCGACATAAGAAATGTTTAGATAGATGTAATTTCTGTTTTCACAAATTTTGCAGGCAACGGAAGTCTGGCAGGGAGACAAGGGGAGGCAGACAGTTCTCCACACTTGCAGATACTTACAGGTCGCAGGGACTAAGCCTCACGCAGAGACTCAGGGTTCATGACATTTTGTCATTGCTGCTTTGACCCAGCCATTTTGAGGGTGACATTTTGATACCAAATAAAAAGCCAACAGTTAAACTTTCATTTTCAATTACCTGATATCAGTCAGAACAGACCTCTTTCCCTTGTGCCTCAAACCCTCTCCCATCCCTCATCCCCAGTTCCTCAGGTCTCCTTAAAACTGCCATGTTCAAATGGCTACATAAGGTCCACCATGTCAAAATGTGCTACCCCAGAACTTTAACTCTCAACAGGCCTAGGCATTCCTAGGCAGACAGACCTTCACCCCACATTATCCTTAGTTCTCTTTCCACTGGAATGGTCCAGGGGCCAGCAGGAGGATTGAGTTGGCTCTAGGCATGGCTGGAGTGACCCTGGGACCTCCACACAGCCTTGGTCTCCTTGCTCACAGAAGGCAAGTGCAGCTGGTCTTGCCCAACGGTCTTCAGCGGCCGCCATGGCCTTCAGTGCCTGCCATGGTCTTCAGTGCCTGCCATGGTCTTTAGTTTCTGTACATTGAGTTCCTTTCTATTTTCCACTTTTGCACTAAGTATGATAACTCTAAGTGGCTGATCTGAACAACCAAGGCCGTTCTTAAGTATTCTAAACTTAAGCTGCCTTAGTTTATTCTAAAAGGAGGACAGGTTCCTCAACATTATTTTAGTTCTACCTATTCTTCTTTCCAGGATTTCTACACCCCAACAACCCCCTCGAGCCCTCATCTGCCCCAGAGTCTCTCCTGACCCTTCCAGCTCAAAGGCTGCACAGCCTCTAATCTCCAACACTTCATGTTTGCACCCTAATAATATACAAAAGATGATCAAATTCCCAATTGACTATGTTTCAAGCATTCATTTTAAAAATCATTGTTAGTCCTCTTAATATATTTTCTCAGAGAAATTATAATTATCAATTGGGTTCACAGGCCAGCTCTCAAAAATTTATTTAATCCACTAATGTAGCTAAAATACCATAAATATGCTATAAAAAGCAGTGGTTCTACACCAAAAGCACAAGCAACTAAAGAAAGAATAGATACATTGGATTTTGTTTTGTGCTTCCAAGAACACCACCACCAAGAATGTGAAAAAAAAAACAAAAAAACCCACAGAATGGGGAAAAATACTTGCAAATAATATCTCTAATAAAAGACATATCTAGAATATATAATGAACTATTATAATTGAACAATAAAATGTCAAATAACCCAATTTTCAAATGAGCAATGGATTTGAATAGACATTTCTCCAAAGAATATATATAAATGGCTAAAAGCACATGAAAAGGGGCTTGACATCTTCATTTCAACAGTACAAAAATGCAAGTCAAAGCAACATTGAGCTCTAATCACTATGGTGGCTAAAATGAAAAGGAAAAGTATTGATGTTGGTGAGGATGTGAGGAAATTGGAACCGTTTATGTTGCCGGTTGGATTGTAAAATGGTGCAGTCCCTTTGGAAAACCACTTGGGAGTTCCCAGAAATGTTAAATATAAAGTTACCAATTCCACTCCTGGATATATACCCAAGAAAGTTGAAAACATCTTTTCATACAAAAATGTGCACATGAATGTTCATAGCTTCTATTAGCTAAAGAGTGGGAGCAACTCAAATGTCCATCAACTGATGAATCATGAATGGATAAAGAAAATGTAGTAGAGCCACCCAATGGAATATTATTCCACTATAAAAATAAAGCAAGTATTGATACATGGATGAACCTTAAAAACATTGTGCTAAGTGAAAAAAAGTCAGGCAAAAAGGCCATATACTGTGTGATTCCATGTATAGGAAGTGTCCAAAATAGGCAAATGTATAGATACAGAAAGTAGACTTGTTGCCAGGAGCTGAGGGTAAGAGAATGGGAATAATTGCTAATGGATGTGAAGTTTATTTTTGGAGTGATGATAATGTCCTAAAATCAGAGGTGATGTTTGCATAACTGTGAATATACCAAAAGTGAATATACTAATTCACTGAATTAGTGAATTTTATAGCACAATTATATTTCAATAAATCTTTTATAAAACTAGCAGTTCTAATTCTAGTAATCAAAAAGAGGAAAGAGAGATGAATACTTTTTTTTTTTTTTTAATTTGGCTGCTGGTACTGGAGGAAAAAAACAGTTCCAATTAGAAAAAAAAAAGAGATGAATTATTCCGTAGGAATACTAAAGCGGATTTCCAAAGGCTTCAGAACTTGATGGCACTAGTTCTTTAACATCTGTAGTTTCTATTCAAAATGTATTTCTTATCCAAGTTATCATAAACCTTAATCTTAACTCTTGGCCATAGTTAAGTTTAATTTGGAGCATGTTAGTGGAAATTAGGAGAGGGGAGAAAAAGAATGTGAGAGGGGATGACTAATTTTTCCAAAGGGTAGAAAAAAAATAAAGGATGTTGATAAAGAATATTTATGAACTGATATGAGTTATGGAAGTGTGAAGGACATGTGGATTGGGGCATGTGCTCAGAGTCCCTTAACGGGAAAAAAAGAAGACACTGGGAAATAAGCCTCCTGGGACTTCCATTAGGAAGTAAGCCTCCTGGGACTTCCATTGGCACCAAGTGTCTCAATGGCTGTCTGTGCTGTCCTTGTAGTAGTGTGGGAGGAGAGAAATCTAGTCCCATGCACAAGCTTTCCGGAAGCTCAGGGTTCCTAACTATCTCAGTATTCCACATTTCATATGAGTACATGTTATCTTCCCAACTAAACTGCAAATCTGTAAGGGTGAGATCATGTATTTTATGATGGCTCCTTTAATCTCCCATAGCTCCCATTCCTCTACCTAACACCATAGATGTTCAGCCAGAACTTGTAGAACAGGGAATGAATCGATCAAATGAATGAATAGCAACTCTATCTACAAGGCATGCCAAACAAGCTACCCCGAGATTCTGATTTACTCTTCGGTTCTTTGTTCTGTCTGTGGAGCACCATTCACATAGTTACCCTGCAGTCTTGCAACCTCACCCATTCTGTGGCACTTTGAAAGGAGAGGGTTGTAACCTCCATAGTCATTGACCTTTCAGTATCCACTTTTTTTTGAATTTTAAATACACCCTTGAAGCCCTCCCATCTTCAAGAAAAGATCCAGCCTGTTAACTCTGGGTGTGTAACATAAGACCTTAGCTGATGTTTTCCTTGCAGGCATACTAAGAATGCCAGTCACC
>NW_012112030.1:7780763-7794101 GCF_000951035.1 Colobus angolensis palliatus
AAAGGATGTTGATAAAGAATATTTATGAACTGATATGAGTTATGGAAGTGTGAAGGACATGTGGATTGGGGCATGTGCTCAGAGTCCCTTAACGGGAAAAAAAGAAGACACTGGGAAATAAGCCTCCTGGGACTTCCATTAGGAAGTAAGCCTCCTGGGACTTCCATTGGCACCAAGTGTCTCAATGGCTGTCTGTGCTGTCCTTGTAGTAGTGTGGGAGGAGAGAAATCTAGTCCCATGCACAAGCTTTCCGGAAGCTCAGGGTTCCTAACTATCTCAGTATTCCACATTTCATACGAGTACATGTTATCTTCCCAACTAAACTGCAAATCTGTAAGGGTGAGATCATGTATTTTATGATGGCTCCTTTAATCTCCCATAGCTCCCATTCCTCTACCTAACACCATAGATGTTCAGCCAGAACTTGTAGAACAGGGAATGAATCGATCAAATGAATGAATAGCAACTCTATCTACAAGGCATGCCAAACAAGCTACCCCGAGATTCTGATTTACTCTTCGGTTCTTTGTTCTGTCTGTGGAGCACCATTCACATAGTTACCCTGCAGTCTTGCAACCTCACCCATTCTGTGGCACTTTGAAAGGAGAGGGTTGTAACCTCCATAGTCATTGACCTTTCAGTATCCACTTTTTTTTGAATTTTAAATACACCCTTGAAGCCCTCCCATCTTCAAGAAAAGATCCAGCCTGTTAACTCTGGGTGTGTAACATAAGACCTTAGCTGATGTTTTCCTTGCAGGCATACTAAGAATGCCAGTCACCACTCCAAACCCTCCCCCAAACTAACATGGTCTCCTGAGCCTTGGGTCGTGCCTGGGATAGAGCAGAGTTAGCAGCCATATGTTTTCACTTCAACAGTAAATCTAACTTGGAATTTTAAGAATCTATTTTTCCCCCTCTAGGAAAAAATACTTGGGCTATCACATGAAGAAGTAGACTGACATAGCAGATTTGTCATCAGGAGTACTCATCGCCTGCTGTGGCCCTGTGCGCACTGGCCTCAGATGGACTACAGGAGATTACGATGTACAAGGCAGAGGGAGCACTGACGTTTTCAAAACCATTACTCCCCTGACTGGAGAGGCATCAGGAGAGGCCTTGTTCGTCTCCAGCTCATAGAACCTAGCAGCGTAGTCCTTGACATTGATGTTTTTCAGGCCCTCCATTGAGTGCCTGAGGAAATCTATAAAGATAAGTGGCGATGTTGTTCCAAACACTCAGAACAGATACCATCATCCTGCCTTTGTCAGCTGCTGTAGGGAAAGTGTGTTACAGATGTCTGCTGACCTCACAGGGGTGAAATGATAAACTGTGCATGTGTTTACACTTCCGTTTCTAGTACTATTTATTTTTAAACTACACTTGGGGTGGCCTAATACCTAGGAAGATGTTGCTCTTCACGTTAGTAAACACAGCCTAAAGAAACTCTTAGGTTTACTGCTACATCCATTTGTTTGGAGAGATAACTGTTGTCTGTGCCTTTTTGCAAAACTTCCATTTGGTACAAAATTTTTACTTCAACAGCCCCTCAACCCTTTTCTCAGGGACCACACCTCTTCTTCCCAAGGTCCCTGGGACTTCATCATTCTCTGTGGTAGTGCAATGATTGGTAGCAGGTAAAATAAATACATAGAAAGACTACTGTCAAAAGAGTGTCTTCTGATTAGTAAGTAATAAGTCTTCTGATTGAGCATCAAATGAGTTAATTTACATAAAGTGCTTAGAACACTTCTTAGTATTTAATGTTATGTCTTCACTTATGGTCTCTAATATGTGCTGCTCTCAGCTAAGCTGCCAATTTCCTCTTCTGTCAACGCAGTCCCTGATTGCTTTCCTGAGATTGAGGCTGTCCAGTGTAAGGTTTTTTAGAAATATGCTCAATAGTAAGTGTTTAAGACACAAAACAATTTTAAAAATACTATCAAAATATAAGGTCTTACAAATTTCTGGATATCTAGTACCCAGCATATGGCCTGATGTAAAATTGGTGCTTAATAAACCTTTAAAGAACAAATACGTTAATAAGTCAGACATACTCTCAGGTTCAGGGGAAAACTGGATCTATCTATTATCAAATGCTTCACTAGCCTACCCATCTCAATAAAATGAGTTATTCTCTTTTGTTTTCTTCTCCCACATGAAAGTCATCAGTGTTAGGGACAGAGGAATCTCCATTTTTTTGTTTGTTTGTTTGTTTTCTTTTGTTTTGAGACAGTCTTGCTCTGTCGTCCAGACTGGAGTTCAGTGGCGTGATCTCAGCTCACTGCAGCCTCCACCTCCCGGGTTCAAGTGATTCTCCTGCCTCAGCCTCCCAAGTAGCTGAGACTACAGGCACTGCCAGCATGCCTGGCTAATTTTTTTTTTTTTCTTTTTTGTATTTTTAGTAGGGACGGGGTTTCACCGTGTTAGCCAGGATGGTCTCAATCTCTTGACCTCATGATCTGCCCGCCTCGGTCTCCCAAAGTGCTGGGATTACAGGCGTGAGCCACCACGCCCGGCCAGGAGTCTCCTTTTAGACATGGAGACACTGAAGACCACCTCTTCCTCCACTCTGATCCCACCATTCCAAATTCTTTGCAGTTCCCCAAAGGTATTATACAACCTGGTACCTCTGAGCCTTCATAACAATATCCTCTCTACTTGGAGTGCTCTTGCCTGCTGGCTTCCTTTCCCCCTATTTCCACTAAAACAACTAACTCTAGCTCATCTTTCCAAATTTCCTTCATTTACTCCAGGACTCATTTGCTAACCCTCCCTTGGCCATCACGTGACTGTATTTGGATGCCTTTTCCCATAAGATGCTCCACATCACCCTGCATTAGACATTATGGTTAATACATTGCACCATAAGATTTGGTTTACCCAGTCTTTCTCAGTGAATTGTAAAGTCTTTTGCAAACAGGTGCTATGCCGAATTTAATTTTATATATCTAATGCCTGGTATGGTTTTGGCACACAGTTGCAGAACCATACCCTCGTCTGACTGATATAGCTTGTAAATGAGTATGACTGGAATATGCCCTAAGATATATGTACTTACAACAAACTCGCCACGTGTTTCCAATATCATCTACAGCTTGTAGTCAAGATGAAGTAATTAACCAGATTTAATTTCCTGCTTGAAACAACTAAAAAAAAAAAAAAAGACAAAATAGAATGATTTTCAAGGCATTGGACATCAGGTAATGGGGGACTGGTCCCTGAGAGATGAAACTCTAAGTGAGCCCTATGTCTGCCCTAGAGTACTGCATGTAAAGAGTTTCTAGGCCATGCTGGAGAGAGGGGAACCCACGCAAAGTTCACTAGCTCCCTGAGTAGAGGGGATAGAGCTAGGAATTCAGGAAGGTCAGAGCAGCTGAAGTTTGCAAGTCTGACAAAGGATGAAACAGAGTGGCACACAAAGCTCCAGAGACCTGCAGATATTTCCTCTTAGGTGTTCAGATGAATACTGATCAAAACATGCGCATTAAGAAATTACCCAAGGCATGGGGACGAACCACCTGAAAATATTAAAAGGAGCGCTCTCCAAAGCCTACACAAGGCCAGGAATACTGCCTGTTTGGGCAATAGGTAGAATACACAAAACAATTTTGTCTCAGAAGTGGCAAAAATTAGCCCTCGACTAAGAACTCTCTGGTTCTGCACAAGCTAAAGATTAAGAGCAAAAACTTAAAGGATTAAACCGTTACCGAGTAACTGAGCTGTGTTCTAGAACAAACACAAGGATATCTATTGAATAATCAAAATATCCAACATCCAACAAGATAATAGTCACAATGTCTAGCTTCCAATAAAAAATTATAAGGCATGCAAAAAAGCAGCAAAATGCAATCCACCATGAGAAGAAAAATCAGGAAATCTAGAATGTTACAGGTGATAGAATTGTTAGACATTAGAACTATTTTTTTTTTTTTTTTGAGACAGAATCTCGCCGTGTCGCCCAGGCTGGAGTGCAGTGGCGCGATCTCGGCTCACTGCAAGCTCCACCTCCCGGGTTCATGCCATTCTCCCACCTCAGCCTCCAAGTAGCTGGGACTACAGGCGCCCGCCACCACGCCCGGCTAATTTTTTGTATTTTTAGTAGAGACAGGGTTTCACCATGTTAGCCAGGATGGTCTCGATCTCCTGACCTCGTGATCCACCCGCCTCGTTCTCCCAAAGTGCTGGGATTACAGGCGTGAGCCACCGCGCCCGGCTGACATTAGAACTATTATAACTGTATTCCACATGTTGAATAAGCCAGAAGAAAGACAACATGCAAAGGACACATAGAACTTCTAAGTGTGACTCAGACCAAAGTTCTAGAGATGAAATCTGTAACAACTGAGATGAAAAACATGCTGGACTGGATTAATAGCAGATTAGACATCACAGAAGAATGGATAGGTAAACTTGAAGACAGCAATAGATCCAAAATAAAAAACAGAAAAATAAGATTGAGGGAGAAAACAGCAATAGCGAATTGTGGAATGACTTCTAATGGCCTAATATAGGTATAATTGAAGTGAAGATTTTCCAAATTTGATGAAAACTATAAACCCACAGAACCAAGAAATTCTACAAATGCCAAGCACCAAAAACAGGGACAGGGAGAAAACTATGCCAAGGCACACCATAAATTGCTTAAACCAGTGATAAAGAAAAAAAGTCTTCCAAGCAAGCAGAGAAAAAGGCATATTATATGCAGAGAAAGAAAACTTAAAATGACAGCAAACTTCTTGGGAAATAACACAAAAGAAACAGTAACTTCTCTAAAGTATCAACACACACACACACACACACCCCACACACACACACAAACTATAAATCCAGAATTCTATACCCAGCCAAAAGATAATTTTAAAATGTAGGGAAAATAAAGACTTTTTAGATGCATAAATTCTAAAAGAATTCCTTATCAGCAGACCTGAACTATAATAAATATTAAAGAAATTTCTTAGGTAGAAGCCAAATTATTCCAAATAGAAATTTGTATCTGAAAAAAGCACTAGAAGTGATAAAACATGGGTAAATATAAAGAATTTTTAATTAAAAGATAATGTACTATTTAAAAAAAATACTGTGTTAAAAGAAAAATATTTAATGTATATTAAAATATATAAGAATAATAGTACAGAGAGTGGGAGACAGAAATGGAAGTGTAATTGTACAGTTCCACACTATATGTCAAGTGCATAATTTCCCTTGAAAGTGGACTGGGCCAGGTGCAGTGGCTCATCCCTGTAATCCAGCACTTCCAGAGGCCAAGGCAGGAGGATCACCTGAGGTCAGGAGTTCAAGACCAGCCTGGCCAACCTGGTGAAACCCCATCTCTAGTAAAAATACAAAAACTAGCCAGGCATGGTGGTGCACACCTACAATCCTAGCTACTCAGGAGGCTGAGGTGAGAAGATCGCTTGAACCTGGGAGGTGAAGTTTTCAGTGAGCCAAGATTGCGCCACTGCACTCCAGCCTGGGTGACAGAGCAAGACTCTATCTCAAAAACCAAACAAACAAAAAACAGACTGTGGTAAGTTAAAAATGTATACTATAAACCACAAATCAACCCCTAAACACACAGACACAAACTAATACAAAATTTATAGCTAATAAGCCAACAATGGAAGTAAAATGGAATCATGAAAAATAATCCATAACAAGGCAGAAAAGGACAGATGAGACAGAAAGAAAACAGCAAGTGGTCTATTAAACTCAACCATACCAATAATCACAATAAATGCAAATGATATAGATATTCCAATTAAATGGCAGAGATTATCAAATTGGATTAGAAAGTCAGACCAACTTTATACACATACACATCCTCCAAAAAAAAAAAAAACTTTAAATACAAAGACATGAACAGGCAAGGATGGACGCTTTGGGAGGTCAAGGTGGGTGGACTGCTTATATCCAGGAGTTCAAGACCAGCCTGGGCAACTTGACAAACCCTCTTCTCTACAAAAAACACACAAAAATTGTGAGGTGGCACAGCTTCTTGGGAGGCTGAGGAGAGAAGCTTACTGGAGCCCAGTAGGTCAAGGCTGCAGTGAACCATGTTCATGTCACTGCACTCCAGCCTGGGTGACTGGGTGACAGAGAGAGACCCTGCCAAAAAAAGAAAAAAAAAGTCAGAAGATGGGAAGATGTACCATAACACCAGTCAAAGGAAAATGGAGTGGCTATGTTAATATCAATCCAAGTAGATTCAAAGCAAATGACATTACCAGGTGATATAGTTTGGATGTTTGTCCCCTCCAAATCACGTGTTGAAATACGATTCCCAATTTTGGAGATGGGCCTAGTGGGAGTTGTTTTGGTCATAGAGGCAGATCCCTCATGAATGGGAGGGATCCCTGAAGTAATAGGTTCACACAAGATCTGGTTGTTAAAGAGTCTGGAATTTTCCACGTCACTGTTGTTCCCTCTTTCATGTGACACGCCTACTCCCCCTTCCCCTTCTGCCATGATTGTAAGCTTCCTGAGACCCTCACTAGAAGCAGATGCCAGCACTATGCTTCTTGTACAGTCTGCAGAACTGTGAGTCAAAATAAACCTCTTTTCTTTATAAATCACCCAGCCCAGGTATTCCTTTATAGCAATGCAAAATGGACTAATACACCAGGGAAAAAGAATGTCATTTAATAATAATAAACGAGTCAATTCGTCAAAGGACATAACAATCCTAATGTTATGCATCTAATAACAGCCTCAAAATACATAAAGCAAAAACTAATAGAATTGCAAGGAGCAATATACAAAAACGTTTCACAATTATAGTGGGAGATTTCAACATCTCTCAATGATTGATAAAACAAGTAGACAGAAAATCAGTAAGGATAGTACAGATTTGAAAACTTAGAGCATTAAAACCAACAACAGCAGAAAACAAGCATTCTTTTCAGGTGCACATGGACATTTAAAACATTGAACTATCTTCTGGACCATAAATCTCAATAAATTTAAAAGGATTCAAGTAATTTAAAGAATGTTTGTTGACCACACTGTAATAAATTAGAAATCAATAACAAAGATATCTGGAAAATCCCTCAAATGTTTGGAAACTAAATAAACCTGTCTACGTTACCCGTGGGTCAAAGCACAAATCAAAAGGGAAATTAGAAATATTTTTAACTTAAAAATGAAAGCACAGCATACTAGAATTTCTGAGAGGCACTAAGGTAGTACTTAGTACTTCACTTTAGCAAAGGAAACTTTAAAACACTAAATAGCTACATTAGAAAAGAATAGTCACTAACTGACGACTACAGCTTGTACCTTAAACTAGAAAAGGCAAATCCAGAGTAGGCATGAGAAAGGGAATTCAAGAATTAGAAAACAAGAAATAGTGAAAAAAAAATTTACAAACCCAAAAGCTGGTTTGTTGAGCATATCAATAAAACCTCTAGCTTAACTGATCAGAAAAAAGGAGAAAATACGAAGATATTTTCAGAATGTTTTCAAAATTTTGAAAAGTAGAATGTGTCATAAGCAGACTAAGAGTAGAAGATATACTAAAGGAAATTCAGCCTGAAAGGAAATTATAGCAGATGGAAACTCAGATCTCTACAAAGGAATAAGGAATATCAAACATAATAAATATGCAGATAAATAAAAGTATTTTTCTTTCTTTTTTTTTTTTTTTTTTGAGACGGAGTCTTGCTCTGTGGCCCGCGCTGGAGTGCAGTGGCCGGATCTCAGCTCACTGCAAGCTCCGCCTCCCAGGTTTACGCCATTCTCCTGCCTCAGCCTCCCATGTATCTGGGACTACAGACGCCCGCCACCACGCCCAGCTAGTTTTTTGTATTTTTTAGTAGAGGCGGGGTTTCACCATGTTAGCCAGGATGGCCTCGATCTCCTGACCTCATGATCCGCCCGTCTCGGCCTCCCAAAGTGCTGGGATTACAGGCTTGAGCCATCGTGCCCGGCCAAAAGTATTTTTCTTTACGTTTAAAAGACAATTGTTTAAAGCAAAATAATAATAGTATATTATGTCATTTACAACATGCAGAAGTAAAACTTATGGCAATAAAAATACAAATGAAGCCAGGTGCAGTGGCTTTCGCCTGTAATTCCTCAACTTTGGGATGCCAAAGTGGGTAGATCACCTGAGGTCAGGTGTTCGAGACCAGCCTGGCCAACATGGTGAAACCCCGTCACTACTAAAAATACAAAAATTAACTGGGCATGGTGGTGCATGCCTGTAATCCTAGCTGCTTAGGAGGCTGAGGCAAGAGAATGGCTTGAATCTGGGAGGCAGAAGTTGCAGTGAGCCAAGATTGTGCCACTGCACTCCAGCCCGGGCAACAGAGCAAGACTCCAGACCGGGTGACAGAGCGAGACTTCATCTCTCAATAAATAAATAAATAAATACACAAATATAGGAAAGAATTCTGGGAAGATAGTGGAGTAGGAAACACCAGAAATCTGTCTCCCACCTAGACAACAATAACTCAGACAGAATCAATCTGAAATAATTATTGTGGAACTCTGAAGTCTATTAAAGGTTTGCAATTTCCAGGCAAAAGCTTCAACAGGTAAACTACAGTTAATTTAATCAATTTCAACTCTTAGCACAATACCAGCTACCTATCCCCCAACTCCAGTCCCATGGCAAGCAATGGTGCACCTGTTCCTGGAGAAGTTTGCACACAGCTTGTGGTAAGCAGAGTAGAAAGAAAGTACCAGAGTTCTCCAAATGTCAGGGATCTGTGCACTGATTGCTGACTCCCGCTCTGATCAAAAAGGTGCAGGTAAAGAGGTGGCAGCTATTGTTTGTCAGTCTGACCCATTACACCTCTCCCCATGACTACAAGCCTCTCCTCCTCCAGCTGAAGTGACATCCTGGAAATTTAAAGGGCCTCTGCCCTCTTTTTCTCCTTTTCATTGTTCTCCTTCTCCCCTTTGGGGAGCCAGACAATGAGACTAGGATATCCAAAAGCAACTGTATTTGGGGGGGAAATATGAAACTGACCTTGCATGTCCAAAGAGAGGCACAGACTCAGAAAAGACCTCAGAAGACTTAAGTTTATACCTCAGGCTGATCCTTAGTACAGAGACAGTGTACAACAATTAAAAATCAAAACCACGCAAACGCAAACCACAAAATAGCAAGCCCTGGGGAAGGGGATTAATCTGATTTCCACAGTTACCATATTATTAGATTCAAATGTCTATGTTTTCAACAACAACAAAAAATCAAAGCATACAAAGAAACAGGAAAGTATGACCCAAAGGAAAAAAATCAACAGAAACTCTCTGAAAAAGATCTGGTGGCAAATGTACTAGAGAAAGGCTTTCAAACAACTGTCTTAAAGATTCTCAAAAAAGAACAAAGGAACATGTGGAGAAAGTTAAAAAATAATGTAAATAGCATATGAACAAAATAGAAATATCAATAAAGAGACAAGCAACCTAAAAAGAAAACAAAAAGAAATTTTGAAAGCTGAAAGTACAATTACTGAAATATAAAATTCACTAAACAAATTTAAAGACAGATTTGAGCAAGCAGAAGAAAGAATCAGGAAACTTGAAGAAAATGACACAGGATTTTTCTTGGCCCCTTGGCTGGGCTTGCAGCAGGGGCACCCATCCACTCGGCCAGCTGTGCTCAGCCCCTGGTAGGAGGGAGCACATGGGCAAGCGAGTGCACTTGTCGCTCCAAGTGCCAACACAGGAGGAGCAGGCTCTATGCAGGCCCCATGGCCAGACCAGGTGTGTTGCCCTAAGGGGAATGCAACAGTGCCCAAGCAGGGGTGCCCCATGACCCCAAATCCCTAGAAGGGGTGTTAGTGTGCTAATTAGCTCTTTTAGTTCTGCTGTCCACAGCCTGATGGATGGCAGCATGTTAACAGCTCAGTCAGATTCTTGCCCCTCCTTGGCCCAGGGCTCCAGAACTGGCGTGGCTTCGGGACAAGCTTGGCCCCGCCACTGCTTCTGTCATGTGGGGAAGCTGCCCTCCACCATCGAGGGCAGAGGGCCAGTGTTACAGCCTTTCTGGCCACCCACATTCAGTGAGTCCCAAGCTCTTGTCCTGCTTCCAAGAAGAATGAGGTCATGCTGACAATTAAAGGGTGGTAAAGACAGATAATTTTATTGAGTGAAGAAACAGCTGTCAGTGTAGAGAGGGTGGGAAGGTCAGATTGTCTCTCCTGAAGTCAGGTTGTCTCTCTCAGTGTGGCTGAGTCTGGTATTTTTATAGGAACAGGATAAGGGAGTGCGTGCCTCCTGGTTTGTGAGTATGCAAGAAAGGTTAAAACCAAGGCACCAGTGAAAGGTGGGCACAGTGTAAAAACAATTAGGGAAGGGTAGGTATATGTAAAATAGGTGAAGGGTGGGGATCAATCAAAGGAAAGCACACCAAACAGGAAGACACTTCTCAATCCAGTCTGTGAATTTGACTTGTAGCTTGGCCTTCAGGCTTTAAACTCTCTTTGGCTTGAATGTGGAGTTTCACTGGGAAACTGCCCATCTGCCTAAGATTTCTCTGTCTCCTGCCTCTATCAATAAGACAATGGAAATTATCAAGTCTGAGGAACAGAAAGAAAAAGTCTGAAGAAGAGTGAACAGAGCCTAAGGGAGCTGTGAGACACCATCAAGCTGCCCAACACAAGCATTATGGGAGTTCCAGAGGAAAGGAGAGAGAGAGAGAGAGAAAGAGGCACAGAGAATACATGAAGAAATAATGGCTGCAAACATTATAAACTTGAGGAAAGATATGAATGTAAATATCCAAGAAGCTCAATGAATTCCAAGCACAATGAACTGAAAGAGACCCACCCTAAGGCACATTATAATCAAATGCCTGAAAGACAATGACAAATAATCCTGAAAGTAGGATGAGGGAATCGACTCATCACATACAAGGGACCCTTAGATCATCAGCAGATTTTTCATCAGAAACTTTGGATGCCAGAAGGCAATGAGCCAATATATTCAAAATGCTAAAAGGAAAAAAAAAAAAAAACAGTGTCAACCAAGAATCCTATATTCAGCAAAACTGTTGTATTAACTTGTTCTCACTCTGCTATAAGGACATACCCACGACTGGGTAATTTATAAAGGAAAGAGGTTTAATTGACTCACAGTTCAGTGTGGCTGGGGAGGCCTCAGGAAACTTATAAAATGCATAAGGGGAAAAAACATGTCCTTCTTCACATGGCAGCAGGAGAAAAATGGGAACCAAGCAAAGTGGAAAGCCCCTTATAAAACCATCAGATCTTGTGAGAACTTACTCACTATCACGGGAACAGCATGGGGGAAACTGCTCCCATGATTCAAATACCTCCCACCAGGTGCCTCTCATGACACATGGGGATTATGGGAACTACAATTCAAGATGAGATTTGGGTGGGGACACAGCCAAACCATGTCAATCATCTTTCAAAATGAGGGGGAAATTAATTCCCAGATAAACAAAAGCTGATTGAGTTTGTTAGACTAGGTCACCTCTGCAGGGTGAAATTAAAGGACCCTTGCCAGTAACTAAAGCTATTTGAAGAAATAAAGATCTCTATGAAGGTAAATACATAGGCCACTACCAAAGCTATTATTATCATTATTATTATTATTATCATTATTATTTTTGAGACAGATTCTTGCTCTGTTGTCCAGGCTGGAGTACAGTGGCACAATGTCAGCCCACTGCAACCTCCATCTCCTGGAGGAGTCAAGCAATTCTCATGCCTCAGCCTTCCAAGTAGCTGGGATTACAGGTGTGCGCCACCATGCCCAGCTAATTTTTGTGTTTTTAGTAGAGACAGGGTTTCACCGTGTTGGCCAGCCTGGTCGCAAACAGGTGATCTGCCTGCCTTGGCCTCTCAAAAGTGCTGGGATTACAGGCATGAGCCACCATGCCCCACCCAAAGCTAGTATTATTTGGACAAGGGTTTGTAACTCTACTTTTTGTTTTCTACACTTTTTTTTTTTGAGACAGAGTCTTACTCTGTCATCCAGGCTGGAGTGCAATGGCACAATCTCTGCTCACTGCAACCTCTGCCTCCCAGGTTCAGAAGATTCTCCTGTCTCAGCCTCCCGAGTAGCTGGGACTACAGGCACATGCCACCGCACCTGTCTAATTTTTTGTATTTTTAGTAGAGATGGGTTTTCACAATGTTACCTAGGATGGTCTCAATCTCCTAACCTCATGATCTGTCTGCCTCGGCCTCCCAAAGTGCTGGAATTTCAGACATGAGTCCCTGCGCCTGGCACTTTTTTTTTTTTAAGACAGAGTCTCACTCTGTCACCCAGACTGGAGTGTAGTGGCATGATCTCAACACACTGCAACCTCTACCTCCCAGGTTCAAGCTATTCTCCTGCCTCACATTCCCGAGTAGCTGGGATTACAGGCATGCACCACCATGCATGGCTATTTTTGCTATTAGTAGAGACAGGATCTCACCATGTTGGCCAGGCTGGTCTCGAACTCCTGACTTCAAAGGATCCGTCCACCTCGGCCTCCCAAAGTGCTGGAATTACAGGTGTGAGCCACCATGCCCAACCAAGAGACTAATAATACATTTTAAAAAAATAATTTAAACTAACTAGTAGTGTTTTAACTTTGTTTTGTTACTTTTTTTTTTTTTTTTTTTGAGATGGAGTCTTACCCTGTTGCCCAGGCTGGAGTGCAGTGGTGTGATCTCGGCTCACTGTAACCTCCAACTCCTGGGTTCAAGCCATTCACCTGCCTTAGCCTCCTGAGTAGCTGGGATTACAGGCATGCACCACCATGCCCAGCTAATTTTTGTATTTTTCATACAGATGGAGTTTCACCATGTTGGCCAGGCTGGTCTCAAACTCCTGACCTCAGGTTATCCGCCCACTTCAGCCTCCCAAAGTGCTGGAATCACAGGCATAAGCCACCATGCCCGGCCTCCACATTGTTTTCTACATAATTTAAAATTCTAATGTGTTTAAAATAATTATTAGTTTATGTTTGGGGGCACATGGATAAAGATATAACTTTGTGACAAACAACCAAATGGGGTGGGGATGGAGCTATAAATAAGTAGATTTTTTTGGCCAGGCATGGTAACTTACACCTGTAATCCCAGCACTTTGGGAAGCTGAGGTGGGCAGATTGCTTGAGCCTAGGCGTTCAAGACCAGCCTTGGACAACATGGTAAAACCTCATCTCTACAAAAACTACAAAAAAATTAGCTGGATGTGGTGGTGTGTGCTATAGTCTCAGCTACTTGGGAGGCTGAAGTGGGAGGATCACTTGAGCCTGGAAGATGGAGGTTGCAGTGAGCCAAAATCGTATCACCACACTCCAGCCTGCATGACAGAGCAAGAGTTTGTCTCCACAAAAAAAAAAAAACAAAAAAAAATTGGCCAGGCG
>NW_012112030.1:7794151-7801697 GCF_000951035.1 Colobus angolensis palliatus
CTCCAGTCCGGGCGACAGAGCGAGACTCCGCCTCAAAAAAAAAAAAAAAGAAAAGAAAACTATCAAATTTAGTATGTTTTATGCGGTACAGGAGTCTTCATATTGAAATGAAGACCCGAAGAAACAGGTATGTGTTTTGTAGTAAGTCTGATGAAGAGTAGACAGTTGTGGAGAAATATGATAGGACATAAAGGGTATGATCTCACCATAACTGGCGGAAACTTAGCAAGACCTAAGTTTAGATTCTTCTTTGTGATCCTTTGTTTGTTTTTTGTTTTCGAGACAGAGTCTTGCTCTGTCACCCAGGCTGGAGTGCAGTGGTGCAATCTTGGCTCACTGCAACCTCCCCTTCCTGGGTTCATGCCATTCTCGTGCCTCAGCCTCTCGAGGAGCTAGGATCACAGGCACCCATCACCACAGCTGGCTAATGTTTGTATTTTTAGTACAGACGGTTTCACCATGTTGGCCAGGCTGGTCTCAAACTCCTGACCTCAGGTGATCCACCCGCCTCAGCCTCCCAAAGTGCTGGGATTACAGGCGTGAGCCACTGCGCCTGGCTGACCCTTTGTCTTTTAGAGATGAGAATGTTCCTTTCCTCCAGGCATAGAGAGGGCACCTCTCACACGAGGGACCTGCTTAAGGGGAAGATCAGAAAACTTATCCCAGGTTTATAACTTGCCTCAGGTGAGAATGATGACGGAATCCTGCTTCTGTGATTTTTATCAAATTCCTTCAGCTCAAAATAGTATTCCAAGGTGTCATATTTTAGGTACTATGTTCTGAGTCCCAGTAGAGAAGACACAAATTACTGATGTCAGAAACAAAAACAGACATTAAAAGGACAGAGAACGTATTTTATGTCAGTAAATCAACAACTTAGATGAAATGGACAAATTCCTTGAAAGACACAAGTAACTAAAGCAGACATAAGAGAAAATATGAATAACCTAGAGAAACTGAGGTATTAAAATTTTTCCTGTTACATATGTATCTGCAGTTAAGAATCATAGCACTGCATACTTGAGGACCCTAACCCTTTCTTTCCCATGGAATCTCCAAGAAGGAACTTCAATTACTGGACAAAAGACGAGAATCTTCAAGGCTGTTCAATTGAGTAATGGTAGTTGGGGAGCTTTTGGTAGGATGACCAGAAGTCAAAAGACCTCAGGATAATCACTTCTGTCTGCCATGCAGCTCGTGATGTAAGATGGGCATTTGGCTGTCTCCTTTTTGACAGTTATTTTCTTTAGAAAGCAAAGCAAGTGCCTAGGGGAAATGAAGCATCTCATAGGAATCTCCATGGAATAGGATACCACTTACGTGTTTGGGCTCCAATGGACTCTACCTTGTAATACAATTCATTGCCTCAAATGCATTATGTATAAGTACCTCTCTAGAACAGGTATTGGAATTGACTTATTAAAAGAGTCAACTGGTAGCCAGGTACAGTGGCTCATGCCTGTAATCCCAGCACGTTGGGAGGCCAAGGTGGGCAGATCACGAGGTCAGGAGATCGAGACCATCCTGGCCAACATGGTGAAACCCCGTCTCTACTAAAAATACAAAAAAAAAAAAAGCCGGTGTGGTGGTGCATGCCTGTAATCCCAGCTACTCGGGAGGCTGAGGCAGGAGAATCGCTTCAACCAGAGTCAGAGGTCGCAGTGCGCCGAGATTGCACCACTACACTCCAGCCTGGCGACAGAAAAGAGAGTCAACTGGCTCATTAAAGAGTCAAGGTTCTGAAAACTCTACATTAGACTAATGCCAAGAAATACTGAGAGATAAATGAGTCCAGACATGCCTTGACAATTAATTACTATGGAATAAAGATTAAAATCTAGACCTCAATCCATGTCCTTTTCCCTCTACCCAGAGACAACCCGTTTTCTTTCTTTTTTTTGAGTCTCGCTCTTGTTGCCCAGGCTGGTTGGAGCGCCAAGGCCCCGTCTCGGCTCACTACAACCTCTGCCTCCTGGATTCAAGCGATTCTCTTGCCTCAGCTCCCAGAGTAGCTGGGATTACAGGCGCCTGTCACAACGCCCGGCTAGTTTTTGCATTTTTAGTAGAGACGAAGTTTCTCCATGTCAGTTAGGCTGGTCTCGAACTCCTGACCTCAGACAATCCGCTCGCCTCGGCCTCCCAAAGTGCTGGGATTACAGGTGTGAGCCACTGTGCCTGGCGATAACCCGTTTCTACTCAAAATTTTGCAGTGGAGCTTTTCATACTCAAATTGGGCATTTCCTGTCAAGCCTAGTCATTAATCAGTTTACTATTCTTTTTATTCTAGAGGTAGGAGTTTCTATGTTGACCAGGCTAGTCTCAAACTCCTGACCTCAAAAGATCTTCTCGCCTCAGCTTCCCAAGTAGCTTACAGGCTCAAGTTACCACAGCTGGCAATCATTTGGTTATTTTAAGTCGGAGGGTGGGAGGCGGGGAAAGGCAGCACAGTGCCTGGTACACAGTAAATGCAGCCTAGAATGTTAATCAAATTATCCTTCATTTTAACTTCTGCATTGGAGAAGATTGGTTTTGTATGTTGACGAAATACGAATTTGCAAATGCAAATCTTAAGCAGATTTTCTGTGGGAGGGAGGGGGGATTGTGCAGATTACATGATATAAATGGATGGAACCAGAGATCTGAGGACAGTAATTCATCATTTGAATTAAATTTATAGAAGCAATGCAATCATATACAAGGCCAAGAATTAATATGAAAACTACTTAATGATTTACTTAGCTGAAAACCTATCTGGGGAAAGAAGGACCTGAAACAGTTTGCGGTGTCTTCTTCATTCGTGAGACTGCCTTTCTATGAGGCAAACCCATCTTCTGCCTTTTCTTTCTTTCATTTAACTGGGAATGGCACAACTTGGGAGTTTTTGTTTTCCTTCCAGGGGAAAGAATGGGAGGAGTCAGCAAAGACCAAGGTAAGTTCACTTATTTGAGAGCACTGGCTAAGGAAAAGCATTATATTAAAACTTGGTTTCCCTTTAATTGGTATTTGGGCTCAAATACTGCAAAATACAAAAGCAGCTTTTCTCCCTTCCTATCAAACTAGTAAGCTTGGTATCAAGCAGAGACCTGATATTTGACTGGTTTTCACTATGTCCTACCCTCATAGAAAAAGAATCATCGCGTTGCACTGGGCTCTTCACCAGGAAAGCAATGTGCATTTTATAAGCTAATTTAAGATCTTGGAAGAGAGGGAAGTGCTCAGAGTCCATACTAGAACTCCTTCCAGTTTACTGAAAACAAGAGCAGTTCTGAAGCACAGGCTATTTCTTATTCTTGTTCTCAAACACAAATGCTGCCAGCACTGAACGAAGCAACAGTCCTTCACAAATCTCTCGCAGAGACCGACTGGCTGATTGATTTAGAGACAGGGTTTCACTCTGTAGCCCAAGGCTGCAGTGCAAGTAGCGCAATCACGAGTCTTACTGCAGCCTCAACCTCCCTGGCTTAAGTGATCGTTCCCCTTCAGTCTTCCAACTAGCTGGGACTATAGTGTGCTGGCAGAGTATTATTTAAAATGCAAACAATAAAGCTGGGTTTTGTTGTGTCTGAAACAGTCTTATTTATATCACAGCAAAGCACAACCAGCTACTGTCTAAATTTCTTGCTGAAAAGAAAGGACACTTTTACTTTTCCACTGTTTTATTATAAAAATCAACATTTCATTTGTTACAATTCAGCTTATTTATCGTAATAATCAAAAAAGGGGTTTTATACAAGGTATTTTTATACAGTTTATAATTAAAGCACTTATTTTACAAAAGGAGGGAAGTGAAGAAGTGGACAAGGGCTGACCAAATGTTGGCCATTATAATATAAATACATCCTTGCAAAGCACCATCGTACCAAAGTCGATGAACAAGAAACACCAGGTGACTTTCAGACAATGACGAAGATTAAAGCTTAAGGGAAAAAAAATAAAGGAAAAACATCTGAAAGCAGCACCAGATCCTTCACTTGCAAATAAGGCTAGTCCAGTTTCATCTTCTTGGTATTCTCTCTACTTTTTAACATTTTTCCTTACTAAACCATATATTTAATTTCATGTAATATTGGATTTAATCAGACTTAAAAATTTTTCCCTTTAATACGCATATTTAGGTATTAGATATACAGAATATATATCTCTATATAAATATCTCTATCGCCCATCCTGCTTATATTTGATTAAAAAACAAAACAACCAAAATGGACAGTTAAGCAAAAGCATGTTGTCTATAATTCTTTGGTGTTGCTTCTGGGCAAACTCTAAGTGATGGTGAGAAATCTAACAGTTTGTTAGGTCTGTACTCTGCTTCTAAGTACAAAAAATCATTTAGTTTGAAATTCTATCTGTAAAGTCATGAAGATTTTTTTCAGCAATAAACTCGAATGCTTTATGAAAAAGAAAAACAGCAAAGTTTACCTCAATTGAAGGAGGGTGAGGGTAGAGTCAGTAACTGATTAACGTAAGACTCCACCTTCCACTCCACTCAGGTACAGGCTTTATGAGACGTAGATCAAGTCAGACAATAGCTTGAGAGTATGAATTTACAATACTTATAATTTAATTTTTTTAAATTATAAATGTATAATTTTATACTTGAGGTCCAAAGTCTTCTACTGTAAAATGTTGAGAATTTCAAAAGCTAAATTTTGAGACTATTATAAAATGGTGCCTTCCCAAAAGTTAGAAGCCACACATGCACAACAAGTACTTTATAAAATCATCTTTCTCTTGGCTCATTTTAGGCTTAAGAAATACCAAATACAATTAAATTCCTTGCGTTTAAGAATTCTGATACTGTTTTAAACAACACTTGACTATAAGCTTCTTTAGGACTCAGTCCACACTTAGTGTATGGTCTCATCTGTAGGTGCCCAAATATTTGTCCACCAACTGATAACTGGTCAACACACTCATATCCTTACTCTAGACAAACTATGGGTGCCATATGTAGACTGAAGCACCACACATTTACTAAGAGCTGACATATTTCGGATGTGAAAAGTCCAAGATTTTTGTTTCTGAATCTTGTTAGATACATAATGATAACCAACATGTAATTCCTACGGCATGCAAATCAATGAAGTGGGACAAAGTTTCCCCCACAAGAAAGAAAACAATTCAAAATATGACATTTCTAAGAATCTAATCTAGGCAGCGGCAGCCTGTTTACTGCATAGAAGTAGGCTTGCTTAAAGCATACCTATTCAGTCTCTGTTATGACTACTGATATCAAGTCACATAAATGAACACATTTCATGAACACACTAGGTAAGCCACAGCTATTAACTCTGCCAGAAGTATTCTTCACGAATAGGGCTTTATAGCAAAAGAAAAAGATGATCCTCCAAAACTGCTACCTAATACAGATGGTGGCTAGTTTTATACCTTCAATAATGAATGAGTTTCCTTCATATAAATTACTGACTTCAGGGTATTTTTAAATGATAAAGAAATACAACCCTCAAAATCATCTTAAAATTGTACTGCCCAAAGCCCCTTCCCCCAATTACTGGCCTATATTAGATTAAAATGTACTTTAAAGTCTTCATTTCTAAATACCTATCATCTCTGTAGAATAGCTGTTCTCAAACTTACTAAAGAATCAGAGATCTCTTGGTAATATATCACAAGGTATTTTTATATTAAAATTAAAGTACATAATCTTCTGCTAAACAGACATCTCGTGATATGCTGTAAGAGTGGCAGAAAGTGCCAAAGGCATAATAAAATTTCATGGAAGAAAAATTAATAGTGAGAAAATTCTATCCACCAACTCTGTTTTTGTCCTGTGAATGTGCCATTATCTGACTTAAGCAAACAGAACTCCTTAAGTCACTATTCAGAAGATCACGACTTGTTGGAGCCAAGTCCAGGCCTTAGTTAAAAAAGACCACTTCAATGTAGAATAGCTTACTGTGGTGCACACAAAGTATGTTATGCTCAAGTTTATTTCTTGGATAATTTTAATCACATCAGTTAGTGCACATATTTTAGGACACATGTTCAAAATAAATACTTTTGCATATAAGGAATCTAATGAAACATTATTCATTTTCCCCTTTGCACAATGAATTTAATATGTCAAATTTAAAAATCCCTTTTCTTTTTCCCCCCTCAGTTGTGGTCTCATGTATTTCCTCTCGACTTTTCCAATTACAGTTCGTGTTTAATAATCAATATACAGTTTACTTAAGCTTAACTGTCCATGTAACCAAAGGGTGAATAAATCTTTCTAAATTTGACAATTCTCTCATTAAAAAGTACTCCCAGAAATATTAAGAATCCATCTCATCTACCCCAGAAAGAGAACACTGAGATTACGCTGAACTGCCTTCAAATAATTTTAAACAAATTGGCACACAAATTAGTATTTTGAGGAAGAGGCCATTGCCATCGCAGTGCAGGCGTGTGGACTGAGATCCAACAAGGCAATATTCTTCTTAGTTTATTAGAGTGCAAGTCCCCACACGGGAAGTCCACCAGATTAAGATGCACATTTAAAAATGTAAACATATAGAACTGTCAAATTCTAACTGACACGCAGGTATTACTAACCTTTCCATCTTCATTTAAGCACCAAGTGCCCTCGTGAATCACAGAACCCAAGTTCAATGTCCATTTTGTCTGACACTGTAGGCACTTAGTTCCAGCAACAGCAAGAGTTCATGCTTGTCTGACTGAAAAGCAGGACTCTGACAGATTTACCATTTGCTTCTATGCAAAATCAAGTGCACCTGATTCTTACAGTCTCCAACAGTCAGCATTATTCTGAAACCACAATTTTATCTTCAAAAACTTTACTTAGGTATTTCATGAACAGTTACTTCACCCTTGCCAAAATTCTGAATCCTTTCTTCCACTGTTTTCTCTTGGGCCCTAAAACCCAGAGAAGCCTTGGCAAGACAGAATTAAAAAAGAAAAAGAAAAAAAAAATTCAATAATTAACTGACCAACACCTCTTAAGCTAAAAATACATTAGTTTAAAACCATTCAATTTTAGCAGAGAAGTGCTAGACATGTGTAAAAAGCAGGAAACTGACTTCTGGCAAGATGGCAGAGCAAGTGCTAGAATCATTCCACAGGTCAGCCCTGATAGCTGAAGATGTAGCAGCCCCAGTACCATACATGACAGCAGGTCAGCCAGATCACAAAAGAGGCTTCCATTATTCCCTTCCACCCAAATTCTGACAGCTGAAAAGTTAAAAGTTTGCCTTCTCATTTAATTCTCATTGTTAAATTTGTTAAATTATCTTAATCCATAATAAGTAAGAGAGGATCCACATAAAAATATGAGGTGATTACAAGAATAATTTGTGGATAATTTGAAAACAGCCTAACATTCACAGTGGGTAACAGAAAGATATTAAATTCATGTCACACATTAGAAGAGGTATGTATGCAGACATCATTCTGAGAAAAACCAGCCTAAAGAACATGAAAACGTCACAAACTGTTTAATACAGGGCAAATCCTAATAAGAAAAAATTCTTTTTAAATAGATTGTCTCTAACCAGAACATATTTAAATGTTTTACTCAGAAAAA
>NW_012112030.1:7801747-7819402 GCF_000951035.1 Colobus angolensis palliatus
TGATATATGCTGAAAGTAGTGCAAGGATATATGATTAATTTACAACAAAAACATAATGGTTAAATTCTTAATTCTTAAACATTGTCTATATGTGTTGTAAAAAGACATTTTAATGAGCATTAAAACAATCTTGGAAGAAGAGAAATAATATGTCTAACTTTTGATCATTATGCAAAAACAGCTGTCAAATTGAAGAGCTAAGCCTACTGGGGAATGGAGCTAGAAGAAATATTAAAATCAACTTTAATTTAGAAAATTCCATTTAGTCAATGCCTCAGCTTAAAAAAATCATGGTATCTTAGCCAAATGACCTACCAAGTTGCTGGGGGAGGCAGCAAGGTAAACACAGAGAAAAAATTCATTTTGACAGAGGTATGGATTCTAAAGGTAGGGAGAGAGACTTGCACACACACACAGCTTCATGGCATCTTACCAGAGGGCTCATCTCTCCTACAACAGCAACACCCAGAATGGGTTTTTAGAAGTATCTATCTTCCTCACTAACACTGTTGGATTCCTAGAGAAAACAAAGCCCTTTGTCCAAGGTTAGTATTAACTCTTTTTTTTTCCTTTCATGATTTCTTACTTGTTGGCCCTCAAATGTTAGTTAACTGAAGGCTAGCTGGCTACATCCAAGTATCTATGGTTTGCTGCTCTGAGATGGACTTAATTTTTCTTCTTCCTCTTTTTTGTTTTTGGTATCAATAAAGCCCAGATATTCCTGGTCAGTGATGCCTTTATAATTCCTGTTTCCTTTGTACTCAGTTGCTTCACTGGGTTTAAGGCATGCTTTGTGTATTTAGTTTGCAAAAATAAAACTTTTAGTACAAATTAATTTTTTTATACAAACTTTTATGGCACAAGCAGCAAATCTGCTGTTTTAAGAAAATATATAAATATCCTTTTCTTCTGTACAAATATCTCCAGTATTCCCTACCCCATTTTATAATTTTAACTGTACATGGTCTGCCTCATCCTTCTCTAACAGCTCCCTCCCCCCCTCCAGATCTCAACTAAATTTATATTTACATTTTTACGTCGGAGGCAGTCAGAGGAGGAGGGCCCCTCCTCAGGAGGAGTCTGTACAGGGAGAGGGTGGCGGTGGGTAGAGGTGATGAGAATAGCTCCTCTCTGTGTATGGAGAAGGTGGGCAGCTTTCATAGTTCTCCTCTGCCGACAAGTATTGGCTTCGGGGTGTGGGGGGTGGGGGCACAGGTTCTGAATCATAGTTCAAGTCACTGGTGTAGCCCTTGGCTGTTGCCACTGAGGTCATTCTCCGACTAGGAGCATAGTCACTGTCACAAACATCTGTGCTGCAGGGTGTGGTGGGGGGTGCAAAGTGCCGGTAGCTATATGGCCTGTAGCTGGTATAGGGAGAAAATAAAGAGAAGCAGTTAGTTTTACAAAAAAATGATTTTCCCTCTCAGAATACAGGTATTAGATGTAAACTACACTACGAAAACAATAAGCTACTGCAATTTAAGTTTACACAGACCAAGAGGCAATTTTCAATGGCAGATTCGCTGAGGAAGACAGCATGTACTTTCTTATTTGCAAATAAGAAAGTGGCAAGTGAAAATGAACAGGATGGAAACGCAGAGGTGAATTCAATCTAGCCTCTAGGTGTGCTCTTATATCTTCAAGTTAAACTGTATCACAGAACAAAAAATGACTATTCAAATTTGTTCTGCAGTTTCATAGCCTATGGGAAGAATGGGTTTCTACATATTTTATACTGCTCAAACACATCAGTATTTCCTCAACATTCTTTACTCCAAAATTAACCTGATGAATAATTAATTTAATGACATCTGAAGACTTCATTTCTTTCTTCTGTACAATTCTGTACAATTTCTGTACAATCCAGGCTGGATTTTGGTAGACAGCCTCAGGGGCATAACTATTCCATTACTGTTACCTTAGCAAAGGGAAATTGCTGTGGTTGGGGAAACAGTTTTCATTCCCTGTGTATAGACAAGTACCTGTCATAAGAGCAGCTTTAAACATCAAAATGATAAAATTTAAATGCCCATAAAGGGTCAGTGAATTTTCTAATGTATATTTCAGAGGCCTAGCTTATTTCTTACACTTATTTATCTTTATAAGGGATGTACAGTTGTTAGGTTTGTAGCATTGCTAACTAAAGAAAAAGGCATTGCAAAGAGAAAAACATACTAGTGAAAATAAGATTTGACCTAAGTTCTGGCTTTTCTGTCATTTCTACTTCTATTTGTAACTTCTTATACCTGTTTACTCTAAATATGGTAAAGCTGATCTTAAACTTATCCCAAAGATTTTTTCGTAAGCTTTCTCATCAAAGGATCAAGAGGATAGGATTGACTGCAAGAGAAGGGGCAAAAGCAAGTTAAAAACTGATACAACCATTCATAAAACACCTTGTGATATACAGCACCACAAGATAATATATCCCAGGAATCCAGGATACAAACCATTTGCTATCACTTGGACTGACTTCAAAAGAAATGGCTGCCATGATTGTTCACAGTTACAGATCAAACTCCTTGTTCTACTCTGTCTCCCCTTCTTACTACTGCATTTGATTAGTCTTTAACAAAGAAAGAAAGAAAGAAAGAAAGAAACCAGCCTGGGCATCATAGCAAGACTCCGTCTCTACAAAAAATTAAAACAAGTGGGCCAGGCGTGGTGACACACACCTATAGTCCCAGCTACTTGGGTGGCTGAGGCAGAAGGACTGCTTGAGCCCGGGAGGTGGAGATTGCAGTAAGCTGTGATTGTGCCCCTGCATTCCAGCCTGGGCAACAGAGCAAGACCCTGTCTCAAAATAAATAAATAAATAAATAAAAATAAAAATAAAAAGGCTGCAAGGCTGCCAGAGACCAAAAGTTATGTGACACACTGAGCGAGCTCTCAAAGGCTTTTACTATCAATACTGACATGATATCACAGTTACCATTTTTTTTTTTTTTTTCTTTTTTGGTCTTAACTTTTTGTCCAATCAGGTGTCAATCCTTGGTGAAATTTCTAAGGTTAACATTTAAAAGTCCAAATACTTCTATTTTCATGAAAAAAATAAAACAAACTGAATTAATAAAATTCTTTCATGTCCCAGTTTAGACCAAAATCTCAACAAATGATGAAAATTTTGACGCAGAGGAACAGAAATTGGGCTTATATGGAAAATAGTTAAGCAAGAACAGTTTTTTATGCAATCGTGTTTATTCTGATGAGTGCCTCATTCAATTTGAATTAAAGACATTACTTTTTAAAAATAAAATTTTATATCTTTTCTCATTTCTCAATTTTCAGGCTTCTGCTTTTTCTGTTTTGGCTTCTAAAACAATCAGTTTAAAGCCAAGGCTATTCAAACAGTCTTATCTAAACTGAAATGAGAATTCTGAGTGAGATACTTTAAGTGGTTCCCACTTTATTTCTACACGAGTGAGGTCATATCAGGCCAATCTGACTGCAATGCTAGGGAAGATAATAGAAGATTATCTAGAGAGGACAGCATATAGAAAAGATTATCTCGAAGGTAACAGGCACTTGAGGGATGCCCATAAACCCTGGGCACTTCAGTGTTTAGACAGAAACTCGCATGCTGCTGATGATCTGTTGGCCATTCAAGGAACATAGAATTGGAAGCTGACACAACAGTATCTGACCTGCTCAACACACCTTACAGACTCATAAATTAGCAAAAAGCAATAATTTCCTCTTTATTGGCTTACAGATGCACTTTATTTATTTCAATCTTTCTTTATTCCATGCAACTACATGAGAAATCTTTCACTCCAGATTGTAATAGCATATGCAAGCAATGGCTGAACTTACATTTCTCTCAACTTTTCTAAAATTCTGTGCTCTTAGTATGCTGCTGTTTTAAACTCTCAATTCTATGAACCAATCTTACCCCAATATTTCATTCTTAGAATATCAAACTATTTTGAAACCAGTCATTTTGGTGGGTAATTCCTCCTTAGAACACTGCCAAAGCCTGAGGCTGTATTTTATTATTCTAAAAGCCAGCATTTGTGATTCTCTTTAAAAAAAAAAAAAAAAAAAATGTTTAGGCTGGGTGTGGTGGCTCACGCCTGTAATCCCAGCACTTTGGGAGGCCAAGGCGGGGGGATCACCTGAGATCAAGAGTTCGAGACCAGCCTGGCCAACATGGTGAAACGTTTCTACTAAAAATACAAAAATTAGCTGGGTGTGGTAACGCAGGCCTGTAATCCCAGCTACTAGGGAGGCTGAGGCAGGAGAATCACTTGAACCCAGGAGGCAGAGGTTGCAGTGAGCTGAGATCATGCCATTACATTCCAGCCTGGGTGACAAGAGCGAAATTCCATCTCAAAAAATTTAAAAAAAAGTATAACGTCCCGAAAGGAAAGGATTTGTGGTAGAGGCAATGTCAGTACTACCAAGACAAGATGACTAGTCTCTCTCTGGTGACCATCATCTACTCATTTGGAGATACACCAGGTCCAAAACTAAAACACTCTCTAATAAATACTGCAACGTATTTTAGAGGAGGATGTGTATTACCTGTATGACCTATGAGTGGAAGGACTGTTTGAAGAATATCCAAATTCCATAGTGTAATGTGATCGCTCTGTGGCTGGGGATGGTGGAGGGTTCAAAATCTAAAAGAAAAAATAATTAAAACATTAAAGTAACAACACAGAAACTATTAGATTTTCTTTCAACTTTTCTTCCTTTATTAGTGTTTCTTAACAATACATTATTAGCACAATTCTTCTTTTCCAAAGAATTGACCTCAAACAGTACTTTGGGACTATGGCTTCCTCATTCCCTAAGACCTCATCATGGCTAAAAAGTGCAAAGTGACAAAAACAAAAATCTGTAACCTAAAAATCATTGGTCAGCACAGCTAGGTCCTGGTTATTTAAAATTATAAGTATTTAGAGAAAAATTATTGATTTAGGAGAAATTCCAGGTGTGCTTCCTCTTTTGGGAAGTCATAAAATGAAGGCGCTAATCCCTCAAGAGGTACCATTCAGTAGTTCTACTTTTACTTGAAATGTGAAAGTAATGCCCAATGCTTTCAAGTATTCTGGTTATTACACAGTAACTTAAAAGACTTATAAGCATTGGGGGGCGGGATGTGGTAAATTCTTCTTTGAGCCCTTTATGCCTAAATTTCACATTCAAAAACTACTTTTACATTACTATCACTGATCACCCACCTTTAAATGAGTTAAAATATCTAAGATCCTATGTATGTTGCCTTCAAAGGAAAACAGACTACTTACTGCAGGGAAGTAAGTGCCTTTGGTGCTTGAAGAACTACTTGATGATGCTCCTGTAACATGGGCTCGGTCGTAGGGGGGTCCACTGCTTCCCCCCATGATACTGAGAGAGCTGATCATTGATTTACCTCGAGACATTCCTAAAACAAAAGGAGGATAAAAGCTGAAGATGAGTAAGATCTATAAAAATGTATCAAGCAATTTCATTCAACAGTAGGATGACAAATATTAATAGTCAAGTAGTCTGATTTTAAAATAACTTACACTCTATTCCTATAATTGAAAACATTTAATGGAGAAAGGAAATGAATGTTCTCTAGAAGTGAATGATTCTACTGAAAAAGCTGGCCTAGAACAAAGCCAAGAACAGCTCCCACCTTCTCCCTCCCCTGGTAGCAGCAGAGCTATTTCAAATAAGGGCTTTTCAACCTCTTGGAGGATTTGAAAGGACTGTAAAGGGTAGAGGTTGTGAGGCAGAGTATATTAAATAACAGACTTGCTCAAAAGAAAACAAAAAACATTTTTTAGGGCACAAACAACATATGAAAGAGTATTTTTTCATCTAATGAATATAAATGTTGCTAGAATCAAAACTACCAGCGCTAAAGAAGAAATTCTATTTTTTCCAAGAAGCTTCCCAAATTCCACTAACTGAAAATAGGTATGGCAACAAAGAAACATTACCATTAACAGTTTAAAAACCAGGTTTGTCTACTTAAGAGTTACACCCAGAGTAAGTTCCTATTTTTAGAGGGTTTTTGCAAGGCACCTCCTTCTCCATATTCATTAAAAGGCAGGCTTCTTTTAACTAAGGGCACCAGAAAACATGAAAAAGAATGCCACTTCCCTAGAGCAACATGGCCTACCCAAGTGTAAAACTTCTGGCCACTCAGCTATGCCTGAACCAGCCCTTTGTCCCCTGTTAGCACATGAAGTCAGGCGAAAACATAAGACATATTCCTCTCTTCTATCATCCAGCTATTTACAGATCTTTGTTGGCTGAAGGGAGTCTTACATAATTTTGGCCTCCTTTTATTCATGGGCTCCATAGTACTAGAGTTCCCTGGTGGTGAACTTAAAGAACCTGTGGTTTATAACTCTTTCACTAAACAACTGGCTGATTCACCTTCTGTAGCATACATCCAGAATTGTAGTCAGAGAGGCTTAGAGCTTGCATTTGTATTTGCTTTATATGCTCTGACAATTTCTACCAAACCATATCTAAGGCCTTCTGTGTAAAGAGAAGGTGCTAATAGTAAAAAAGAACATTTGTTCTTCTAATTGTTTAAACTCAGAGTAATATGGTTTCAAACAGACTCTAGGTAGTATTCTCTTCCACAATGGAAACCTGGCAGTCTTGCAGGACCAAAGACTTGATTCTCAATGGATCCATCCTGACTCACCTGGAAGAGATCCTGACAAAGAACTTGGGTGTGGCACATAACCAAGAGGCACAGAAGCTGGTCCATGAACTACATAGTCATTAGTCATGGTTTCCCCATCTCCCTTCATACGTGGACACAACATCCTCTGGCAGATAAAGTATATAGTCCCAGACACAAAAATGGTGACAATTACTCCAATAACAGAACCAACTGTATTGGTGGCCTGTGGTGCTGGTTCTTCAGTTGGATCTACAATGAAGAATGCAGTATGGTTATTTAATAGAAAAAATAACTGTATATTCAAAATAGTAATCAAAAAGAGGGCTAGCTAATAGGAATGCGAAGCTATAAGCCTAATGAAGATAATTCATAAGCACTTTTCTTTTTTATGAATACATACACACCATGCCCCAAGGACATATGGAAATAAATGTCATCATTAGGAATCAAAATGAACTACCCTTAAGTGAAGACAGAAATAAGACAATAGGTTGGAAAGTGTAATTGTAAACTGACAGAAACAAAGATGGTAAATGAAGTACAGATTTAAACACTATTAAGAAGCTTTAAATAAATAAACAGATAAAATCCATTCTTCTTCATTCTATATACCATACAAATGAACAAGGTTATTCCAAGATTTCAGGAAAAAATTTATGGCCAGAAGGGATAAACCTAGGCAAGTCATCAAATGTTTTACCCGGAATGGTGAAGAAGCCAAAATCAGCTCTGAGCACATGTTAGATTTTAGATTTGTATAGTGACATGTAGGCCTGATGAATGAAAACTGGAAACTAAAGATGAGCCTTAGCTTTCAAATCCCCTATGCTGCTGGCCTTCAGGCTGTCTAGTTGCCTGAGACCAAGGAACATAAGGTCTTTAATATCTGATTACTGGAGGACTCAAAAAGAAAGGCCAGATTGCCAGAAGAGGACACTTGCCCCAGGGATTCACCTTCCCTGGATCCCTGAGCTACCTGAGGCTTTAAGAAGCAGAGGGCATCAATACCAGAGGTAGAGGGAAAGTGAGCTTATCAAAATTAGAGCATTACTCTTTCTATTCAGAGGGAAAATTCTTCCATTCTGAACAGTTAAATTGTATCTCACAGTTGCAGATCCTTTAAAAAACTTCCTCCTGCTTCATCTTACCTCAAATCTCCCATCCATATAGCTAAACTCATCCTCTGACAGATTATATGAAAGAAATGCGTGAAAATGACATCTAAGTTACATAATATGTAGGGATTATCATTTACAAATTTAGTCTGTGGAATCTGAGGCATAGACTCTTTTTAGTTCTTAAGAACAACCGTCTCATCTTTTCATTCCTTTTTAGTGCCTTAACATTCCTTTGCAATGCCAAGCTTCAAGAAAGAAGTTTACATTCACTACCCTCAATTCCTAGTCTCTGGTCACACTGTAACTCCCTGATATCAGACTTCCACCCTTACCACTGCACTGAAACTGTTCTGGCAACAAAGTTCTACTATTTGCCATATTCAATATATTCTTCATTTCACTGACCTCTTTACACAATACTGCTGGTTCCTGTTTTCTCTTAAAAAAATGTCTGATCAATATCCTTCCAAGATACCACTCTTAGTTTTACTATTTCTGATTATTCCTTCTCTGCTTCCTTTGTTGGCTTCATTCTCTTCTGCCGGCATCTTAAGCGCAGGTCCTTCCCAGAGAGATTTCTATCTATCACCTACTACTTTCCTGCTCAGCTTACTGTCCTGGGAGATTCTATCTACTGCCACAGCTTTAATTATCATCAATAAACTAAAAAGCACCACATCGGCCGGGGGCGGTGGCTCAAGCCTGTAATCCCAGCACTTTGGGAGGCCGAGACGGGCGGATCACGAGGTCAGGAGATCGAGACCATCCTGGCTAACACAGTGAAACCCCGTCTCTACTAAAAAATACAAAAAACTAGCCGGGCGAGGTGGCGGCGCCTGTAGTCCCAGCTACTCGGGAGGCTGAGGTAGGAGAATGGCGTGAACCTGGGAGGCGGAGCTTGCAGTGAGCTGAGATCCGGCCACTGCACTCCAGCCTGGGCGACAGAGTGAGACTCCGTCTCAAAAAAAAAAAAAAAAGCACCACATCTCTCTTCTGAGCCACAGTTCCTTATAGTCAACTTCCTGAAGAGCTTCAGTGGGATATTCCACGTGTACCTCTCAGGCAACATCATCAGTCACCATCATCAGTCATTTCTCCTAGATTCCAGGGGTAAAGAGACCATAAATGAAGTCATCTAGTATAAGATAATAAAAAGTGATGGGGCTTGTGGCAAAGTACATGCCTGCCTAAAGGCATTTCATGTAAATTAAACATCACATCAATCAAACATTACATCTGCAGCCAAGATGGGGTATGGTACTTTGGTTTTCAGTTCCTGCTATATATCCCATTTAATGCCTCCAGTCACTCAATGAGGTCTGTGGGTCAACTTAAACTTACCAACTATATCTAAGTGGTTACCAATTCCTCTTTATTCTACTTCTGAAATAACTCCGAAATCCGTTCTCTCCTTGCCACCCCTACTCCTCCTCCTCCTCATGATTGAGATCTTTATCTTCTGCCTAAACTCTAATCGATTTCTTTTTAAATTACAGGCTGCATATCATTCATAAATGGTGGGAATGATTTAGTGGGTTACAACCAGCTTTGAAAAAATGAAACGGAAAATGTCAGAATGCATTCTATATAACATGGGTAAATACTGAAGTGTTGTGTGACACCTTTTTAAATGCATGAGCTCACATCTCTGTATTCCTCTTGATGTGATCAAAAGTTTGAAAGCAACCAACCTCACAGATTTCCCTGCCTATAAGCTTATCACCTCCAACCCACTGGCTTTATAGCTTCTGTATTGCTTGACCATGCTAGTCTTTCTCTTGAAATTTTCAGTGACTCTCCACTCTCCATTGTTAATATTGTCTATTTTCTTTAGAAGAAAAGCATAGTCTTCCATGATTGTACCTTTACCTATGTTATCTCTTGCTGACACTCCTCAACACAGCCTGTATTTTGGCAGTCCCATTACATGGAGTTTCCCAAAGGTGCCTGTTTCCCTCTTTTCTGCTTTTGAACAGTATATTCCCTCTGCCAAAAATGCAATTTCTCCACTTATCTACATAATGAACACTATTCATTGATTAACACCCAATCTTTTTTTTTTTTTTTTTTTTTTTTTTTTGAGATGGAGTCTTGCCCTGTTGCCCAGGCTGGAGTACAATGGTGCAATCTCGGCTCACTGCAACCTCCACCTCCTGGGTTCAAAGGATTCTCTTGAGTTGGCCTCCTGAGTGGATTACAGGTGCCCGCCACCAAGCCCAGCTAATTTTTGTATTTTTAGTTGAGATGGGGTTTCACAAGGTTGGCCAGGCTGGTCTCAAACCCCTGACCTCGTGATTCACCCACCTTGGCCTCCCAAAGTGCTGGGGTAACAGGTGTGAGCCAGCACACCTGGCACAACACCCAATCTTAAATACCATTTTCCTAAGATGCCTTCCTTGATCAAGTCCATCTTTGTCCCCAAAAAGCTGACTTCTCTCTCATTTCTACTGCTACCTGTGTAGATTTCTATTACAGCATTTATACTCCATAATCAATGTATCTACTATGAGTCAGGCTATGTGTTTTTTAGGCTAAATGATACATATGTGAAATCATTTAATTTTCTTGCAGGCATCAGGCTAAGCATCATTCTCTTCATTTTGAAGATGAAGACCTGTAATTCCAGCACTTTGCGAGGTCGAAGTGGGTGGATTGCTTAAGCTCAGGAGTTTGTGACCAGCCTGGGCAACATGGCAAAATACTGTCTCACTAACAATACAAAAAATTAGCTGGGTGTGGCAGTGCATACCTGTAGTCCCAGCTACTTGGGAGGCTGATGTGGGAGAATCACCTGAGCCCTGGTGGTTGAGGCTGCAGTGAGCTATGACTGTGCCACTGCACTCCAGCCTGGGTGATGGGAGTGAGACCCTGTCTCAAAAAATAAATAAAATAAAAAATAAAGGTGAGGAAACTAAAGTTTAAAAAGAACAAATCATCTGTTGGAGGAAGGAGGTAGGATTCAAATCCAGCTCTGCTTAGTTCCAGAATTCCTATTCTTACTACTATTTCAATGATAGGGGGACTTTGAGAAACTTGGTGCAGGTAGCATGTACCCTCAGCATACACAGCACTGTCTACAACAGGGCAGTAAATGCTTGTTGAATAAATGAATGAAGTCTAAGTCTTACTGAGTAGTTCCACTTGAACTTTGTAAAAATACTAGCTTAAAGTTCTCGTTACAGGTGAAAGAACATTTAAATTAATCCTATTTAAATTCTATCAAATATATTTGACAGGGTAGACCTGGCTTAAGCTGAATTCCATTCAGAATTAAGTTTATCAATTTGGGATACATTATACGTTAGGGCAGGGATCCCCAAGCCCCTGGCCACGGACTGGTACTGGTCCATGGCCTGTTAGGAACTGGGCCACAAAGCAGGAGGTGAGCGGCGGGCCAGAAAGCATTACTGCTTGAGCTCCATCGCCTGTCAGATCAGTGGCAGTATTCGATTCTCATAGGAGTGCGAACTCTGTTGTCAACTGTGCGTGTGAGGGATCTAGGCTGCACGCTCCTTATGAGAATCTAACTAATACCTGATGATCTGAGGTAGAACATTTTCATCCTGACACCATTATCCATCCCCACGTGGAAAAACTGTCTTCCACGAAACCAGTCTCTGGTACTAAAAAAGTTGGGACTACTGTTTTAGGGCACTTGTCAACAGTTATGAACCTTTTATGAACCTTTAAGAAACTATAGGCTATTTAGCCAAGGGTCCCAAAGTCCAGGGGTATACGTTGGCCTGTCTTCAGGATGCATTTTAAGAAAGCTCTTAAAATCTTCTAGCCATTGAGAAACTGGTGGAAACACTTCAAGAAAACAATGGAATACAGTTAAACATGGACTAACATTCAGAAACTAAGTTCAGACCAATTGATTTCTTTTTTTTTTTTGAGACTGAGTCTTGCTCTGTGGCCCAGGCTGGAGTGCAATGGCGTGATCTCGGCTCGCTGCAACCTCCGCCTCGCGGGTTCAAATGGTTCTCCTGCTTCAGCCTCCCAGTAGCTGGGATTACAGGCATGCACCACCATGCCCAGCTAATTTTTGTATTTTTAGTACAGATAGAGTCTGGTCTCAAACTCCTGACTTCAAGTGATCCGCCCACCTCGGCCTCCCAAAATGCTGGGATTACAGGTGTGAGCCACCATGCCCAGCCGATTTCTATGTATCTAAATGATTTGAGAATTTTGTAACTTTGGTTATAGTAAAATAATATTCTTTTCTAGTACTTTATTAAATGTTTCTGTGATGATTTCTGTGCCTAAGAGAACTGCTATGTTTAAAGAATTATTGAAAGCAAAACATAAAAAAACCTTCACACAAATAATTAGCTTAATATTATTACTTAGAAAGGAAATCTTGGTAAGTAAACCTCACACATAAGAAAAAAATTGTTTAAATTCTCTGTTAAGAGTAATTTATAGATCTCAGTCCTACTTACAACAATCCAGTTCATCTGACTTGTCACTGCAATCCACATTATGATCACACTTCTTGTGTTTTCCAATGCACTGACCATTGGCACAGCGGAATTGATCAATTAAACAAAGCACTGGAAAAAAATGTAAATAGTTTTCTTATTTTTAATATCATGTAAAGTCAAACTCTGGCAAGAGTCAAAAGGTGCTTTCTGAATACAAATGAAAAACAAATTAGACTTTTAGCTGTAATTTAAATATTATTCTCTGGAGTTCCATTGGTTGAGAGGGAGAAAAAAAGAGTGGGGGAAAAAATCCAGCAGGAAATTTCCTATTTTTATTATTATTATTATTATTATTTTAAGACAGAGTCTTGCTCTGTTGCCCAGGCTGGAGTACAGTGGCGCGATCTTGGTTCACTGCAAGCTCCGCCTCCCAGGTTCACGTTATTCTCCTGCCTCAGACTCCCAAGCAGCTGGGACTATAGGTGCCTGCCACCATGCCCGGCTAATTTTTTGTATTTTTAGTAGAGACGGGGTTTCACCGTGTTAGCCAGGATGGTCTCGATCTCCTGACCTCGTGATCCACCCGCCTCGGCCTCCCAAAGTGCTGGGATTACAGGCGTGAGCCACTGTGACTGGCCTATTCTTTACATTAAATTCCCTCTTTCACTGAAGAATTCTAGAGAACTTGGCTGGGTTGATTTTACCATGGGAAAGATTAGTAAAGGAAAGTGAAGAATATAAAACATGTTAGAGTGTAATTAATAAACCCACTAATTCAGAGCTCATTGGAAACAGGGACTATTTTTATATCCTGAAGGCCTGGTATCTTTTAGTTTAATTTCTCAATTTTCAAAGCTTATTAATTTGTATAAATCTTATGCATATGAAGTGAATTGAAACAATAATATGAAACATGGTACTATGATCAGAAGTGATACAGTCATATGTACTGGAAAAACCCCACTGACACTAAGCCAAGTAATACTGAAGTTTAAACAACTGAACGGGAAAAAAGGATTGCATGCTGAGGCACTGAGGAATTCTGGATACCTTCACAGTTCTTCTCATCTGATTTGTCCTGGCAGTTTGCATCTCCATTGCATCGGAGGGCACCATCAATACACTGCCCACTGGCACACTGGAACTGGGACTCTGAGCATACAGGACAATTGAGTTCATCACTGTGGTCTTCACATTCAGTAAACCCATCGCATCGCCAAGCCACAGGGATACAGTCAATTTCCCCCGTGAAACAAGTAAACTGCTGAGGAGAACATGTTGGAGGTTCTTCAAATGAACAAGGAGAAGGGGAGTGACAAAAACACAATCATGGTCACACAGAAGTACAAACACATACCTGAGTGAAGCTCATTTAATAATTAACATACACAAAATACTTTATGATAAATACGATTTATAACTATCTCATCTATTCAAAGAAGAAATAAAAGTTTTCACATTACTTCCTTTATATTCACTATAAACTTTTGCCTGCAAAACTATAAGGCACAAGTTTTTTCATATATTGTAATCCAAACAGGATTATAATATTTGCAATCCATTACAATCTCACACATAACCTAGGAATAATCACTATAATTACCAAATATTTTAAAGTTAGCCTAGCACTCAAAAGTTTTCTAGCTCTAAGGTTCTGAAAGGATAGTCCATGAACCCTTAGGGGTTCCTGAGACCTCTTTCAGGGGACCCACTAGGTAAAAACTATTTTTATAATAACATTAAGATGTCACTTCTTTTTTTCGGCTATGTTTGCACTGATGCTACAAAAGGAATAGTGAATAAAACTTGGTACCTTAGCAGACTCAGGGAAATGACAACAAACTTTATTAGTAATCACTGTACTATACACAGCCACACATGCACAGTTTAAACAAACACACAAAAAGACCAACTTCACTTAAGAATGTTATTGATCAATAGAAAATTAATTATATTAAAATCAACCCAAGTGTATGCCTCTTTAATGTTCTGATCAATCAAATGGCAATTATGCATAAAGCTCATGTTGCAAACCTAAGCATGACAGTTTCTAATGGGAAAGCATTTGTTTTGAGTTGTAAATGCAACTCAAAATGGAATGCCATTTTTACCTGAAAGAATGATTGACAGGTAAATTATACAGTAGTTACTTACACTTGTCTGTTAGTGAATTATCTAAGAGAACCCATAAACTTATGATATGACCATGGGTCAGAAAACCCTGTAACTTTCCAACAGAGAATATTGCAGATTACAGGTGAACATTTTACATGGGGAATTTTAGGGATTATTTAGTAAGAGTCTATTATGTATTCAGCCCTACACTATCTATATTGTGTGGGGAATTAAAGTAGATAAAATATATCCATGTCCTTAAACAGCTTTGAATTTGGCTGGGGATAGAAAGAAATTAATAAACATAAAACAAAGGACACTACTTTGAACTGCATGTCATGCAAACTGTGTGATATAGTTTGGATATTTGTCCCCCACAAATCTCATGTTGAAATGTAATCGCCAGTATTGGAAGTGAGGCCTGGTGGGCGGTGTTTGGATCATGGGGGTAGATCGCTCATGCCTTGGTGTTATCCTCCTGATAGTAAATGAATTCTTGGGAGAGCCTGGTTGTTTAAAAGTGTGTGGCACTCCCTCTAGCCTACTCTCTCTCTTGCTCCCTCTTTTGCCATGTGACCTGCCTGCTAACTCTTCACCCCAGCCATCAAAGTTTCCTGAGGCCTATTCAGAAGCTGAGCAATACAGCCAGCAGAACCCTGAGCCAATTAAACTTTTTCTTTATAAATTACCCAGACTCAGGTATTTCTTATAGCAATGCAAGAATGGCCTAATACACAGTTGTATACATCTGCCAAAACTCGTTTTAATACGTACATTAAAAATAATTGCTAAATGTGCAAACAAGAAAAAAGGCCCTTTAAAAGATATTTTCAAATGGAAGATGAGATCCTTGACTCAGTTTTATCCATGTTATCATTAACATAAAGAGAAATTTTTCTAGGATTTGCCTCACTTAAAGTAACAGTCTAGCGCCCTGATAGGGAAACACATGCTTTTTTTTTGGGTGAGGGGTGGTAAAGTAAACATAAGATTTACCAATTTAACCACTTTAAAGCGCATAGCTCGATGACATTAAGTACATTCATATTATTGTGCAATCCCTATTTTTTAAAATTTCAAGTACCAGAGCTTAACTTCGTGTACACATCTGATTTCCCTGACTATGCTGTATGCCATCTCAAAGCTCTTCAAATACCCTACAGTTCAGGCACAGTGCCCATAGCTGCTACTGAATACATGCATTATTTATTTTTTTAAAAACTTATAGTTTGAAGAATAAATTTACTTGTAATCCCATCCTGATCAACAATTTTTATATGTTGAATGCATATTCTTTCAATATTTGTTTATTACAGAAATGTATATTTTATGTAGTTGTCATTTTAGCAACATTTTTACATCAACTTCATGATTATAACATTTAATAATCGTATAACTCAATTATTTTACTTAATACTTTTCATACCATTAGAAATTAGTTAAAAATTTCTGCCACTGTAGATAATAGTATGATGTAGTCTTTTTCTTTCAGTTGAATTAACTTAGAATTATCCCCAAAAGGAGGATATCTGAATTAAGGGTATGAATACTATTATGGCGCCTGATACCGTCATACTATAATTGAACAAAGGAATGTATCTATTTGTTATACCCGCTGAGTGATTAAACCAATTTTACTACAACAATATTACTATACTCAGTGATATCTTTTTAAAAGTCATTTTTTACTAGATGAAGAAGCAATGGGAATTTGCTGATGGATTTGAACAAAAGAATATTCTTTCCATCAGACACATTCCCAACAATGACACATAAACTTAGAGAATCTAGAATTTAGTGAAGAGAGATTACAGGAGGTAGAATTAATTCATTTTGTTACCTTTTGGGAGAGGGGAGAGGCTACTTTAGTATTAGGAAGCATACTCATTCACAGGCTGAAAAGTGTGGTAATATATATGCAATGAAATACTATTCAGTCAAAAAAAGTAGGAAATCCTGTCATTTGCAACAACACAGATGAACCTGGAAGACATCCTGTTAAGTGAAATAAGCTAGGCACAGAAACACAAATAGTACATGATGATCTCACTTATATGTGGAGTGTAAAAGAGTCAAAAAAAAACAGAGTAAAATGATGATTATGAGGCTGGGCAGGATGGCAGAGAAGAATAACAGAAAAGCCTAATATAGTACAAATGAATGGAATACAAGTAACCTCAAGTTAGTAGACAGAGCAACTTCAATGCCTAGTCATAGAAGTCTAGGCTTAAGATATGGAATACGTTTGCATTTGGGGTTGCACAAGAAAATTACAACATATTTACCTCCACATGATAGCTCATCTTGAAGCAGAACCAGGTGCATGGGGCAAGAACACCTTGTAGTACCATCTCCCTTTACAAGACAAATATGTGAACAGCCACCATTATCCTGAGCACAAGGATGCTGTCCTGCAAAGAGAAGAAGTGAGGATGGGGAGAGGAGGAGTGGAGGGGGAGACAAGTGGGAGAGGAGAAGAGAAAAAGGGACAACCGTGTCAAAACTATTTATGAAAATCAAATGTATAATCAGCTTGGACTTTTTTTTAACTTTTATTATTATTATTATTATTATTTTGAGACAGTCTTGCTCTGTAGCTCAGGCTGGAGTACAGTGGTGTGATCATGGCTCACTGCAAACTCTGCTTCCCAGGTTCAAGTGATTCTCCTGCTTCAGCCTCCCAAGTAGCTGGGACTGCAGGCGAGCGCCACCACGCCTGGCCAATTTTTGTATTTTGAGTAAAGATGGAATTTCCCCATGCTGGCCAGGCTGGTCCAGCTTGGACTCTTATTTCCACACAATATGATTCTTCACTCAATCTCTACACAACCTACAAGAAACTACTTTTATGTAACCACTGTCTTTATAATTTATATATAAAATATTTTAAGGTAATGGTAAAGCTCATGTTAATTTTTGTGAATATGAAAAAATGTTTACTGAAACTGAAAAATTGCTAGGGAGAGGCCGGGTGCGGTGGCTCAAGTCTGTAATCCTAGCACTTTGGGAGGCTGAGGCGGGCAGATTGTCTGAGCTCAGGAGTTTGAGACCAGCCTGGGCACAACAGTGAAACCCCGTCTCTACTAAAACACAAAAGAAATTAGCTGGGTGTGGTGGCATGCACCTGTAATCCCAGCTACTCGGGAGGCTGAGGCAGAAGAATTGCTTGAATCCAGGAGGCGGAGGTTGCAGTGAGCCAAGATAGTGGCACCGCACTCCAGCCTGGGCGGCAGACCAAGACTCCATCTCTATAAAAAACAACAACAACAAAAAATTGCTAGGGAGAATGCTGAAACTTGAGTACTATTCTATTTAAAATATAAGGATTCTCCTATATTAAGATTTTCTTTTTTTTTTTTTTTTT
>NW_012112030.1:7820129-7857468 GCF_000951035.1 Colobus angolensis palliatus
CAGGAGAATGGCGTGAACCTGGGAGGCGGAGCTTGCAGTGAGCTGAGATCCGGCCACTACACTCCAGCCTGGGCGACAGAGCGAGACTCCGTCTCAAAAATATAAAATTAAAAAAAAAATTTGACTCTCTTCCACAATAACATTGGTCCTGCTTCAGTTTGTGTTGATGAGACTGAGGGAGTCAGCTATCTACAAATGAGCATACTGTCTAAAACAGACATCACACATTATATAGAATATACAGCCTATGCAGCAGTGTTTCTCAACCTTTAATTCCATGACATTTTTTATAAAGATCCCATTCTCTTTAATACTAAACATTTGAAAAAATGATTTACCTAATATACAATCATATTAGTTATTAAATAAAACCTCTCCCTTGAAATTCTGAAAACCTTGAGATTTTCTGTAATGAAATATTCATGTATCGACTGAATAAATAACTTAGGTATGATATTATTATGATATTTCTATTAAATGTTCAGCCTGAGCTACAAGTCATACCATAAAATGACAACAATTTTTAACTTTCTAATTCTCAAATACTTGTAACTTTACTTCTAAATTCAGGAACTGTACCAACATAATGAACACTTGTACAGGGGTACTCCTGTTTCCTCATTCTCCTTTCATGCTTAAATTCAATTTAAAAGCACTGAGCTGAGAAGTTACAGAATTTCGATAATTCTCTCCCTCGTACTCAATTTAACACTGGCATTCCTGGTACCATCATGTAAGATCGACAGTAGTGACTGCTAGGAAGGCACTTTTTGAACAACATTTTGCATATATAAACTCATTTATTCCTCTCTATTATTAGGGTAATTTTGATGACAGACATGAATTAAGAACTAGGCCAAGATGACTAGTCATTTTCAAAAAAAATAAGAAAATATTTCTGGCTACTTTTCTTTCTTCCTGGGGCTCATGGAGATGGCTATTTTTCTAAGCTGGGAATTGAAATATTTATCCAAAAGGGGGGAAAAAAACCAAGCACTTACTGATTAAACAGAGTCTTCTCTATGTTTACTCACTAATTTTTAGTTTGTTTTGCTTAAGAATAAGGTTAACCCATTGTAAATATATTCATCATTATATAATTTTTACTTTTTTTCAAGCTATGGGGGAAGTATAGAGAGGGAAGAAAAGAAATAGATGCTGTATGTTATCAGTATTCTCAAAGCAATTGAAGGAGAGAAAAACAAGGCATGATAAGTAGTCACTGTTGTACCAGGTAATATTCTTTTTTAACGAGCAAGACCCATGCCTTTCCCCCATTTCTGGTTTATGAAATCATGTTTAATTTGGAAAAGTTCCTGGGTAAGGTTGACATAAGGCTTTAAAAGCATGAAGAGGCTGGGTGTGGTGGATCACACCTGTAATCCCAGCACTTTGGGAGGTCAAGGTGGGAGGATCACTTGAGGTCAGGATTTCGAGACCAGTCTGGACAACATGGTGAAACCCTGCTTCTACTAAAAGAAAAAAAAAAAATTAGCCAGGCATGGTGGCATGCACCTGTAATCCCAGCTACTCTGGAGGCTGAGGCATGAGAATCACTTGAACATGGGAGGCAGAGGCTGCAGTGAGCCAAGATAGTGACACTGCACTCCAGCCTGGGCGACAGAGCGAGACTTTGTCTCCAAAAAAAAAAAAAACAAAAAAAAACCCACAAACATGAAGAGTTCAAAAAAAATGTCAAAACTGAAAGTGGATGAAAGTCTTAAAGGAAACAGTTTAAAAATACACAGAAGTACGTATTAATTTATTATAACACAATTCCTCCAATTAGTTTTATCCCATGAACACTTACTGTATTCTTGAAGGTTCAGCTCCTTTACTGCATGAATGTCACTAAGCTGGGCAATTCGAGCTTGGACTTTTGTTCTACCCTCTCGACCTGTCATATCAATTTTTTCAATCATTTGCTGCTGTTTATCAATCCAATAGAGCCAGTTTTCAAACACAGTAAGTCCCACAGGCTGCAAAATGTTGGAGTCTTCTAATACTATCCGGTTAGCACCTTGGAAAAGGAGAAAATTCAACAGAAATAACTCATGTGGGTCAAGTTATACTTTTGGTAATTATTTACTGACTACCAGTTAGATTCTACAAGTATAGAAAAGAAAAAATAACAAGCTCTCTACCACAAAACTTAAAAATCATGCTAAGACATACCTACACTAGAAAACAGCTAATAAACTAGGTATTAATATGCAATCAAGAGCAAGGTAAGTGCCCAATATGTGGTAAATATTCTAGTTCATAGAAATGTAGAAAAGAACTTAGAACAGTAGTTTGAAAAGCCCTAATTTATATATACAACAAATAAAAATGGCACTTCTCTGGAGGAGCAGGGGTGGTGAACCCAGAGTTCTGAGTATACCTGAGGTATCTATGAATAACAGCTTCACTCTCACCCCACCTGGCTTCTCAGAACACTGACTCACCCTAAGGTAAGAATTATTTCCAATCATCTCAGACATAGGGCCATCCAGACTCTGAGGAGGCAACTTCTGCTATTGTTGGACAGTGAGAAAGTTCTTTTATACAGGGGGCTAAAATCTGTGTTCATACCCTCCCTGCTTTATTCATAGTTTCTCCCTCACTCAAAAAGAAAAAATACACTCATTCCTTCTGTCTTTTTTGTAACAGTCCTTCAAATATTCATGGAAAGTTTTCATGGTTCCTAAGTCATGAGTTCAGTCAAAGAAAGACATTAGCTGATATTTTGGAAATAGCAAGGGAAGTTCCAAGAAAGAGGCAAGCATAATGCATAAATGAAGAAAAGTGAGGAGATATTCCAGATGGGAAGGCACTGAGTAAGCCAACATTCAGACGGAAGGCTAAGCACAAGTTTACTTATATATTCCCTCCTAAAACTCTACTAATATGGTGATTTAAAAAATTTTAGGCCAGGTGCAGTGGCACACACCTGTAATCTCAGCAATCTGGGAGGCTGAGGCAGGAGGATCACGTGAGCCTAGGAGTTCGAGATCAGCCTGAGCAACATGGCAAAATGGCGTCTCTACAAAAAATACAAAAATTAGCCAGGCATGGTAGCATGCACCTGTATGCTAGGAGGCTGAGGTGGGAGAATTCCTTGAGCCAGGGAGGTCAAGGCTATAGTGAGCCAAGATCACACCACTGCACTGCAGCCTGGGCGACAGAGCGAGACCTGTCTCAGGAAAAAAAAAAAAAAGATAAAGAAAGAAACAAAAAGAAAATAATTTTTAAGGTATAAACCCATATGGACAAAGAAGGCAGAATAACAGAAGAGAGCAGGAAAGTGATACAAATTTTGGAAGGGATAGACCAGGGATAATGACACAGTAGCCCAGAGAAAGTTAAATGCCTACAGCCAGTGAAGCTAACAATGAAATCAATTAGCTCAGAAAGTGGAAGTACCAGGTATTTTAGAATGGAAGAAAGGTAGGAGTTATGTGGCTGGGGCTGAAAAGAGCAGTACTAATTGAAAATACGTGTAAGAAGTTACACAGCAATGTTCTCAGTACTTTTTATGCCTCATACTAAATACAAACAGCTAAGGATCACCAAATATTTAAAGAAAACCTCTATCTTTAAATTCGAAGCCCAAGACAAACACAACAAAGGAACTTGGAGAAAAAGACATAAAAACAGAAGAAAAAAAATAAATACCAATAACTTAAAAAACAAAACAAAACAAAAAAACAAACCTAAAGAATAGGCCGTCTTTAGAGGGGCAGAGCATTCGGAGAACAAAAAAGAGCCCTTGGAAATTAAAAACATGATATCCAAAAATTTCAAAGAAAAATGCAACAAGAGAGTTGGGAAACAAATTTGAGAAGCTCTCCTCAGAAAGTATAACAAAAACACAAAGAGATGGATAATAGGTGAGAAAACTACAGCAATTGTCAAGAAGGTCCAGCATAAAAATAAAAAGCGGCCGGGCGCGGTGGCTCAAGCCTGTAATCCCAGCACTTTGGGAGGCCGAGACGGGTGGATCACGAGGTCAGGAGATCGAGACCATCCTGGCTAACACGGTGAAACCCCGTCTCTACTAAAAATACAAAACACTAGCTGGGCGAGGTGGCGGGCGCCTGTAGTCCCAGCTACTCCGGAGGCTGAGGCAGGAGAATGGCCTAAACCCAGGAGGCGGAGCTTGCAGTGAGCTGAGATCCAGCCACTGCACTCCAGCCCTGGCAACAGAGCCGGACTCCGTCTCAAAAAAAAAATAAAAATAAAAATAAAAAAAATAAAAAGCTCCAAAATAGGAAAATGAAAAACAAATTATCAAAGAAACAACACAAGAAAATATTTCAGAATTTAAGGTGTAGATTTCTAGACAGAAAGGATCAACCTAGTAACCAGTTCAATGAGAAAGAAGGGAAGGGGAAGGGAAAGCATGAGCATAGATTTTTAAAATCTCTTTTTTTTTTTTTTGAGACGGAGTTTCGCTCTTTCGCCCAGGCTGGAGTGCAGTGGCTCAATCTCACCTCACTGCAACCTCCGCCTTCCAGTTTCAAGCGATTCTCCTGCCTGAGCCTCCTTAGTAGCTGAGATTACAAGCACCCGTCACCATGTCTGGCTAATTTTTGTATTTTTAGTAGATATGGGGTTTCACCATGTTGGCCAGGCTGGTCTTGAACTCCTGACCTTATGATCTGCCCACCTCAGCCTCCAAAAGTGCTGGGATTACAGGCATGAGCCACTGTACCCGGCCAGTTAAAAAAAACCTTAAAACAAAACATTAGCATATCAAATCCAGCAATAAATAAAAAGAAAGTATCATGCTAAATTTTATTTATTCCAACAAACTGAGAAAAGAAGGTAAATTCCTTAATTTGACAAAGGTTATCTACAGAAAAACCTTAGCAAAGAATAAACTTAATCATAAAGTATTGAATGCTTCCCCCAAGATCAAGGGGAAAAGGACTAGAAAGGAAGAAGAAGGAAAGAAGGGGAAGGAGAAAGGAAAAGGAAGGGAAAGATGAGAAAGGGGAAGAGGAAAATGCTGGGGGAGGGAGAGGGGAGAGAAAGAAAAAAGGAAAGAAGGGAGGAATCAAACAAAGGCACATTATCAAATTCTAGGAAATTGAGGGGATAGAACATTTTAAAAGCTTCTGAAGGAAAAAGGAAAAGGATGGCATACAGGGTGAAATTACAGTCACACAAAGAGTGAAATTACAGTCACATCAAACTTCCCAATGACACAAGATGCTCAAAGATAATGGAGCTCTATTTTCCAAATTCTTAGAGAAAACAGCTACAAAACACGAAAACAAATTATCAACCAAGTGTGAGGAGGGAAAAAAATGCAAACAAGATCAAGAATTCTAACTTTTTATGATGAGCCCCTTTCAAGAAGCTGCTAGAAAATGGTCTCTACTAAGAAAACCAGAAGAAATGGAGTCCAGGAAATAGGTTCAGCACCAAGGAGACTGGTAAGTACACTCCCAGGACAATGGAGAAATGAAGTTAGCCTAGAAATCAAGCAAATCCAGACTGGAGCGAGATGATGAAGAAATCCCAGAGATGTGATTTTAATTATGAAGACAAATAGATGGATCGCTTGATGTATGTGCATTTATTGAAACAATATTTACGTTACACAAGTATTAACTGCAGGGGGAAAAAAGTTTTAGAAAGAAATGTACCTAATAGTAATATGCTCATAGCCATAAATAATAAATAATTAAGTCTGCACTTAAAAAATTATGGCACTAGTTACAGGTGGGTCCTTTCTATCTGCAAATTTGTGCCTTGAATTCTGGAAAGTTCATAACTATGTTGGGAGGATGGAAGGAAAATTCACATGTGTGTTTTGGGGACATATGGTCTAAGATAGCAAAATCTTTATCTTCCAAAGGAAGTCAATGTTTAATATCTAAAACTGAAAAATCAAGAAACAGCATTTTTAAGCAAGTTTATTTTAAAATAAGTGAAAGTAGATGTGAATGCTTCTAAGCATGGGAACTGAGAGCAGCAGAGTAGAGCAGCAGAATTGTCTTTTGTTATAAGCCAGGTAGAACAGTTTGATATCCATAATATTTACATGTATTACTTTAATGAAAATTAAAATTAATTTTAAACAATAAAAAAGAATGATTTTTAAAGATTAGTTGGTGGTGATGAAAGGATGGTGTGAGGTAGACAACTGGGTAAAAAAGGAAATCAACAGTGTCACTGCAGGCCCCCAGACATGGTAAGGACCTGACCTACTTCGATGCTGGTGAAAAATAAGTAAGCTACTGGAACCAACAAGGAAAAGATATGCTTATTTATTCAACAAACTAAGTATGCACTGGATGCAATTCGCTATAAAAGGCTATGGGGGTGGCTACAAATATGACACAGAAAAAGGTCCCAGGATAAAAGCATAATTATCTGTGAATACATAAGAAAAAAAATCAACTTGACAGTAACCTTTTTCAGATAATAGAAAAAGAAGAAACATTTCTTTTTATGTGGCCAACAAAGCCTTGATGGCAAAACACCAACAAATACCTGATAAGAAAATTATAAGGTAATCCTTCTCACGAGCGTAGATTTAAAAAAACCTTAAAACATTAGCGAATCAAATCCAGGAATAAATAAAAAGAATAATATATGATGCTAGATTTTATTTATCCCAGTAAACCAGGGAAAGTTTAATTTGACAAAGGTTATCTACAGAAAAGCCTTAGCAAAGAATACTTAATCACAAAAGTACTGAATGCTTCTCCAAGACCAAGAAAAAAACAAACAAACAAAAAAGATTCTATTATCATCCTATTTCAACACTGTACTGGGGGGCCCCAGCCAGTATAAGGAAAGAAAAAATCACAACTCTCATTATTTGAAGAAACATGATTCTGTAACATAAAAAATCCTAAAGGTAAGTATACTTAGCAAGGTCCTGTGGTACAAGCTCAACATGCTAGAAGGAGAAAAAAAGAAACTGTATTTTCATATTCCAGGCACAATTAGAAAATAAAATACTGTTTAGTCTTTACCACTAGCATTTAAAAGCACCAAATAAGAAGGAATAATAACTCTAATGAAAGATAGGCAAGACCTCTATGCTGAAAACTAGAAAACATTAAGAGAAATTAAAGATTTAAATAAATGGGGAGACTTACCACGTTCGTGGTTTAGAAGATTAATATTATAAAGATAATAATTCTCTCTAAACTATCAATTTAATGCAAACCCAATGAACATCTTAGTATGTTTTTTTTTTTTGGAAGCGGAAACTCACAAGCTGATTCTACAATGTACATGGAAATTGCAGGAGTTAACAATAGCCAAGTTAATCCTGAAAAAAACACTAAAGACATAGATGAATCTATTAGAGTTATAATAATCGACAGTATAATATCATATAAGTAAAGGCAAAGTGACCAAGGGAACATCAGAGTCTAGAAACAAACTCACACAAATATAGTCACCTCATTTATGATCAAGGTGATAATACAGAGTAGTAGGGAAAGGACAGTCTTTTCAATAAATGATGCTGAATCAAACAGTAATGTGGAAAAAAATTGCATTTTAAACCCTGCCTCACACTACACACCAAAATCAATTCCAGATAGATTATAGATCTCAGTAAGAAAAGTTAAATGAATAAATTTTAGGGAAAAAAATAAAAGTATCTTTTAGTACCTTTGCAGAAGACAAATATTTCTTTTTCTTATTTCTATACATTTATGGAATACAAGTCAAGTTTTTTTACATGGACATATGCTATGTATCTATGATGTGTACAAGTGTGAAGTGTGAGCTTTTAGTGTAAAACCATAGTGTACATTGTACACATTAAGTAATTTCTCATCCCTCAACTCCCATGAAGATTTCTTAAACAACATAAAAGGCGTTAACCATAAAAAGAAAATTAATAAACTGTACCACATTAAAATCAAGACCTTTCTTTTCATCTAAAGATACCACTGGGAGAATAAAAAAGGTAAATCACAAACTGGGAGATTTATGCAGTATATATCTTGACAAAGGATTCACATTCAGAATGTATAAAGAACTCCTATACATCAATAAACTTTCAAGTTACCAGTTTTTGGTTATTTTTTGAGACAGGATCTCGGCTTTATTGGCCAGGCTGGAGTGCAGTGGTGCAATCACAATTATGGCTCACTGCAGCAGTGGGACAAAATTAATTGTAATGAATGAAACATTTTCATGAAGAGCTTTATCACAGACCTGCCTGCCAGGCATAGTGGCTCACGCCTATAATCCCAGAACTTTGGGAGGCCAAGGCTGGGGATCACTTGAGCCAAGGAGTTTGAGACTAGCCTGAGCAACCCAGCAAGACACCCATCTCTACAAAAATAAAATTAGCCAGGTGTGGTGGTGTGTGCCCACAGTTCTAGCTATTCAGGAAGCAGAGGCAGGCGGATTGCTTGAGCTGAGGAGTTTGAGGCTGCAGCGAGCTATGACCACACCACTGTACTCCAGCCTGGGCGACAGGGCAAAACCCTGTTTCAAACAAAAATAAAAACAAAAAAAGGTTAAAAATATTGACATAAGTAACTAATGTACAAATTAGAGGTGATATCCATAGAATACTATGCAGCCATAAAAAAGTTCATGTCCTTTGCAGGGACATGGATGAAGCTGGAAACCATCATTCTCAGTAAACTATCACAAGGACAGAAAACCAAACACTGCATGTTCTCACTCATAGGTGGGAATTGAACAATGAGATCACTTGGACACAGGGCGGGGAACATCACACACCGGGGCCTGTTGGGGGGTGGGTGGCTGGGGGAGGGATAGCATTAGGAGAAATACCTAATGTAAATTACGAGTTAATGGGTGCAGCAAACCAACATGGCACATGTATACATATGTAACAAACCTGCACGTTGTGCATATGTACCCTAGAACTTAAAGTATTTTAAAAAAAAACTGCAATTACTTTTGCACCAACCTAATACATTCAGATTGCAACAGATGGTGAATTTGGTGGGGAAAAAATGTTCAAAAGACATAAATGTATTAGGAACCCAGAAAAAAAAACCAGAAGTGATGTGAGAGACAGAGGAGATAAGATGAGGGAAAGAATATACTACACCAGGCATGTAACTGTACATGCATAAGTGTGTGCATAACTGTCTAGAATCATAGAATACATAATAGAATGGAGGCATCTGAACCAGAAGACAACATTAAAAAAAAAGTGAAAAAAAGATTAAAATAATTATAAATGTATTCAAACATACAAAAATGTACATGATACAGGAGTAAGTAGTCTTAATATTTTAGAATGCTAATGCTCCAGACTTGAGATTTGTTTGCTTATTTCTTGAGGAAAATACTGACATATATGCCTGTTTCTTTCTTCTCCCCTCTCCTCTTTCCTCTCCCTCCCTCCCTTTCTCTCTTTCTTTCTCTTTGTTGAAGAATCTGAGATCTGAAGTTCCCACATTTCTTTTTCTCTTTTTTGAGATGGAGTCTCGTTCCATAACCCAGGCTGGAGTGCAATGGCGCGATCTTGGCTCACTGCAACCGCTGCCTCCCGGGTTCAAGCGATTCTCCTGCCTCAGCATCCTGAGTAGCTGAGATTACAGGTGCCCAGCACCATGCCTGGCTAATTTCTGTATTTTTAGCAGAGACAGCATTTTGCCATGTTGGCCAGGTTGGTCTTGAACTCCTGATCTCAGGTGATCCACCAGCTTCGGCCTCTCAAAAAGTGCTGAGATTACAGGCATGAGCCAGCACGCCTGGCCTGAGTTCCCACATTTCTTAACAGTATGTATACATATATGTGTATATACAGTGTATCTACTATACGGTTTTAAATTTTAAACAAAACTAGATCTTAAGCATTTTTATGAAATTTAATTTTTAAAAATCATGTCAGTACACACAGATCTACCTTGTTCTTTTGAATGAATATAATATTCCATATACTGATATAATAGAACGTATTTCTCCATGAAGGACTATCACAAATAATGCTCAGCAAATACCCTTGTACACTTACATCAGTACTTCTCTAAGACAGCTATCTACAAAGGAAATCACCAGATCAAAGGGAATGCATATTTTAAATTTTGATTATTACTGGCAAATTGTCCTCTAAAAAAGCTCTCTCAATTTCCACTTCCACCAAAGCACACAAGGGCATGTCATTTTCTATCATACTGGCCAATGCCAGGCAATAATCAACGTTAACTTCTTCTTGCCATGCTGACAGATACAAATAGTATAATATTTTAATTTCATTTACCTGATCACTAGTGAGGCCAACACAGAGCATATGGACATCAGAAACTGGGGACAGAGGAGGTTAACGATAATTACAGACATAAGACTGCAGAGAAATGTGTAAGTAAAAGTATATCTTAAAACCAACAAATGATTTAATTTGGTTAAAATACCAGAAAGGTAAAGGCCACGATGAAGTTGTGAAACGTGAATACTAACTTATACCAACTTAAGAGCACAATTAGACTTTTTTCCTACAGGTTACGAAACTACCCTGAAGATTTTTTAAGTAAAGCAGTGACATTAAAACCATGCTTCAGAAAATTTAGGAGCCATGTGTAAACTTTCATGGAGAAAAATTGGCAGGGAGATCAACCAGAGGCTAGGATTTGGCCAGAGATGACAAGAACATAAACTAGAGCAGAAGAGTTAGGAAAGGATGCATTAGAAAAATATTATTTATAGAACCAACATCAAGAAAACTGGCAGGTAGTTACATAACAGAGGAGTAATCACGTCGATTGTTGAAGAAAAAGCTCTTCACCAACCAACCTGATGCTGACTACATGTAATGAATAAAATTGCCAAGAAACGCGCCAAAAACAATACGATGCAAGAAAAACACAATAGATGAATCATCTTAAAAACTCAAATTAAAATAAGGAAACATATTTCTTGGGTACCTGAGAGATCACTGCTTTCAATTCGCCGGAGGTCTGAATCAGCCCAAAAGAGCTTGCCCAGCCTGCTATCAAGGGCTAAAGCAATTGGTTTACTTAAGCCACTGAAAAAGAGGACCTCCCGTTCAGTCCCATCCAAAGCAGCCCGTTCAATTTTAGGAGACCTTTCCTGAAGATTGGTAAAATACATATACCTGGAGGGAAAGGAGGAAAAAATAAGTTACTGGAGTAAGAAACCACATAAAATGAGAATATTCTTATTAAGACAAATGGAGGCAGAATATTTTTAAATCCTGTTTTTCAATGTTTTAAAATAAGTATTTTTTGACCAGGCACAGTGGCTCATGCCTGTAATCTCAGCACTTTGGGAGGCCAAGGCGGGGGGATTGCTTAAGCTTATGAGTTAGAGACCAGCTTGGGCAACACGGCAAAATACCATACCCCAAAAATTAGCCAGGCGTCGTGGCATGTGCCTGTAGTCCCAGCTACTCGGAAGGCTGAGGTGGCAGGATCACTTGAGCCCAGGAGGCAGAGGTTGCAGTGAGCTGAGATTGTGTCACCGCACTCCAGCCTGGCTGATAGAGCCAAACTTTGTATCCAAATATACATGTATGTATATGTATATAAATCCTCTTTTATAAAAATATATACATATATTTATATAATTTACATTTTTAAAAGGTCATGGGATATTTTACTATTTTTAATAGTAGCAACAAAGGTACACAGAAGTTATTAGGGAGCTTTCATAGATTAACAGAATAGTGCTAGACATAGGCACACATATGTTTTCAGAATAATACAATAAATTAAAGATCAGTGACTAGAGAGACCTGAACACAAAAGTTTAAATTATTTCTAATTAATTTATTTACTAACTAAAAAGAAGTTATATATAAATCACTTCTTATATTTAACTTATAGTTTCATCCTTTTTCTCTTTTTTGAAGTAAGCTACTTTCCTTGCTGAATACCTTATCTATCATTGACTCAGATACAACTGAATACTGAGTATTTATTAAATGCAAAGCTCTTTATTAAATGAAAGAAATCATATTAGTTCTCATCATAAAGAAAACTAGTGGTAAATACGAGACTAAAAAATAATTAAATGTAAGGTAAATTGGAAAGGACTAAGTATAACTTAGAGAGGCATAGAGGGGGAAAAAAATCACATCTGACTGCGATGAGGTAGATCAAGGAAAACTTCCTGGAGGGCGTGACAGTTGAAATGGTCCTGGAGGTATGGTTAAAGATTTAGAATTAAAAAGCAACAGTGGCCCAGGACAGAAAGTCTGGGCAGTGAAATCAGAGAAAGTATAAGACAACTGTTAAGATAATGCAGAGACAAATGGATAGAGAATATTGAGTTGTTTGCTGGAGCACAGGACATTTAAAGGTAAATAAATAACAGGCTGAAAAAGAAGGTTGAGGAGGGTCTCAGAAGCCACAGTATCTGAATGCCACTTTAGTAACATACCCTTTCTCTGGGTTTACCACAATGGCTCGAGGTCTGTCCTGCTCGCCTTTTAGCACCACACCAATTGATCTCCCATCTAATCTTGTCACATTAATGACATTGGTAGCCTCACAAGTCCAGTAGATGTAGCGGCTGTAAATATCAATGCTGAGGTCATAGGGTTGTATTTCCAGGTTCTGACTTGGAACTGAGCTCACAACCACAGTAAAGCCCTAGGGAAAAAAAGAAATACACAGAAAATTAAACTCCAGGGGGAGATAACCCTGAGGCAATCACTCACAGTGCTTACACCTACATGGGCACACAGCTGAGAAGGCTCTCTCAAGTCTTAAGGAGTATTTCTTACTGATACCTTTCTTTATGGGTAATGTGCTTCTTTGTTAATACACATCTCCAATGTTCCTTGGGTTATCCTGCTGCTGAAAAAAGAGCTGAGGTCAGATTAGTTGCTCCAAGTACCTGATATGCCTTGATTAGGAGATAGGAGTGAGAAGGTGGCAACTGTCTTCTCTAAACTGGAGACAACTGTCGCTAAAACCACACCCTAGAAATATCTCTAAAGCAACCGATTGCAACTAGAGGCAATATTGCTCCGCCATGGGCGTTTGGCAATGTATGAAGACATTTTTTACTGTCACAACTGTGGGAATATAACTGATATCTAGCGGGCAGAGGCCAGGGATGCTGTTAAACATCCTACAATATTCAGAGCAGACCCCCACAACAACAGTTATCCAGTCCAAAATGACCACAGCGCTTGAGAAACCCTGCTCTAGAGATAAGAGCAACTAGTAAAGGCTATCAAATCTATCATCTTCTTTTCTGATCCTCCAGTCTACACATGTAATTTTTTTAAAATAAAGTCAAGCAAAAAGACAGGCTTTGTTCATTTGTTACATCTGAACTGTACCTTACTGGGTATCTCTGAAGTAACATATTTCTTAATTTCTATCTATTAGTTATCAGCCCATCAGTCCTGGCCTATATGGCAGAAAGTGCATCTGGAATATACAGCTATTACTATACCCTAAATGATCTCTCAGTAGCCCTAAATATATCACCTCCTTGCTCTTTATTGTAAGATGGGACATAGTGAAAAGTAGTACTCTAACTTCCCTAAATTTTAATAAATTCAAGATATAACTTACTATCACTGCTATAAGGATGACAACAAGTAATTATTTATAGTATTATAATCCCAGTCTAACAGGGCTTGGCCACAGAAAGAAAGCAAAGAAGTATCAATAGTGATATGTAAATCCGTAATTGGCATGTAAATGGGTAAGATTTATTGATAATATCCTCATTCCCATCCCACAGTCACCGAATAATTATGACCAAAAAAACCCATTGGATTAGTAACATGTTAGATGTTTTTAACCTTACTGAGATTGTGTTACATGTTTCATATCCTCTGAACCTTTTAAATAATAATTAGTAATGTAACTGTAGAGTTCCTGTTAAATAACACATAAGAGCTATGTGCTTTGCATTCTTTTCAGCTAAAAAAGTTCATAAGAATCCTAAGTGAGGGATAGAGCTGGATTCAGAACCAAGGCCTATTTCAAGGCTTCTAATACTCTATACAAACAGAAATGTAAGGAAAAAGGCTTCATAAAGAAATGTAGGGGGCAGTCACAAAAGCCATTACCGATATAACAGCTTAAGTAAGCCTAACAATTTTCATCATCATATCATCATCAAACAATTGTTTACTCAAAATATCGTCAGAAGGAAAAAATAAGCTACTAGGTTCAGATTTTCAGTTTCATACACACATACAAACACACTTAAGCAGAGTCAAGACTTAAGTGAAACAGAATGGTTGGTGAGTCCAATTATTAGTCAGGAGAAATGAATTTTGAACCATGCTCTCAATTACCTGGCTGCCATCTTCTTGTGCCTTTCGGATCATGTTTTGTCGTGAGTCAATCCAATAGAGTTGCTTGTCCAGAGGGTCATAGTCAATGGCCCGGACATTCCGAAGGCTGTGGATGGGAAGGATGATGTCGGGGCTCTGTTGTTCATCAATCACCATGCGGTTGATGGCACTCTTCTGACTGAAGAGCAGGAAAGTGGTAGGAGCTTAAAAGGAAGAAAAGAGAAAATCTGAAATCTAGTTACCCTATATCCTCTATCACCAATGATTTGATCAGCCTGTTGTATGTATTTCGTACAAAACAGACACAGATATTGAAGAGCTAAGGCTGAGGACAAAATTCTTTGGCGTGCCAAAGAATTCTCTTCAGAGTAACACTAATCAGCTCTCTGGTTACCAAATCAGTTATGAACTTACCTAATTAATGACATAGCCACCTACCCTATATTTCTCCATCTTGTCCACAGAGATACCACAGAACACTTCATTTCCATGAGGTATTTGATAAAAGTATACAAAATTCTTCTGGTCTACCAAGTGAATAACCCTTAACCTATTCTTTCTGGTGGATGGCAGGAAGCCTGGGCTTATATAAATTAAAGCAGAAACTTCTAGACTGATTTTACACATGACAGGGTAAGACCCATCTCAAGGGAAAAAAAAAAAAAGAAGGTTGATTTTAGTCTCAGCCTTCTCATTTGATCTGAAGTAAGTCACTGAGCCTCACTAGGCCAAAGTTTACTCAGCAGTAAAATAAAAGTCATAGCTATCTTGTCCCTCTCACTGAGTTACTATGAGAATTTTACAACATATATGAAAATACTTTAAAAACTGTAGGGCACTACATAAATGTAAATTTTAATATGTTTTTAATAACTTAAAATTTTTTAATGTTTTTAATAACTTAAAAATAACTTAAAAATTATTTATAAAAAATTAATAGAGATGGGGTCTTGCCATGTTGCCCAGGCTGGTCTCAAACTCCTGGGCTCAAGCAATCCTCCCACCTCGGCCTCCCAAACTGCTGGGATTACAGGCAGAGCCACTGTGCTCAGCCATAAATTTAAAATAATTATTTATTACCAGTAGTAGCAGTAATAAACTTGATACTAACAGGCATTGAACCTTCATGGATTGCAGATATCATTTTGTTTTGTGTGTATGTGATGATGGCATGGAAAGAGAGCAGGTAAAAATTACAAAAACTAATAATAATAGATGCTTTATGATATGGTTTGGCTGTGTCCCTACCCAAATCTCAACTTGAATTGTACTCCCACAATTCCCATGTGTTGTGAGAGGGACCCAGGGGAAGGTAATTGAATCATGGGGGTCGGTCTTTCCTGTGCTATTCTCATAATAGTGAATAAGTCTCACGAGATCTAAAGGGGTTTCCACTTTTGCTTCTTTCTCATTTGTCTCTTGCTGCTGCCAGAAAATAAGTGCCTTTTGCCTCCCACCACAATTCTGAGGCCTCCCCAGCCATGTGGAACTGTTAAGTCCAATTAAATCTCTTTTTGTTCCCAGTTTCCAATATGTCTTTATCAACAGTATGAAAATGAACTAATGCAGTGGCGCGATCTCGGCTCACTGCAGCCTCCACTTCCTAGGTTCAAGTGATTCTCCTGCCTCAGCCTTCTGAGTAGCTGGGATTACAGGCGCCCACCACCATGCCCAGCTAATTTTTGTATTTTTAGTAGAGACAAGGTTTCTCCATGTTGGCCAGGCTGGTCTCAAACTCCTGACCTCATGATCCACCCACCTCGGCCTCCCAAAGTGCTGGGATTACAGGTATGAGCCACCATGCTCGGCCAAGAATGACTTCTGAGAGACTACAACAACTTCAAAGTCTAATGCCATTTTTAAAATCTTCATTAAAATATCTGTATACATTTCACAGACATCACCTAAATCCAGGAGAATTTTGTCCTTCTCGGGAATATAAAACATAAATAGTCAAGCTACAACTCCTTGCTTTATTTCCTCCTATTCCCCATTCTTCACAGCTCCATTATTTGTGGTCTCTCAGCTTATTTTACATTTACACTCAAATGAATACTGGCTTAAAACCCAAAGGAAATCAGTACTCACAAAGAAACTTGGTATTTACAAAACTGTAATTCTGCTTTAAGTTCATTAGTTAAAAACCCACATTCAGCTTGGAAGATTTAGAAAGTTATCCCAATGATCCTACTACAAATCTCCATTATCTGGAGTCCATCATACTAATACATTGATTTAACAACTTTTAGCAATTTTTTGTGGAGTCCATGCTTCAAGTAGTAAAAACACATCACACAGAATAGCTAAAAAGTCTCCCACTACAATTTTTATTTTAGAAGAATATTTTGGCAGTACTACTTTCTTAGTAAAGCAAGAAAAAAATTGTTAAAGGTTCTAAATTGGCTGGGCACAGTGGCTCATGCCTGTAATACTAGCCCTTTGGGAGGCTGAGGCAGTAGACCACTTGCGGCTGGGAGTTCAAGACCAGCCTGAACAACACAGCAAGACCCCCTTCTGTTTAAAAGACTTAGAAGAAAGATCCCAGAGTTTTAGTTCCCACATTTTCTTGCCTGGGAAGCAATTAATCAAATATATATTTAGCTCCTAGAATATTTTGCTGGGTACTCTCTTTTCCAAGTAAAATTTTAACCTTCAATAAGATTCCACAATTAGTTGTGGATCTTGTTGTTCTAGAAATGTGGATTAAGATAAAGCCACATGTGGCTCCAAATAAATCTACTCAAATATATTAACAATTACAAATTAACTGGTTATTTCTAAAAGGCAGCCAATATTCTGACCTATTTTCAAGTCAGTAAGTGCTTAAAATGACAAAGAATATGCCATTTTAAAAGCCTAAATCCACCCTATCAAATTTATGTAAACTCTAACCACCTCTCCCACATTTCCTTCAGAATGGTGCTTTAACAACGACCTCATCTGGTTGTCTGAGTCTTGCATTCCCACAATGAAGACATCAGAGAAGCTGGAGGATGAGATGTGTACGCAGGAGGGAGCCTTTCAGTTCTCTTCTGAAGGCATATGTGTTCACCGGTAGCTTAGACAAAGGTGTTTGCTCCTGTTTAAGAATAGAATAAACTAGAAGGCCAAGCCCATCATGTATGACTGTACCATTTGTGCACTGTGCCAGGGGCATTGAGTAGGAACTGAAATCCAGTCCACACTTCCTTAGCCACGCCATGCACCTGCAGGGCTAAATCTGCTCCCAGGAAACATTTTTTTCCAATTTGCACAAAGATGCCACAGAGGCCACACAAAGGATTACAACAATTTGGCTTCCCATTTACTCTCCGATCTAATCTTTTTATTCACTTCATTCCAGCAACACTAGCTTCCTAGGTGTTCCTCTAACATGTCGGACATGTTCCCCCAAGACCTCTTGCATTTACTATCCCCTTTTGCTTGACAGGTCTCTTCCCAGATACCTGGGAATAGCTCATTTCCTCACTTCCTTCAGTTCTTGACATAAATGTCACTTTTTCAGTAAGAACTTCCCTAATCACCCTACTTAACAGTGCAGTCCCTGCCACCATCACCCTTTCTTGCTCTTTTTATTTCTTCATTATACTTATTGCCACCTAACCCCTGACATAATTTATTCAGTTTATTATCTGTCCCACTGAATCTCATTCACTGCTGTATTTTCCAACGGCTGAAGTAATGCGCAGCTTGTAATAGGTGCTTGATAAATAAATACTCATTACAATAATATATGAAGAAACAAGCAACAGAACCTAGCACAGTGGCATGTGCTCGTAGTTCCAGCAACTAGGGAGACTGAGGTGGGAGGACTTCTTGAGCCCAGGAGTTCAAGTCCAACTTGGGCAACACAGTAAGACCTGATCTCTTAAAAAGAGGAAAAAAAGCCAGAAGGAAGCACTGGGTGACAAGGAGAGTCTTGTAGCTATGATTTTGAAAGTAAGAGAATAAAATCTGAGGAAAGGAAAAGAAAAATTTATTTAGGACCTCCAATATATTACCTATCATACTAAATGTTATTTAATCCACAAAATTATTATCTCTATTTTATAGGTGAATGCACTGAGGATCAGAAAGCTCAGGCCGGGTGTAGTGGCTCATGCCTGTAATCCCAGCATTTTGGGAGGCCAAGGCTGGTGGATCACCTGAGGTCAGGAGTTCAAGACCAGCCTGGCCAACATCGTGAAACCCCCTCTCCACTAAAAATACAAAAATTAGCTAGGCACCATGGTGCACCCCTGTAATCCCAGTTACTCAGGAGGCTGAGAGAGGAGAATCACTTGAACCTGGGAGCCGGAGGTTGCAGTGAGCCAAGATCACGCCACTTTACTCCAGCCTGGGTGACAGTGTGAGACTGTCTCAAAAAAAAAAAAAAAAAAAAAATTCTTTCGGCTGGAACCGCCATTTTCCAGTAATTCGCCAAAATGACAAACACAAAGGGAAAGAGGAGAGGCACCCGATATATGTTCTCCAGGCCTTTTAGAAAACATGGAGTTGTTCCTTTGGCCACCTATATGCAAATCTGTAAGAAAGGTGATACTGTAGACATCAAGGGAATAGGTACTGTTCAAAAAGGAATGCCCACGTCACCATGGCAAAACTGGGAGAGTCTATGACGTTACCCAGCATGCTGTTGGCACTGTTGTAAACAAACAAATTAAGGGTAAGATTCTTGCCAAGAGAATTAATGGGCATATTGAGCATGTTAAGCACTCTAAGACCCGAGATAGCTTCCTGAAAGGAAGAGATAAGAGATATCCCTGAAAGGAAGCTATCAGAAAATGGAAAGTGATCAGAAAAAGAAAGAAGACAAAGAGAAAGGTACCTGGGTTCAGCTGAAGCACCAGCCTGCTCCACCCAGAGAAGCATATTTTGTGAGAACCAATGGGAAGGAGCCTCAGCTGCTGGAACCTATTCCCTATGAATTCATGGCATAATAGGTGTTAAAAAAAAAAAAGACTTCTGGACTGCTAAAAAAAAAAAAAAGTTAAATGATTTTCCCAAGGTCATGAAGCTGTCGGGTAAAACAGCGTATGTGTTTTTCCAGGCCTTGCCTTGCTTCTTCATTTATTTATTTAACAAAAATTTCTTGAGTGTCTACCACAGACTAAGCGTTACTCTAAGGCACGTAAGATATGTCAATGAAGAAAACAGAAAAAAAAATCGCTGCTTCATGGAGTTTATATTCCAACAGACAGACAATAAGCAATAAATATAACAAAGAAGGAAGTTATATAAATAGTAGAGTGTATAAATGACATAATACATAGAGGGGTGAAAGTGCTATGGGAAAAAGAAAAAGTACAGATAAGGGGCACTAGCATGCTGGATAGAATAACAGCATAATTTTAATTTTAAATAGCATAGACCAGGTGTCACTATGAAGGAAAAAATTAAGCAAAGACTTGGACATGAAGGGTTTTCATGCAAATATATGCAAGAACAACACTCCAAGCAGAGGAAACAAGCAGTTCAACAGTCATGAGGTGAGCGTACCCGGCCTATCTGAAACCAGCAATGAGGCCAGTGTGGCTGTCATGAAGAAAGCAAGGGAGACAAGAGTAAAAGCTGAGGTTAGAGAAGAAAACTGAGTGGTGGGGAGTGAGAGGCAAGAAGGGGTTATGAAATGTTGGGTATAGGTCATGTAGGACCCAGCAGGCCATTATAAGAACTAGGTTTTTATTCTGTGTGAAATGAGAAGCCAGACTTCTCAAAAGACATGTCTCTATATGTTACCGTCCTTTCCTTTTTTCCATTCACGTTTTAATGTACTGCATTCTGCGTTTCACCATTACTTCCCTAAAATTACTCTCTTCAGGGTTAATAACCACCTTACCCAAAAATCCAATGTACGCTATTTTAGACCTCCCCTTACTCATTCAACAGAGTTCATTTTTGAAACAACCTTATCTCTGTCTTCTGTGCCTCTATTCTGTCCTCCTTTTTCTCTTAGCTCTCTGATTGCTACTGCTGTGTGCTCTGTGAACTTCTCCTCCTCAACCAGAGTTGCAGTTTACCAAGTGCCTTCTTTTCTCTCCATCAGAGTCAGCCCACCGATGGGGGTTATGGCCCACAAGTTAAATCTGGCCTGCTGCCTGTTTCTGTAATCAAGTTTTACTGGAATTCAGCCACTTCCATTTTGAAAATGTATTGCCTAAGGCTACTGTCACACTACCATGGCGAGAGCTGGGCAGAGTTCAACAGGCGTGACACAGCCTAAACACCCACAAAGCCTGTGAGAGAAAGTTGCTGGCTCTTGAACCATACATTCTCTTTAGGTAACCTCATTCATTTTAAATACATCCTGGTATTTCCAAAATTTGTATCTCCAACCTCATGTCTCTTCTCTGATGATAGTCCATCATCTATGACACATAATCCAGATGTCATCCTTGCTTCCTCCCTTTCTTTCCCACACAGAACTCATTAATAACTTCTGCTTGTTCCAGCTTCAAAATATATCTTGAATCTATCAACCTCTCTTCAATACACACGCTGCTGCCACCACCACTGTCCAGGTCTACCTGTATTACCACACTGGTCTCACTGACTTCCCTGGTACTGGTTCTTCTCCCCAGAAATCAGACCATGTATTATCTTCTATCTTCATGACAACCCTATACAGCAATTACTATTATTATTCCAATTTTACAAATGAGAAAAAATTAAGGCTTAAAAAATGTATTACTTGTGTAAAGCAAAAAAGCTAATGTGTGGCAGAGATTGCAAAGTATAACCTCTTAATCATTCCACCACATGCTTGTGTTCTTTCTCTTTCACAACTGAAGTTGGCATCAGAATAGACCAAATTTTTCCTATGAGAATTATGACTTTCTTTTGTGCTTGAGAGAACGTATCAGGTCAATAGTTAATTATCTCTAATATCCTTAGCAGTTTGTTACTTTCCACCATATTGACCCAAACTCTACCTCTCCCATAATCTATTCTTTCTGATCTAATCTACTTATTTCTTAATCGTATCTACCAATTTGTTCTTGTCTATCCACCAAGAAATGGGCCTTCATATATATTTAAGCTTTAAGCCAGGTTTCCCCTAGCCAACAATGTTTTGTTACATACTTTGTTGTTAGTGTTGTGTGTGTACTTGCCTGTATTTAAAAATCAGGAGATGAGGGAGTCACACACAAAAAAATCTAGATTCAGGACTGAATGAAAAGATCTGGTAACATCAGCTTCAGTTAAATTGCAACTGCCTACTATGTTCATTGCATTTTCTCTTTAGTTTCTTATCAACTATTACTTTACACTGCGTTACATGTTCTCACATGCATTTTCTGTATGGTCTATTAAACATTTAAATTTTTCATGACTGTCCTACTCTATGCACTTCAAAGGACAAGTAAGTTGTGTTTTGGGATTCTGTTTTACTCCTTTACAATAAATATGATGCATGATACTATGCAAATTTTACACTTAATATTTAATGTCCAAGGGTGAAAGACTTAATTTTTCCTTTTTTTTAAAGAAAGAATCTGTGTCACCCAGGCTGGCGTGCAGTGGTGCCATCACAGCTCACTGCAGCCTCAATCTCCTGGGGCCAAATAATCCTCCTACTTCACCCTCCTGAGTAGGTGGGACTACAGGTGCACACCATTACTCTGGCTAATGTTTTTATTTTTTGTAGAGACAAGGTCTCGCTATATTGCCTAGGCTGGTCTCAAACTCCTGAGCTGAAGCATTCCTCCCACCTCAGCTTCCCAAAGTGTTGGGTTACGGACATAAGACAATGCACCAGCATAAGACTTAATTTTTCTATAACATCAAATTGCTATCATCAAATAAGTAATAAGTAACAAAAACTTGCATTCCCCTACCCTTCCAAACAAATGACCCCCTCTGGATTCCCACAATATTTTACTTCAGAAAAAAAAACACGCTAAAGTACTTTGAAAATGCTGCTTTCTCTCACTCTAGCTTGCTTTGGAGGGAAATGCAGCTTACCACTACAAGTCCTGTTGTCAGCATTAAGAGAGTAGTGGGCAGGGCATCCACAAACAAAACCCCCAACTGGCACAGCCAAGCAGAGGTGGGAGCAGTGCCCATTGCTGGAAGCACATTCATTCCACCCTGACTGTCGAGATGAGTGAAAGACGAGGATGTCCATCACATAATCCAAATGGCCTTGAATGATGGTGCGGTTTTGGCCACTGGTTTTGTTGGCACGCTCAATGCTGCGTCGGCTCCAGTCCGTCCAGTAGATATAATCTTGGTACTGAGTTAAGCCAAAAGGATGAGGCAAGTCATCTGCTATAACTTCACGGTTGAGTCCTATTTTCAGAAAGGCAGTAGACAGGGTGAGAAGCAGAGTGATAAAATATGTGAGAATACAAGTGTCTTGTTGGCAAAAAGAAAAAAAAAAAGCCCTAACATATAAAACATTACATTGTAAGCAATTTAAAATAGAAAAATTCATTTAAAAGCAATTCTAAAAGCAGACCAGTTCTCTGAAATCAATCTATCTTCTGACCCCATGCCTCAAACTTATGTTCTCGCTACGAATCACTCAGTTTCCTAAAATTCTTGCAAATGGTCTACTTTAAATGTGGTTTTCTTTTCTCTACATAAGGGTCTACAGTTCATTTTTTCTTCTTGAACTATAAAAGGAAAAGATGGAAATATATATATTTTACTGGTACAAAAGTCATTTCAGGAGTATCTAGGGAGTTATAAATTTCATTACAAGTCCAATAATAATGAAACTTTCACATAATAAAGAGATGAATCCAAGTACCTGGATCACTATTAATAGTAACAAATAGGATACAATTCCAGAACAGAAGAAGAGTGGACACATTCATATGAAGTTGTATTAAAAGTATCTAACCATTGATAGATAGCAGCCACTGATTTTTGCATGGAAAGAATATACTGTCTGTCTGAGTAAAAAGCAGTAAAGCTTACCAAGCATATTTGAAGATTCTATTAGGTTGGTGTCCAGGTCTGTCCAATAAAGCCTCCTTTTAGCATAATCAATAGTCAGGCCATTTGCCCGCCCCACATTTGGAACTAAGGTAGTGCGTTCACTTCCATCCATCGCAGCTCTGTCTATCTTAGGTTTTCCACCCCATTCAGTCCAATACATAAATCTAAATTCAAAATAATAAATATTTAACATTTCTTTTTTTATTATCTGGGGAATAGGGTCATATTCATGCAAAGTAACTAAGTAAATTTAAAGAAAACATATAGCAAATCAAGGAAATGGGTAAAACAAAATCATGGCTACAATGCTTTCAATTATTTTGGCACCCTAAACTAAATATTTTTTTCCATATCCCAAAAAGGAAGTGAGTCAGCTTTCTTTAGTCTTTCCAATGAATTTGTTCCATCCAAACCTAGGAATTGGAAATAAACCAATAGTTTATTGCAGTACTGGCATTTATAAAACTAATATTCAAGAAAACAGCAAAGGTTTAAAGCTCTGGTCTCAGAATCTGGTTCACTTCTGAGTAAAATTTTTTATATATTTTTGAATATTAACTAATTTGAGTTTTTAATATGCTGACTTACTTTTTGACTTGTGTAATCAACTCTTCCTCAAAGTAAGTTGCAGAAGTACATGAAAGACAATTATAAATACTAACCCTTTAACTGAAATCAAAAGCAAAGCTTGAAAATGTATTTGGTCATACAGTCCAAGGGAGCGTACTATCTGGTAAGAACACCACATCACCCCTTGATGTGTCCACTGGGCAATGAACACTACACTACTACAACAATCCGTGAAATTTTACAATTGTTTTGCTGTTATTTTCCATTTTTGAGTTCTGCACTTTAATCTTAAAGTAATCCTACAGTATAGGCTTTTTATCGATGAACAGGCCAAAACACTACAAGAAATGTGAACAATTTATCTAATGTCTTCAAGCCAGTTACACGACAGAGCTAGAACTAGAACCCCTTGGCCAAATGCCCTTTTCAAGTCAACTAGTGAGGTGCTAGTTTTTGAGACTCTTGAATATTGGAACTGAAAAAGCACTTCACATGCCAGCTCTCACGAAATACTTGAGGACAGATATTCACTCATCAGCCTGTCAGCTGACAGCTGACTTGGTAGCAATGTATGAACATGCTTTTCTGAAAACTGAAGGTGTTCTGCCTTTATATGCATTTGTCAATTGACAGTCACGTGTACACCATACAAGCCAAAGAGAAACAACTGTGAGAGAAATTTCATACTTGCCAGCAGCAACCAATACCAGAGTCTTTAGTCTCAACTATTAAATTTATCCGTCTGGCAGCTAATGTTTAGAGCAAAGATCGCCACAATATGTCAGTGCTGACTAGATGAATCACTAGCTAATCATGGAATCAATGTCATTTTCAGTGAAACTATTTTAAGTAGCAAATATAGTAAAACATATTTATATGTTCACATTGTTTACTTCTCCTTCTCTTCTTGCTCTGTCACCTAGGCTGGAGTGCAGTGGCATGAGCTCGGCTCACTGCAACCTCCACCTCCCGAATTCAAACAATTCTCCTGCTTCAGCCTCCTGAGTAGCTGGGACTACAGACACATGCCACCATATCTGGCTACTTTTCTTTTATTTTTAGTAGTTACCGGGTTTGACCATGTTGGCCAGGCTGGTCTCAAACTCCTGACCTTGTGATCCATCCATGCCTTGGCCTCCCAAAGTGCTGGGATTACAAGCATGAGCCACCACGCCCAGCCTGTTCACTTCTTTTATAAGTGGAATTTTTCTTCAAATTTCAGATTTCTTAGCTGCTGGCTTTAAAAAATGTGCTGACTCTTGTAAAAAGGAACACCCGCCCTTGGAAAACGTCATGTTGTAAACAGTTTAGTCTATCTTGTAATAACAACGCCACGGGCAGTTTATAACAATAATCAAACCAAACTATCCATTTTGAATTAATAAATACTCCAAAATAAAGCTTTTTAAACATAGTTTTTTCTTAGCTCACAACATCGTTTCAGTGGGTTTACTTCAACAGGCTTGAAATCTAGTATAACTGGGAAGGAGTGCAAGCAACTATAGATGCATAATCCCTGTTGGTATATATATTTAACATATCAATATACTCATCAGTAACATTTGATTATCCATTTCCCTCTTTCCTCACCTAAAGTTAATTATGACAAAAGTAAAATTAGCTAATAATTATTCATTCAAATCAGCAAAATATCAATAAATAGTGTTTTTAAAAGCTCATCTATCATTTAGTTCTCAGATTCCTAAGAAGTATTATTTAAAACATTAAGAATATCATCTATAACTATGCCATGTTCCCCAAAATGTACACTGCAGTTGCAAAGAATGCACATGTAAAGCTGTTTACCCTTCGGCAGGGTCCAACGCCAGAGCTCTGGGACTATCTAGGTCTTTCCACACCAAAACTTGTCGATGCTGCCCATCCAACTTTGACACCTCAATTCGATTCGTTCCTGTGTCTGCCCAGTACAAGTTCTTCCCAAGCCAGTCTACTGCCATGCCTTCTGGATAATCTAAGCCGAATTCTACCACATGTTCCAGTGCACTGCCATTCATAAAGGCTCTGCTGATGGTCTGTAAAATAACATCAACAACTAAGTCATATGGCATAAGTCAAAACCCAATCCAGAAAGAAGGTTTGGTTTGGTTTTTGTCAGGGGCAAGAGGATCCAGAAGTGACAAGAGGCATACTATTTCCTAATAAAATTCACATAACTTGCAAGTGCAGAAAAATTTGATGTGAATCTCTAATAAATGCAACTTCAAGTTTTACTGCCAATTCAGGGGGGAAATGTTAAAACTCTAAAGAACCAAAAACTTATTCTACTAACAGCAGAATGACTTTACTTTTAAAATTTATCAGTAATCAAGTGGAAAAGCTGTGACCACAATGCTACAGATCTTAACAGGTAGTCAATTTTTTTTTTTTTTTTGAGACGGAGTCTCACTCTGTCGCCCAGGCTGGAGTGCAGTGGCGCAATCTCCACTCACTGCAAGCTCCGCCCCCCGGGTTCACGCCATTCTCCTGCCTCAGCCTCCAGTGTAGCTGGGACTACAGGCGCCCGCCACTTCGCCCGGCTAATTTTTTTGTATTTTTAGTAGAGACGGGGTTTCACAGAACAAGTAGTCAATTTTCAAAAGGTGCTTAAGATTATGGCAAGTCATCATGCCTACCATATAAATGAATGTAACCATTATACTACCATTATAGCTTTGAGCCCCATAAAATTTTTAAAAATCATAATTCAAACTAATAATAGATACTACATCTTATCAAGTATTATCCTAAGTACGTTTTGTCCACAGATTTTCTCATTTTATACAACAGTCCTACAAGTATGGCATTACCAGTCTTTTATTTTATTTTATTTTTTTGAGAATTAGTCTCATTCTGTCACCCAGGCTGGAGTGCAGTGGCATGATCGCGGCTCACTGCAACCTCTGCCTCCCAGGTTCAAGTGATTCTTGTGTCTCAGCCTCCTAAATAGCTGGGATTACAGGTGTGCACCACCACGCCCAGCTAATTTTTGTATTTTAGTAGAGAGGGATTTTGTCACGTTGGCCAGGCTGATCCCAAACTTGTGACCTCAGGTGATCCATGTGCCTCGGCCTCCCAAAGTGCTGGGATTACAGGCGTGAGTCACCACACCCAGCCACCTTCCATTTTCAAGATGACGAAATTTAGAAGATCATCCAATGCAAAGCAATATTTATTTCATTTATTCACTTAATAAATTTAACTGAACACCATTAGAATCCAACTCTGACTCCAACACCCCATGTTTTCACACATTACAAAAACGTTTACATGAGTTATCTGAAACAAGCCCAAAACAATCTGGAAGAAGAAAAGATTCTTCTTCAGATTTATAGGTCTGGAGCTTCCGCTCTCTGGCTATCCTAGTATTCTTTTCGGTAACTATTCTAGGAAGAAGAAAATAAAGAATAACTCATTGTTGGCCTTTTCCGCCTCAGTCAGGCCCTAAAATTTTGTTTAAAGTAAATCAAGAATTTTTGTTTAAAGTAAATCAATAGCCATTTTATGTGAAGCACACATTTCCTTACTCAGCTAATTGCAGAAAATGTCATTCATCATTTTCAATGGAAGGAAGTAGAGGAAGACTACGGCTAGGAGATTTAAAACACTCTGGCAAAGTATCTTATATTAAAAAGCATCTAAATAAAATACTGAATGGGCCTTTCCCTTCACTTAAAAACTTAAGGGTTTTGGCCGGTCACGGTGGCTCACGCCTGTAATCCCAGCACTTTGGGAGGACGAAGTGGGCAAATCACTAGGTCAAGAGTTCGAGCAGCCTGGCCAACATGGTGAAACCCTATCTCTACTAAAAATACAAAAATTAGCTGGGCGTCGTGGCACGCACCTGTAGTCCTAGCTGCTCAGGAGGCTGAAGCAGGAAAATCGCTTGAACCTGGGAGGTGGGGGTTGCAGTGAGCTGAGATCGCACCACTGCACTCCAGCTTGGGTGACAGAGCGAGGCTCCCGTTTCCAAAAAAAAAAAAAGTTGAGGGTTTTTCTTGAACTCTGCCTGTCAAGCAATGAGGGAGGTGCATCACAGCATGAAGATTCAGAAATTCTAGAAATTCTCCCTTTTAGTCCCTAGCTTTAATATTCCAACTCTTTCGCTAACCTTGAGTGATATATCAGTCCAATAAATTCGGTTGTCTGTCACATCAAAATCCAAAGCAGAAGCTTCCTTGACACCAGTGAGTGGAATAGCCACATTATTATTGTTTGTTTCCAAAGAAATTCGTCTGATGTCTGCTCTCCGTGAAAACAAAAGGAAAGCCTCTGGGACAATGCAGGTCTTCATGTCACTGATGAGTTCAAAGCCAATAGGGCAAGCACAGCGAAGGCCCTGAGGTCTGTAAAGGCAGAGATGGCTGCATCCCCCGTTTTCCTCAGCGCAGGGGTTGGAACCTAAAAGATTAATTATAAAAGGGGCACAGAAGAACACACACATTGACGCATTCAACATATTTTCACTTTCAAATTACTTAAGCCTTTGGTTCACAAATGCCTATCTGCTCCCAATCTCAAGTTTCAATTCTAATATCACAAACAAGTAATATGCAGATTAATAGGGAGTAAAAGAATGGTGAAGTCTTTTCCTTTAATATCCATAGTAAGCTTTAAAATAAGGTATGTTATTCATACTATCAGACTGAATTCTTTGGATGAAAGTGTGCCTGTGCATGTGTATTCAGTCCTTCAATTCAAACCTGGGTAGCTATAGTAGTAAAGTCAACGTTTTTTGTTTTTTTTTTTTTTTTTTTTTTGAGACGGAGTCTCGCTCTGTCGCCTGGGCTGGAGTGCAGTGGCCGGATCTCAGCTCACTGCAAGCTCCGCCTCCCAGGTTTACGCCATTCTCCTGCCTCAGCCTCCCGAGTAGCTGGGACTACAGGCACCAGCCACCTCGCCTGGCTAGCTTTTTGTATTTTTTAGTAGAGACGGGGTTTCACCGTGTTAGCCAGGATGGTCTCGAACTCCTGACCTCGTGATCCGCCCGTCTCGGCCTCTCAAAGTGCTGGGATTACAGGCTTGAGCCACCGCGCCCGGCCTAAAGTCAACGTTTAAAAGGTCCCGTCTCAGTATAAAAAGAAGGGGATAAAGAAGATTTCTAAATTGCCTCAAAACATCAATAATTTACACTGCTGACTATCTCCATCTTTTTTCATTCCTGGTTTCCATTTCTAAGAAAGCTTTGGAGTTACTTACCAATCACTCGATGAACATTTGTGGCCTTTAGGCCCATGAGGTCAGGCAGCTGATCTATGATCACTTCCCTCTCTGCACTTCGTTTATGTACTCTTTCAATGCTACGCCTCTGCCAGTCAGTCCAGTAAACGTAGTCACCCAACAAAGTAAATCCAAATATGTGAGGAATTTTGTCTTCCACTAGTACTCGTCTTCCAGTGCCATCAGTATTCATAACCTTCAGGTTTAAATTCAAAAGAGAAGAGGATGAACCATATATTTATTCTTCATGCAAAAATAACAAATCCAACTGCCTGCTGTATAAAAATCCAAGAGTCATCTTGGTATTCCTATTACAATGATTTCTCAAAATTACATGATGATTTCATAAGAATGATTTCAAATATTCCATATAAGCCTCTACTTGACCACTTTTCCCCCCAATCTCATATTATTCTTCCTTCTAAAAATTCTGTCAACTTTAGATTATGCAACTCTTCTATTAAATGACTGTGGCAAAATCAAAAATACAGTATCATCACCTTAAGTTTCCACATTTATTTTCAATTATAGTGTACCTTCACATACATTGTTTTATCATGTGTTTTGTTTTATAACATATTTTATTTTATCCTGAGAGCTTTGCCTATGGAAACTGAGATTCATGTAAGGTCACAGAGCTTGTAAACACAGCTGATGTCTTTTTCAGGACTCTTTCCACTTAGCATGCTTTTAATTTTGTTGTTGTTGTCAGTAACAACAAACAACAGATAAAACGGATCTCAATAAATCTCTCATTCCTGAGATTATAATCACAAAAGTCTATCTGGATTATATGACACCCTCTCTGCATCTAAGTTTCAAGAAACTAGGATGTACCTTCTCTTTCCAACTACCTAATAGTAACATTATTAAATTCACTCTGGCATTCATATTGCATTCACAGTGCATTCACCATGCACTACTCAGTGTTGACTTAACTTGGGATACCTTTATTGACATAATATAACTAATATTTGCATATAAGATTATATCTGATACTTTTTGGGGGGTAGGAGTAGACATTGTTCACATCTACATGTTTTTAGTATGAAATAACATTTCTAAAGGTTAATTTGCCCAGCACACAGGCCCCTTTAAGTGGCAGAAATGGTCTCAGGTAGGGACTTGAACAATGTGACTCTGAAAGGCTTGCTCCATCTTTCAGAACAGAACAAGGTCTTCTCCATTTCCAATGCAGCATTTCCAACTGCATTTCCAGGAACATGTACTGCTACCTCATCTAAAATGTCACATACTTAACAGTGAACCTATGTTCTGCATTAGGGACCGTTCAATCAGTCTATCAGGGAGCACCCAACACAGAGTGATAAATATTCCATATTATACAACACTAAAATATAACTTTCTTCCAAGTTTGTGATATGTTAAAATATGCCTGACTTGGTTTTATTCTTAGATTTAGTTCTATCTTATTTTGCATTATCTTACATTTAATAAATTACACTAATTTTGCTGATCTTTACATTCAAATGTTGTCCTTCCTATTAAAATTTGCTGGTGTAAAAGCATAAACTAGATGCCCAATATTAAACTTTTAAAGAATAACACTTATATTTCTACTTCAAAACGATTACAGGATCAACTAACAAAATCTTTTCTCTTTCAGCTATATCACTTTATAACATTTTTGTTTATTTTGATAAATAAATAGCTTAAACAAAAGATGGATGATTAAGTATGAATTAGGAAAATGGGACTGGGTATGATGGCTCGTGCCTATAATCCCAGCACTTTGGAAGGCCAAGGCAGGAGGATCACTGAAGCCCAGGAGTTCAAGACCAGCCTGGACAAAATGGCAAGGCCCTGTCTCTACAAAAAATACCAAAAAATTAGTCAGGTATGGTGGGATAAGCCTGTAGTCCTAGCTACTCGGGAGGCTGAAGCAGGCAGATCGCTTGAGCCCAGGAGTTTGAGGCTGTGGTGAGCTATAATCAAGCCACTGCACTCCAGCCTAGGAAAAAAATTTTAAAAAAGAAAGAAAATAGGTAAGAATTAAATTAAAAATCATTGTGAGAAAAATAATAAATACCACAATTCCAAGACCTTTTTAATAAACATAATTCTGCGTCTTCTATTTACCAGTTTCCCTTCATTCTTCTATTCTCTAAAAAATTTCTCATGATCAGTAAGTAATACTGTGGCAGAAACAGATTCAAATATAAGTTTTATCACTCAGTGGGTACCCTTAAGCAAGTTCTCACAAATAAAATAGGGACAGCGGGCCAGGTGCGGTGGCTCATGTCTGTAATCCCAGCACTTTGGGAGGCTGAGATGGGCGGACCATGAGGTCAAGAGATGGAGACCATCCTGGCCAACATGGTGAAACCCTGTCTCTACCAAAAATACAAAAAATTAGCTGGGCGTGGTGGCGCACACCTGAAGTCCCAGCCACTCGGTAGGCTGAGGCAAGAGAATCACTTGAACCCAGGAGGCTGAGGCTGCAGTGAGCGGAGATCGTGCCACTGCACTCCAACCTGGCAACAGAGCAAGACTCTGTCTCAAAAAAAAAATAGGGACAGCGCCACTGCCATCACTGAATTAATTAAGGATCAGATAAAATAATGCTAAATATATAGCACAGTATTAGGTACACTACCTGGCAAACACTGGTTCCTGCCCTTTAAAATCATTTTATTAAAATGCTTTAGTTCCTAAATGTAAACAGCTACACGATTGTATTTAATTATTTAACGTAGTGCTTCAAAATAAAAATACGTAAATATAAAAGAATACATGAAAATAAAAGACCAAAACAACCACTCACTGTTAAACTCAAGACAAAAACCAAGAGACCTTTATCTATCCTGAAACCAGTAGGAAACTACACAGCTACAGCCTCCCATTTCCTACTCCCATTTTTATTGTTTGCTTTTGCTAGTTAGATATAAAGTAACTAAAATAGTAAACAAAAAAAAGCAAATATTTGACAATTTCATACGAGTACACTTTTGCTGCTCTACCAGACCCCTAATCAAACAACATTAGTAAAGACATCTAGTAAATGCAAATCACCATGACAGACATGATGAATGCTGAGAAGTTTGAACAGGGCCTCTTCCAGCTAAGGTACTACAATCTAATTGGGGAGGCAAACGATATTTACACTAAAATTACACAAATATCCCCTCTCTGTAAGTAATCAGGAAAAACTTCAGGAAATAATAGGAGTTGAAATTCATCTTGAAGAATTAGAATTTTGACAAAGAGAAAGAGAAAAAGATTTTCTAGAATAAAAGAAATAATGAGTAAAAAATAGTATAAAACAGTAGACAGAATTTTAATAATATACTTTATTTAATCTAACACATCCAAAATTCTTTTCTCTCAACATGTAATTAATATTAAAATTTTATTAATGACATCTATGTTTTTTTTTTTCTTTATACTAGGTCTTCTTAGTATGTGTTTTAATTAGTGGCTACATATGGCACTGTGCTGGATTAGAGTCTTCAGAGTGGTTACTATATACAGCATATAAGAAAATTAACTGGCTCCTTTTTTAGTTTACATCACTGTCCCCTCTATACCTGTCACCTTCAGGCTTACCTCAGATCGATCAGGCTCAGGAAAGCTTCAAACAAATGTCTTTTATTTGGTCTTTCTTTCCTCCCAGCTATATACTATTTAATTCTAATATGATGTTAAAATAACTACACACACACACACACGTCTTTGACAGACAAATAAAAACAAACTACTTTTTTTCTTCTTGTCACATTTGCAAGTTTACATATAAAACATTAGCTAAGAGGTTAGAAGGAGCGCCAAAGACCTGATTCTTTCATTTCTTTTAGGCTATGTCAAAAAGGAAGTATCAAGACCATAGATATATTATTAGAAAACCCATTTCTGCCATCTCCTTAATCCTCCCACTTAAGACATACTACAGTCTAGATCAGCCATGTACTAACAATGGTTAAAACTAGGTAGTTCATAGTCATCTCTACTCTGCTTTCTATACTCGGACATTTTCCATAATTTTTAAAAAATGAAGAGAAAAAGCTAAGGAGCAAGCCCAAGGACACACAAATGATGATGATGATGATGATAACTGCTGTTTTTCATAAATGCTATTATCAGCCGAGCGCGGTGGCTCACACCTATAATCCCAGCACTTTGGGAGGCCAAGGCAGGCAGATCACGAGGTCAGGAGATTGAGACCATCCTGGCTAACATGGTGAAACCCCGTCTCTACTAAAAACACACAAAAAAAACTAGCCAGGTGTGGTGGCGGGCACCTGTACTCCCAGCTACTCGGGAGGCTGAGGCAGGAGAATGGCATGAATCCGGGAAGCGGAGCTTGCAGTGAGCCGATCTCGCCCCACTGCACTCCAGCCTGTGCGACAGAGTAAGACTCAGTCTCAAAATAAATAAATAAATTAAATTAAATTAAATTAAATTAAATTAAATGCTATTATCATTTTTGTTAGTATGATATAGAAAGGAATTATAAGGATCCTCTGAAGAGATTAAGGGATCACCAGCTTAAACAATATCTGACTATGAGACTTTGAATCTAAACACACAGATAATGTTATTTTCCTTCACACAAAGTCCAATTTCTGAAATGTTTCCTTCCATTACTTTTGTAGAGGTGACACTATTAGAAAACTGACTTCTCCACTAAGTATTTTTCATGTACCAGCCACACAATCTTTTTCTACTGGGCACAAGTTACCATAGCGAAATAAGAACATGTTGCTTTGTCTTAAAGAAATTACTATTCCATTTACTCATATTCCTGTAAAAGTTTTGGACAGGTTACTAGCTCTATAAATACAGTTTAAGCCCCTTATGTTTAAAATAACACAAATTCTGGCAAAAGCTTGTTTGTATATTCTGAACCCAGAACAAATGAACCACTTTAGGCAATTCCAAAAGATTACACTTACGCTTTAAAAACTGTGCCAGTGTTAATTAAATCTGGCAACTCTTAAGGGTTTACTTCACTGTATTACCTCAGAGTGGTTTAATTAGTTAAACTGAAATTAGGCTTCTGTCACTTCTAAAATCTAACTCCAAATCTGAACCAGAGTCTCCAGTGGTTTCAGCTGCTTTGACCACACTGTGGCATTGGTTTAACACTCTGAAATATTCTAAACCACACTGAGAATATAGGCTACAAGAGGAAATAGACATGGGTTAACCATAACATTATCTGCACAAAGAAGAGGTAGTGGCAAATCTTCTACAGACATCACATCCAGTCTTTGAGTCATTTCATCAGCTCATTAAATGTCAAGACAGGATTGCCCATGCAATCTTGGAATGCAGCCAGTCTACTACCAAAATTGCTGCTATGCAACTTCACTTGACAAGACAAGTTCAAGGAATAGATGCAGGAGGACAACCAAGCACCCACCATAAAATGTGCTAGAGTAGGAATGCTATGAAGTTCTAGAAGAGAAACTCAAATTATGCCCAAAATGAACCATTCTCTTCTAATGTTCCAGACAATATCCAAAACAAGCAGTTAATTAAAAGCTTACACATAAGAGAGACAGATATGACTGAGGGTTGGGGAGTGTATTTTTTTCTGATACAACTTCATAGAACATAAAATATAATTTCACATAAAAGGGATTTTAAAACACAGAATATTTATCCATGGAAACAACATTTCAATCATGCCAAATCTCACTGAGGTGACAAGTATAAAGAAATGCTTTGGACCCAGTAGGTGAAGTAAAGGGACACCATGCACCTGTTTAAGAGAGAGGTAGGGGCAATAACAGCGCTATATTCAATGCCTTTTAACCTATTTCAAGATACATTATGTCTGAGTACATATAAGTGATTTTAAATATGAAGACAAAGTATCATGGTTACTCTGGGTAGTTATATAATATTTTTTGCATTGAATATTAAACATTTGCAATTACTATGCTGTTTTTCTGTTAGAGCTAAAAATTACTACTGTGACCAAAGCTTTCTAAAACCTGAATTACTCCAGGAAACGAAAAAATTGAGAACAGAGTTCCAGATGAAGGCATCATGATGATGAATGTCAACATCCTGGTCAATTATACTCAACTGCTTCATAAGACACTTCTGAAAGCCTCACTGTCCTGAGGCCCCAAAAACCTAATAGGGAAAAGATTAACATGTCAACAAGGGAAAACCGCCCTGTTTGCTCTCATTCTTTTCAAGCACAGCTAAAATAAATTCTTTTGTTTTTTGGGCGACAGGGTCTTGCCCTGTTGCCCAAGCTAGAGTTCAGTGGCATGATCTCAGCTCACTGCAACCTCTCCTCCCAGACTCAAGTGATCCTCCCACCTCAGCCTCCAGAGTAGCTGGGACTATAGTTGCATACCACCATGCCTGGCTAATTTTTGCATTTTTTGTAGAGACGAGGTTTTGCCATGTTGCCCAGGCTGGTCTCAAACTCCTGGGCTCAAGTGATCTTCCCACTTCAGCCTCCCAAGTAGCTGGGACTCTAGGAGTGCACTACCATGCCCAGCTAATTTTTATTTTCTGTAGAGTCAGGGATCTCATTGTGTTACCCAGGCTGGTTTCAAACTCCTAGCCTCAAGGGATCCTCCTACCTCAACACTCCCAAAGTGCTGGGATTTCAAGTGTGAGCCACTGTGCCCGATAATCAACTGGCAATTTTCAAATAGGAGTTCACAAATTTATTGTTAGGCGATGTACCCCAGACACAAAATAACACAACAGGACAGCACCATGTTTACAACTCAATGAACATAAATCCAAAATCCAGGTACTCTGCTGAGTTGAGGAATCTAATGATGGAGTTTATCAATATAATTCTTCCATGATCATATGTTATGAAGATTTGGGGAGCAATATATATCCACAGTAACATACGGTACATATTGTGTGGTAAAGTAGCACATATGGGCAAATATTCAGGTATTTAAATTAATTATTTTAAATATTTCTCAAACTGAAAGTATAATCAATCTTTCTTTTTTTTTTTAAGCAGAGTCTTGCTGTGTTGTCCATGCTGGATTGCAGTGGCCTGATCTCAGCTCACTGCAACCTCTGCTTCCTGTGTTCAAATGATTCTTGTGTCTCAGCCTCCTAAATAGCTGGGATTACAGGCACATGCCACCACGTTGGGCTAATTTTTGTATTTTTAGTAGAGACGGGGTTTCACCATGTTGGCCAGGCTGGTCTCAAACTCCTGGCCTCAAGTGATCAGCACACATCAGTCTCCCAAAGTGCTGGATTACAGGCGTGAGCCACCGTGACCAGCCTCAAACTGAAGGTATAATCAATTTTAATGTTATAAATTGGCAAAGATTCAAAAGTACTTGTTGATACTTGTCATATTATCAGAACAGCCTCATCTCAACAATAGATTTTTTTATTATAATTTCTTAAGGAGGAATTAATCTTATAAACCAACAGTAAAAAAAATTATCAACAAGTTCCTATATGTTTTTAACAATACAAAGGCTAAGATACCAGACAAAGAAATTCCTTTAAAAAAGAAGTTTGAATACTTGGGAAACAAATTTCCTTATTAGGGTATTGATGAAATAAAGGAAGTTATCATAGGAAAATGTAGCCCTGCAATTTCAGGCTTAGAATATGAAACAGAACATTCACCAAATGCCAAGTGAATTTCAGTACACATTATACAAAATAATACCTTCTTTATTCAAAATTTCTTGGTACTAAAGGTTCTAATAATCTTTGTTTCTGTTTCCCAACAAAGTTGTGCCAGGTAAAATTAGGTTTGTACAAAACTAGCTATGGACATTGTATCCTCTTAAAGTAGGGAAGCTTACTCTAAGATTTAAAGCAAATACACATGTTCTTAAAGTAGACAGGAAAATCTTTTTACTTATACTATCATGTGTGGCTGCATTGTCAGTAGAAACTCAGAAATGAAAGTGGGGAGGAGAAACCAAAATAAAAAGTATATAATGAAAAAATAGGTCGGGCACAGTGGCTCACGCCTATAATCTCAACACTCTGGGAGGCCGAGGTGGGTGGATCATTTGAGGTCAGGAGTTCGAGGCCAGCCTGGCCAACATGGAGAAACCCCGTCTCTACTAAAAATACAAAAATTAGCCAGGCATGGTGGCATGCGCCTGTAATCCCAGCTACTCGGGAGGCTGAGGCAGGGGTATCACTTGAGCCTGGGAGGCAGAGGTTGCAGTGAGCTGAGATCACGCCACTGTACTCCAGCCTGGGCGACAGAGTGAGACCAAGTCTCAAAAACTTAGCCAGGAATGGTGGCAGACGCCGGTAGTGCCGGTAGTCCCAGCTACTTGGGAGGCTGAGGCAGGAAAATGGCGTGAACCTGGGAGGCAGAGCTTGCATGAAGTGGGCTGAGAGTGCACCACTGCACTCCAGCCTGGGCGAAATAGTGAGACTCGGAAGGGAGGG
>NW_012112030.1:7857554-7870056 GCF_000951035.1 Colobus angolensis palliatus
AAGGAAGGAAGGAAGGAAGGAAGGAAGGAAGGAAGGAAGGAAGGAAGGAAGGAAGGAAGGAAAAAAGAAACTGTGAGAAAAATTTAGCTATGACAACACCACTGCTTTCAATAAAACCAAAGATTAGAAACATGTTGATTTTTGTCAATCAGTTAAATGGGTATACAACAAGAAAAGTAACCTCAAGAAAATATAAGCTAATAGTACATTCTGAATTTTACACCATGGCAAAAATGTTTTAAACCTATAAATTATCAATGACATATCTTTGCTATTAGTAAGAAGTTCTACATGCCCTCAGTGCAACAGACGTTTTCAGCAGTAAAACCTGACCCCCCAATAAAAAGGAATGCTGTTAAGACAATGTTGTTCTGCCTCCTGAAGGGTCATATAAAATCGAAATAAAGACTTGATCTTTCCCCTATCAATAACATGAAAATTATTCTTTCTGCTAATGCTTTAGTACTTATTATGGGAAGGTCCCACAACAATATAGTAAAAATTGGGAGGCGGGGAGGGGGTGGTGGCAGAAGTACAGTGCAGACAAGTAAATTAGGTTTGTCCACAAAAGGCAATGAAGTCATTTCAGCATAATGAAGAAGAGACATAAACAAGTACTAGCAAGCACCTTTTAAATAACACCTACAGATAGGTGGCCACTATCACCTGACAAGTAGGGAAAACAGACATACCCTCACATATACGTTATTCTATTAAAGCAGGAGCCAAATACCACAACCATTTTTTTAAAAAAATGTGACATCATTAGCAATGCCCTATGCTCAATCTCTCCTTCCAGAAGCTTAGGTTAAATCTAGTCATTCTTTCTACAACTCTGTATAATATAAAAACACATCTAATATCCAGAATTCCTCATTCCTTCTCCCTGGTTTCCCTAATGTAGCCAGCATCTGGTCACATCACCACTTACAAAAGAGGAAGTGAGAAGCTGATCTAAAGAATTTCCACTAAGCGAGTAGGCAGCATAAATGAGTGAACACAATGAGACTTTCCCATGTGATCCACTCAAGACACATAGGTTTACTATGTCTTACCTTGCTACATAATAATTTACCAAATAATTATCTTTTCTTTCCAAATGTACTATAAACACATATACAACAGTGTGATCCCAGACTCTTTTTTTTGAGACAGAGTCTTGCATCTTGTCTCCCAGGCTGGAGTGCAATGGCATGATCTTGGCTCACTGCAACTTCCGCCTGCAGGGTTCAAGCGATTCTCCTGCCTCAGCCTCCCGAGTAGCTGGGATTACAGGTGCCCGCCACCACGCCCAGCTAATTTTTGTATTTTTACTAGAGACAGGGTTTTGCCATGTTGGCCAGGCTGGTCTCGAACTCCTGACCTCGTGATCCACCTGCCTCAGCCTCCCAAAGTACTGGGATTACAGGCGTGAGCCACCGCGCCTGGCCAACCAAACAGACTCTTAAGTCTTTCAGAAGAGAACAGGGTTAACACAACCATAATTTGATACTCTCTTATAGTCCCAGCGAAAAGCAGCTTTCATTTTTAGGCATGACAAAAGCTAGGAAGCTTTCTAAGGAAAATGAGACTAGAAGGGAGAATGTCACCCAGACTAGGGTTAGATCAGTATCTGGGATCAGCTGCCACTAACAAAAGGCTAGCAAATACACTTCTTGGAAAAAGAGGGATTTTTAAAATTACATATCTTTCTAAAAGTTTTCAAGTTCAGTATTATCAAGTCAAGGGAGATGAAAAGCTGGTAGAAGCAGTTGCTCCTAGAATCACTACTAGTCTCAGGATGGGAAATCCCAGTTTTTCTCCCCTAGTTATGCAAGACTAATTTAGACGAAGAGCTGCACTCTTTCTTTAGTTTGCCAAGTATCAGATTTTACATCAACATAAGAAGGGAATAAATAACTATATGCTCTCTTTATTTCCTAGATGTGCCTATGTAAATAAAATGGCAAAGGCTCTGATGTCCTAATAGTGAAAACTCATCCGAATCTCCAGGGGAAATTATAAAGGGAGGTCTTCATGTATACAGAAGTAAATTTACCACAAACATCAGTCTATAAAAAGGGGACAAAAACCAAACAGCAGTTCTGTTCCAGCAAACCTAGAAGGAGAAAGATGTATCTAAAAATAAGATTTATGGGTGACAGAGCATTGGCAGATTAAAAGAATGAATGAATGAAGAAACAAATGAACGAATGAATGGAAAAAATTAAAAACAGGTTTACGGACGCTAGTACCATACAGGGAAGAAGGAAAGAACGGTTGAAGGAGCCAATGACGCCACTATATGTATGTGTATATATATATATATGAGCATAGCTCAAGGAAACATAACAAAGTGACCAGAAAAGGAATTCTAATTTTAAAATCTACTGCACTCACTACAAACTAGGAAAATACATCCTATTTAATCAATGTTATATATTGTTTTATAAAGTGTATTAATTTTTATTCTTAAAGACAGTCACTGGGAACTCCATAAATTGTAATGTTTTTATCTGAATCCCTTCTGAACTATTTGTTATTCTGAATACATTTCTGTAACTAAAGAATTATACCTAAAGTGGGGAAAATGAGCCTTGAAATATTCCCAGTAAGAAACAAATGATTTTATTTTCAGGCTAATCAGTCAGTTATAACAGGCTAAGATGGGCAAAACCAAACATGGAATTTAAAAAACCCTGTGTGATAATAAATTGAAAGCATTCCCTTATGTAAATTTTCTTGCTACAGATATTCTTCTAAAATATATGGGCTTTAAACTGTTTTCCTAAGCATACTCATACCTATACACTCATGTATAGTTGATAATCCACAGGTGTGGACTAGATGGGATTAGGTAGGCAATCTATATTCAAGCAGACCAAAATGAAGCTAAAAGCCTGTCTGAAACATGAACTCATAACCTCTGTCTCATTACCAATGCACTCCAACTGTTAAAAGATTCAAACATAAGTTGGATTTGAAAAGAGTGGGAGGCAGTGAAATACTAACAGGGAGAAAATTTATGGAGTCTATGCAAAAGTTTCTATTAATGAAAACCAGCTGCAAGAACAACAGATGCCATTTTCAGTATTTGAGCCTGGTGGAATACTAACGGGGTTTCTTCTACTCCAAGTTTCCATTTTGGAAGCAAGGCCCTTTAAGTCATTATTCCCTCAGAGTCATAGGTACTCTACAGAATACCTTTCTAAAACAACTGTTCTAGAGTCTGAATTTTCTGTCCATTAGATGTGTACAGAGTCTCTCTGAAGAGTCGTTTAAAGCCATCCTTGCATGAGAAGTTTCCCCCAAAGGAAAATTGAGATCCCAACTCTGTTTTATCTATGTAATCCATAAGACCTGTAGCAAAGTCTAATTCGAAGTTGTTAATTTTAGACTTAACACCAATATCAGAGATACATGCCACTAACAAAACATTGTGATAAAATATTAATCACTGATTATTTTCACCATAATCTATTTGATTGCCACAAACTTAATTCTACCACTTGGTAAATAGTTTTTTCCCAACCTTTGCTTAATTAGTCTTGCTCCCACACAGCCCATAAATCAATTTTAAAATTGTTTGCATGTAACCAGCATATGATTTAATACATTCTACCATCCACCCCAAAACAAGTAACAGCAATAAAAGATATATATACACACACACATACACATACATATGGACTTTGTTTTCCTAACTTAGGACAGCCAGTTCTTCCAGTATAGAGCTTACATAATTTTGGTTTGCAGAAATTATCCCTAGGAAATTCAGGCAATGGCTTTACCCGAAATGTCGAAAATCACTTATATAACCTTTTAAGACTAGAAACTGATCAACAGCCATTTCTCATACCAATACATCTCTCTATCCTAGGATTACGTGGAAGAGAATATATTATCCCTAGAAACATGAAGGTTGAGTAAAATTTCTGTAAAACGTACCTTTGGCACCCCAGACAACTGTCAAGAAGAAAGAATATCTGTACTCAAATTATTATACTGTCAGCTCAAAACCCATTATAAAAGTGGCTTGAAAATGAAAAAGCAAAAAACAAACCTCAATCTTGTCTGTTTTGGCATCTCCCCAGTATATTTTGCCTTCATCATAATCCAAGGCTAAACCATTTGGCCATCCAAGAGAAGTGTTAACCAATACTACACGGTCAGAACCATCCAGAGCTGCTCGCTCAATTTTCGGAATCTCTCCCCAGTCAGTCCAATACATGTACCTATAGAAGTATACAGAAAATGAGCTAAAAATAGATAATAAAATGTAACTTTCAGATATTCTAAAGGTGAGATCCACCCCTCCTATTACACTGGTATCATCAGTTAATGCCATAGAAGGGAAAAAAAAGCATATGAAGAGTGTGTTTAAGACATTTATCACAGCAGTATGTAAGATTGTGGGAAATTTTCAGATCAAACAGCGTGTTCCAGAGCCAATCCTGAAAATGCCTCCCAATAACGAGATTATAGTTTTACTTCTTTTAAAAAAAAAAACACTGTGTACCCTTTTCCATGAACTTTCTCTCTTTTCCTTGATGGCTTGTCATCTCTGGCACAAAAGGCTTATCACAGCAGTATTAGTCAGATGGCAAACTGAATTCTCAAAATAACTATTTCTTGCCGCAGTGCTAAGTGATTCTTATGGCTCCTGGATGTTTAAATGGCTCTAAGGCATTGGTATATACTGAGGTGTAATTTGTCACTATGCTCGTCCTCAGAAAAAATCTCATAATAATAATAAAATTGTTGAGTATGTAAAAAGTTGTACTTCCCTAGACTACGATCCGGGTGGCATGGTAAAACAAAACAAATAAACAAACAACAACAAACTAGAAGTAAAGCTGCATAGGCTGACAAAGTTTTGGAAATCAAGTTATTCATGTATTTAGGGAAATAAAAGTAAGCTATATTCTTACTATAAAGTACTGAAAATGGAATTAAAGCTTCTAGGGGAAGGGAAAGAGTTCTGAAAACAATTTCTTTCCACATTTTTCATGGTAATGATGCAATCCGAGCAAAATCTGCAGACAACACCCAAAGTCAGCAAACATGGACTTAATTTAGAAAGAAAAAATATCTAAGACATCCAATGCAAAAAACTAGCAATTTTTAAACTTGAGATTGTATTCCAATCACCATATCCTAAAAATAGATAGTCATTAAAGAGCTGTTTACTGGAAACCAATATATATATACACATATATATATATGTGTGTCATGTTATCTTAGTCAATGTTTTTAGGAACCTGTGAAAAACAGAAACACCACACAGAATTTTCTATCAGTAGAGCTTCTTACCCAACCATGGGATCTAACACAATAGCCCGGGGCTCCTCTAAGTCCTCTGAAATCAAGATCTTCCTCATGGTCCCATTGAGCCTTGTCACTTCTATTCGATCAGTGCCAGTGTCCGTCCAATAAAGATTTCGTGCAACCCAGTCCACAGCAATACCATCAGGATGGGCAATTTGAGCAGTGACCACAAACTGACTGCCAGATCCATCTATAAATGAACGGCGTATGGCCCTCACTTCATCATCAGTCCAGTAGATGTAGCCTTCTACAGGATCGTAATCTATGGCAATGGCATGACGGATGTCTTCTAACTGCAGAACAATGTCTGTAAAATCTGGTGTATCCAAAGAAATGCGTCTCAAGTCTGTCCTTCGAGCTAAAAGCAGTAATTCTGTGGCACCTAGAACAACAAAGTGAAATGAAGAATAGTTTGAAACCCAGAGATAAAATTTACCTGCTCTAGATAAAGAATCAAGAACTGAAAAATAAATATAAAATTAATATAAAATATACATAAATTAACACAAAAGGATATAAGCTCTCTTTAGAGTGGAAATGGAAAGTAATACAGTGAAATAGGAAGAATCTACTCTGAAGTCAAGCTGTTTAATGGCTAACTCTCCAAATTAAGTTGTGATACACTCTATGGTTTCACTGGAATTAATCCAGCTAGTTAAAAGTACAATGAATAATGACTATGTAATGACTAAGAAGCTAAGTAGCTGAGTATTAAAGGAGAAGGAGATGTAGGATATAGATCTTTTGTTCAAGAAGCATTTTTTAAAAAAAGATAAAGAAATTTAGGACAAGAATCTTTGTGGTTGATAGGAATGTTCTAAAATTGGATCATGGTGATAACTGTGTAACTCTGTCAATTTACTAAAAAGTCACTGAATTGTACAATTTAAAAAATGGATGGATTTTATATGGTATATAAGTTACATCTCAGTAAAGCTGTCTTAACAAAGAGAAATACATGGCAATACCTCACAGAATTGAGGACAAAGCAAGCTATGGAGAAGCAAACAGCTGCAGTAGAGGGAAGGAACTAGATAAACATAACACAGTGGTTAAGAGTTGTGGATCCAATATAATTTGATTCAAGAAGCTACACAAACATTGGGAAAATATCTAATCCCTCTAAGCCTAGTTTCTTCATCTATACCTTGTAAGGCTGCTGTAAGGATTAAAGGAGGTAAATCTAAAACTCAGGAAGGTACTGAACATGTAAGTACTCAAGAAATATTAACTAATACTTACCAATAATATTAAAAAATAAAGATTTTCAGATTTTTATTTTACTGAATCTTAAATTAGGTTTATTTATGAACTGTTTTAAGCCCAAGCCCCAAATATTTAACCACATAACTAAGAATGAGGATACTGAGCTCAATTTTCTTCTCATTTTAAATGTTCAAGTAAACCACCAGCAAAAAATCATCTAACTATAAGAAGCTAATAAAAGACAGTAAGCAAATTGACAACTGAAAGAACAAGAAAAGATTCCCAGCTAAATAAATGAGTCCAAAACAAAATGCTGGCATATAAACTTCAAGAATCAACCTGCAATTACAAGGTAAAAAACTGAGAAGAGGAGTGAAGCCTCTCAAAATCGGCTCTTTCACTCTAGAGCTAATTGTAAATGAATCCAACTTGAAGAAAATACAGCCCAAATGCCACTGCAGGAACCAAGTAGGAATAACTTTGTACAATTCACTGCCCCGGCTAACAACCAAAAGGAGCCAGCCCAGAACTTCACAAAGAAGTCATAGAGCTGTTAATTCGAGCAAGGTGATCAAAACAGAACAGTTAACTTAAGGCTACTACATGCCAAATGCACATATGAAATTCAAAACTGGTTAAATATGTACACTTGCACTGCTGTGAGGGAGCAGATAGACCATTATTGCTAAAATAAATCCTCTGTTTTAAAGTCAGACTACATTTTTAAAGAAAAAAGCAACATTACAAAAACCTTTTGTTTTAAATTGAAACCAAATTGTTGTCTGCCATGGAAACCATTTGACAAGAGTCAGCCAGCTTCACCTTTTACTATGAGGATAATTTATCAATGCCAAGTCATAACAAACATCCTGTACACAGACTCAATTCCATCTCTCTGACTCCCTGGCCCCCTTGCCAGGGACTCTAATACACTCCAAAACACAGGCTTCTGCTTTTCAGAGTGAGATAAAGAAGCCACAGCTAAATATAACAATTTTCTTACCAGGTCTTGCTGGTTGCTAGAGAACCAGATGGTGATCCATAGGGGTGATAATGAAGAATAACATTCTCATTAAGAAGAAAAACAGAAGAACTGGTGTTCTTCCAAACTGTAAGTCCCTTAAAATGTCCTAAATCAGTATACTTTCTCCAACATGCCCTCTCTCTATAGGGAATTAAGAGTAAGGAGAAGAGGCAAAGTGTGTTTCTTAAGTATAAAAAGAAGTTGTTTTAAACAGTACGATATGGATTTTTTTTCCTAGCTCTGAAAGAATCTCTCTGTTGTTAAAGAGCAATTTAAAATGTCCTTAAATAATTTGTTATAAAATATATCTCATGATATTCTTTGTAGCTAACAGTTTAATAAACATACTTTCTTTCACAGAGGTTCTTTATTCACAAATGCTAACTGTTAACAATATATTCTTTATGAGAATACTCATTTCCATAAGTATCAACTGTGATATCAATGACTATGAGATTTGACAGAAAAGATACAACAAGTAACTTTTTTCAAAAATATGTTATTTAAAACACTAAAGTAATTTAAAAAATAGCATTCAAGTGATGCCACAGAATAAAACACGCTATTCTATAACCATGTGTGAAATTAAGTGACTGGTCTCCCAAAGCAGTATAACCTAGAGAGCTGATTATAGAGAAAACAAATCATAAAGAATTCCAATAGTTACAAAATTTTTCATTTTGGATAATATCTTCTTACCATTTTTGCAGGTTTTTCCATTCTCCAGGAGTTTGACCCCAGTGGGACAAGCACACTGATAAAAAGGCTTGACTGGAGACATCAAACACAAATGGGAACAACCCCCATTGTCAATTCCACATGGATTTGTGGCTGTCAAATATAAATCACATTGATTAATACCAATGATTACTAAGTACACAAAGGTTAACAACCATAACATGAACAACTGTGATAAGCCAAAATTATTACCAAATGTCATGCAGGTGCTTGACTATCAAACCATCTGCAAAGACAGGAATTAATCAGTGTGAATTTACTTAGTATTTTGTATTCAAAGAGGAATACACAAGAAGTAAAGCAGGAGATCCTTGCCCTAAAAGAAGTTACAATTCAGTCAGTTAAACAAAATTAACAAAAAGTAAAACTAAAAAAAAAAAAAAAAAAACCAATAAAACTAAGTGCAATTTTGCACATTATAGACAATAAGTATAGAGTCATATGGGAAGAAAACCCACTGAGGTTTAAAGAATTGAAGAGCTTTGTGGAGTATATAGCACAGGAGCCTTCAAGGATAGGACGGATAGATAAGAGGACATTTCAAGTATGGTAATGCTATCTGAATAAAACTTTGGGGGCTACAAACTGGGTAAGATAACCAGGTGAACGGTGTGACTGGAGGATAAGACTTCTATTAACTAAAAGGAACTAACGCTGAATGAGTACAAAGAATGGGAATAGATTAAAGTGAAGGACACTGAAAGCCAAGAAAAGTAATTATGTTGAAAAGTCATGCCTTGGGAAGATTAACATAGAAAGGATAAGCAGAAAAAAGGGGAAAATGAAAAGCAGAGAAAACTAATTAGCAAACTTTGGAAATTATGGAAAAGGATATGTCCAAACAATACTCATAGAAAAAAATCAACATAAGATGGAGACCAATGGAACATGAAAGATAAAAGTAACCAACATGAAAGATAACTGCAAATTCTCAAATTAGTAAAACACAAAGGACCAACAATGCCATTTAAAAATGAAAAACAGGAGGCCAGGCACGGTGGCTCATGACTGTAATCCCAGCGCTTCGGGAGGCCAAGGCGGGTGGGTCACTTAAGCCCAAGAGTTTGAGACTAGCCTGGGTCACCAACATGGTGAGACCCTACCTCTATAAAAAATACTAAAATTAGCCAGGTGTGGTGGCATATGCCTGTAGTCCCCGCTACTCGGGAGGCTGAGGTGGGAAGATCACTTGAGCCTGGAAGTTGGAGGCTGCAGGGAGCCATGATCACATAAACGCACAACAGCGTAAGACTCCATCTCAAAAAAACAAACAAAAAACAGGGAAAATTCTCTTTTCAGACCTATGAAGAATAAAAAAAATTCATACGAGTGACTGAATGTTTTCTTTTGTACAGAAGAGTAACACATACATTTAAAAACATTTTTATGGGCTCATGATCATCAGATTCCAACATAACACTTTCAATATTTGATTATCTCCCCCTAAATTGAAAGAGCCAATATAAGGCAACACATGTTGCAAAAACTCTTCATTTTTGGCTATGTAATAAAATCTGAAATACACTCAGACTGATGCCAGACATTTATTTACACAAAAGTGCCAAACCCTTAACATTCTCATATTCCTTTTAAACCTAATTCCAGTCATCTCTTAAAAGTTCTCAGCAGTCATAGCCCAAGTCATTGTAAAAGCTGACCAAAAATAGAACCAAAACTAAGGAAAACAAGGTGGGAGGGATACGCAGAAAAGTTTAAGTAGGTATTTTATTTAGCAAGCTGAGGTACTTAAATTCAAATATATTCTAGATTAACAGAGTTTTCACTTAAAAAGAAGAGGGAGGTTTTTTTTTTTGAGACATAATTTTGTTCTTGTTGCCCAGGCTGAAGTGCAATGGCACGATCTTGGCTCACTGCAACCTTCACCTCCTGGGTTCAAGTGATTCTCCAGCCTCAGTCTCCCAAGTCACTGGGATTATAAGCATGCGCCACCACACCTGGTTAATATTTTTGTTTTATTAGTAGAGATGGGGTTTCCCCATGTTCGCCAGGCTGGTCTCAAACTCCTAACCTCAAGTGATCCACCTGCCTCGGCCTCCCAGCCTGGCCCAAGAGTTTGTTTTTTAAACACACTCACATCAACACATGCAACTACATATTGAAAGAAATAATATGAACAAAAACTTAATTTGTTGTAAGCCTAGCATATAAGCTATCTCAATTTTTAAACTATCTTTCTCTTCTCCACCTCTAGAACTGCTGACCCAAAAAGTCTGAGGTGTTCTGTAGTGATAGGCTACAAATGATCTAGGCTATTGCCTAACCTGAATTATATTTTTACATTTTCCCTTTTTTTTTTGAGCAAAGTCTTGCTCTGTTGCCCAGGCTGCAGTGCAGTGGCACAATCTCAGCTCACTGCAATCTCCACCTCCCAAGTTGAAGTGACTCTCCTGCCTCAGCCTCCCAAGTGGCTGGGACTACAGGTGCACACCACCACACCCCATTAATTTTTGTATTTTTTAGTAGAGACAGGGTTTTGCCATGTTGGCCAGGCTGGTCTCAAACTCCTGACCTCATATGATCTGCCTGCTTTGGTCTCCCAAAGTGCTGGGATTTTAACTCTTTTTTTTTTTTGAGACCGAGTCTTGCTCTGTCTCCCAAGCTGGAGTGCAATGGTGCAATCTCAGCTCACTGCAAACTTGGCCTCCCGAGTTCAAGTGATTCTCTTGCCTCAGCCTCCCAAGTAGGATTTTAACTCATTTTTATTCCCGCCAATTATCTTTGGATATGCCCTCCCTCCTCCTGATTCTCATTAAAGCTAGACATTAGAGTGCTACAAAGCTGTTCCAACTTGCAATTTAAAAATCAAGGATCACTTACCATTTGGCTGCCTCTTTTGGCTGAAGGCATGTATATCCATGGGAGAGAAGATGTTAGAATGGATTTCACGCAGACCCTCACCAGTATACTTGTTGCAAGCCAAAATGGAGTGTGTGCTCCAGTCAGTCCAGTACAATATGTCCTCAAATAACGTCAAGGCAAAAGGATGCGGAAGCGAACCTTTAACCACTGCCTGCCTATTAATACAAAGAAAAATTTTAACTTATTTCTAAATTTTCTTCTTCTACCATAACTTCACCTCTCCCATTAAAATGATCTTAGTTCACATTAACACATACAAATCTTGAGAATACATACCATTAGGTCAAATACACCTATAAAAAATAATTTACATAATGAATTCATATATATTTTTAAGGTATCCAAAAGCCCCAAACAAGCACTTCGGAATAGTCCCTAACTTGGCAGCAGGCCTCAAGTTCAGTACAAGATACCTGGCAGAGAGACAGCACTGCTTTTTCATTGTTTGCACTGCTGTCAAATCCTCCTCTTCAGCTACCATCTCTGGACTCACAGCTTCCATCCTTTCACGTAATTCATGTCATCAGACAGAGAAAGGTAAGTAATGAGAAAAATCACAGGGGTTACAGTTGGCACTGAAGTAGATCTATATCAGCAATAGGTTTTTTCCTTCTTGATGTGAAAGAACAAAGAACCTGAGCCTGTTTTGTCCATCACTTCTTATGGTTTTGACAACTTAGAATGAAACATAAACATGAGGCCAAAATGGCATGCAGGTAGCACTCTCCCTGCAAAGCCCAGTCTAGCTCCAGCAAATAATCATCTTAGCTGGCTTTTCACTCTATTCAGGAGCCAAAAAGAAGTTCTGTCACTGGTAGAATATATTCATGAGACAAAGCAGACCCAAAATGTTCACGAGCAATACATACTGTTTAAAAGGAAAAGCAGACAGCCTGGTTAGCACTTAAGGCACAGAACTTTGTAGAGTATAAGAGTTATAGAACAAGCAAATGCTCTGGAATAATGAACAAATCATGTTTTGAGTCAAAATAATATTCAAAAAAATACATGTTTTGATATTTTCATAAATTCATGTTTCCCAATTTCCCAATAGCCCACCCAGGAGGCAGAGATGGGTAGAGAGGGAGGAAGGGAAAGAAAAATGAAGGGAAAAGGGAGGGGAAAACATAAGCTACTGAAGAGAAATTAGAAGTATCATATATCTTAAGAAAGATGATTCAGGCCTGGCACGGTGGCTCACGCCTGTAATCCCAGCACTTTGAGAGGCCAAGGCGGGTGGATCACGAGGTCAGGAGATCCAGACCATCCTAGCTAACGAGATGAAACCCATCTCTATTAAAAAAAAAAAATACAGCCGGGCGCGGTGGCTCAAGCCTGTAATCCCAG
>NW_012112030.1:7870211-7886152 GCF_000951035.1 Colobus angolensis palliatus
TGCAGTGAGCTGAGATCCGGCCACTGCACTCCAGCCTGGGCGACAGAGCGAGACTCCGTCTCAAAAAAAATAAAAAATACAAAAATACAAAAAAATTAGACGGGCGTGGTGGTGGGCGCCTGTAGTCCCAACTACTCAGGAGGCTGAGGCAGGAGACTGGTGTGAACCAGGGAGGCGAAGCTTGCAGTGAGCCGAGATCGCACCACTGCACCTCCAGCCTGGGCTGCAGAGTGAGACTCCGTCTCAAAAAAAAACAAAAAACAAAAAAAAGAAAGATGATTCAATTTTCAGGTCCTTGAGGTTAACTGACATTTTCTACTAACAGACTACCAGTATATTAAATTAAAGGCAATTAAGATCATGTTTAAGTGTAAGCAGGATTACCATCTGTGATTGCACATGGAATGGTCTTAGTCTAAAGCATTATAAATTCAGACAAGGTACCTGCACTGCCAACCCATATTACCAGTTTTCTCATTTTCCTTAATCCTCTCTTCCCTAAGTAAAAAGCTTACTATTCCTTCTCATTTCCCAAAGAGAACTATCACAATGCCTTCTCCTGAAGTGCTTTCTTCCGCTTTTTAAATGGGCAGTTTTATTAAATTTACTAAAGAGACTATATTATTTACAGGGTGATGGCACAGTTTATGTTCAATTTTAAACAGGCCTGTATATTTCACACTAAAGTCTTCCAAAATTCATAGTGGAAAGAGAGAGAACTGAGAAAGCTGCCAAAAAAGACAAGTAACACAAATGAAAAATAAAGAGTAGTTAAGACTAAGTTACTTGACATTTCACCATCTTAAAGAACTGCTTTGAAAAACTCAAGGAAAAAAAAGCTTTCAAAAAGTTCTTTGTATATCATTAAGTGAAAAGTTGAAATTCACTCTACTGAACTAAACATAGGAAAATAAACAAATGGAAAAGGCAAAATCCCTAAAAGCTATATTCATTTTATATATTAACTGAATGCATAAACTTAGAAACCAGAGGTGAGCTTAAATCCCCCCCGACACTTATTACTGACACCATTTCTGCAAGTTTTATTTCTTCATCTGTCAACGGAAGGTAATAATCTATCCTCACTGAGTTACTATGAAGATTAAACAACACATGCAAAAGCCATTCAGCACTATGCTTGCTACTTAACACTTTCATTAATGATTCCTCAATTTTAAGACACATATTTTCAATATTTTAATATTTCTGATATAAGGGTAACATTTACAATGTGAACATTTCATGTGGTAGTTTTATAAATCAGTAAGTTCTTAAAATCAATGGCTTATTAGAATCAGTAAATACTATACTAATTTGTTTTTTGAGACAGAGTCTCATTCTTGTCACCCAGGCTGGAGTGCAGTGGCGTGATCCTGGCTCACTGCAACCTCTGCCTCCAGAGTTCAAGCGATTCTCTTGCCTCAGCCTCCCAAGTAGTAGCTGGGATTACAGGCGTGCACCACCATGCCTGGCTAATTTTGTATTTTTAGTAGAGATGGGGTTTCACCATACTGACCAGGCTGGTCTCAGACTCCTGACCTCAGGTGATCCACCCACCTCGGCCTCCTAAAATGCTGGGATTACAGGCGTGAGCCACTACGCCCGGCCCTAACATTAAATTTAAATGTCACTTTCTTTTCATAGCCATTCTTAATTTCCTCCCGCCACAAGCCAAGTTAGTTTTCTTTCTCTATGTTCTCACAGCAGTTAGTGAACTGTTTTATAACTGTTTACCTATCCAACAACTCTATAACAGATAACCTTTTTGAGAGTAGAACTCTAGCTTATTTATATACCAAGGATCTCACACAATGGTAAGGTGCACAAATTAGGTACACTTACTAAATGCTCTGGGGATGCTGATAAAATTAAATGTTTTTAAGAAAATATGTAATTAACAGAGCTGAACCAAAGGCAGAACTAAGAAAACTATCATGCAAGGGTGATATAATGATTTGTCCAGCCAACTATGACTTGTTCCTCAAAGTAGGGATAACCACACATAGTTTTCCCCTTTCTTCTCTCTGGCTGAGATTATCAAGTAAGCCCACCTCCTGATTCCCATCTGGAAACACAAGTTACTTCAAGGAGGAGTTAGTTGATCAGGGCTGCTAAGAACCAAAGTGGCAGCTAAGATCCAAGCCCAGTTCCTCAATAGTAGGTCACAACAATAACAGAAACTAAAAAATGGATCACCACCCTGGAGACCACAGAAAAGAAACCGAGACTCCCCCCAATCTGACTGAAGTTTTCATATAGTGCTTGCAATCTCTGAGCATCATCTCCTGCCTATGTCTGTCATATTATGCAACTTACTGATAAAGCTCACCACTGCCAATACCTCCCAGGCACCTCTTGCTAGCTCTCTGAGATTCTTTGAACTTTGCAAGGTGGTTCTTTCGAACTCTGCACCAACTGGACTTATCCTTTATAAAACACCTGCATGCCCTCATTTAGTTTTTGTTTCTGGATCTCCTCCCAGATAGTCATCTTCTGCCCCTCTCTCAGAACTGCACACTTGTGTGAGTAATAAATCTTTCTTTAATCATACCAGAGGACTCCTGTCTTGAGTACTGACATCTGAACTTAACCTTGGAAGGAAGCCTCCTTTCACCACAGTGAGGTTATAATAATATCTAAGAAGACAACATCAGCAGTGATGGCAAAGCTTTTTAAAAATCTCCACAAATCCTCCACATGAAAACAGAGAACAACTAGGTAATGAACCCCAAACCCCATGGACAACATTCACAACAAAGCTAGGTAAAACCCAGGATACAAAATGGTACAGAAAACTACCAACAGCCATTAAGATATGACTGATATTGGCACCTCTGCAGGATATGAGAAAGAAACAATAGGACATCTGGCAGGACAGAACACATAAAACAGACAACATTGGAAAGCTTAGTAAACCAATCTGAGAACAGCAACCAGCTATGACGCGTCCTGGCCACTTCAAGAGTAAGTGAATACAATGAACTCATCGTCAGGCACTGAAAGGTCTAGCACTATACTTTAACCTATTGTGAACACTCAAAATTGTCCTTCCTGGGCTCCCTTCCAGACAAAGCCTCATACTGAAGAGAAATCACTGGGAGCAGACTGAAAAGTGTGCATGATTGGTACAAGAGAAACAATGAAAAAATAAGGTACAGAATAAAGCAGGAGAAGGAAAGTGGGAGAGACAGGAAATCCCAGAAAGCTAACTTCCATTAGTTTTTAAACATACACACATAGACATGAGAGTTCTGTGAAACTGGAAAACTTATGAACTCTGCCTTCTTCTGTATGTTCAAGCAAAACAGTTTCACCTGAAAATAAGAAAACAAAAAGTACTAATGTCAATTCCCATTAATAAGTTAATATTAAAAATAAGAAGAGGATAAAGTGAAGAATAACATCCCTACAGACAATAAAAGTATGACACAAAGATATGGAAATAGAACAAATTAAACTGATAACTTATTTCAAAACAGTAAAAATCTTTAAAATAAGATACTAGTCATAAACGAACAACACAAATTAGAATCAGACAACTCAGAAGTGAGGTGACAGAACTTGATGAAACAATGAGAAATACAAAAATATATCATTTCAGAAATGAAGTCTAAGAAATAAGAATCAATAAACATAATAAAGAAAAAGAAATAATGAAAAGGAAGAAATATCACAGAATAGAGAAAAATATTTTTTTTAAATGAACTATTTGAAGGACAAAGGACAAGGGAGAGAACAGAACTATACTGGAACAAGGAAATGACTCCAGATGATAACTTGAACCCTCAGGAAAAATGAAGAATACCAGAAACAGTAAACATGCAGGTTAATACAAAAGACTCTATAAATAGTGTTTTCTCTTTTTTCTTTAACCTTTTTAACAGACATAAGATTGTATAAAGCAGTAAGTATAACCCTGTGGTAGATACAATAGAAATGTATAATGTACATGTACAAATGACATGTACAAATGACAATAATAACACAAAGGATGGGAGAGAATGGGAATATACTTAGAGTAAAATCTATGTACTTTACATAATTAATATCACCACAAAGTAGATTTTAACAAAATACACATAAATCCCTTTACAATCCCAAAAATACATTTTAAAATTATCAACCAAGGAATCAAAATGACACACCAGAAAATATCTACTTAATGCAAAGGACAAAGAAACAAAGATGACGTAAGACATATTTAAAAAAAAAACACCAAAATGTCAGACATAAACCCAGCCATATCATTAATGGCATTCAATGTGAATAGACACACCAATCAAAAGGCAAAGGCTGTTAGACTGACTAAAACAAAGGTTACACTATATGCTGTTTATAAAAGACACATTTTACATTCAAAAATACAAATAGATTGAAAAGAAAGGGTTACAGTCAACAGTAGCCATAAGAGAGTTGGAGCAGCTCTATCAGACAAAACAGATTTTAAGTATAAAAAGGTAACTAGAGATACAGTGGCAGGTTTTATGAGAAAGAGTCATCAGGAAGATATAATTAGAAACATACAGGTACCTAAAAACAGAGCCCCAGAACAAATGAAGCAAAATCTGACAGAAATGAAGGGAAAAATAGGCAGTTCAACAATATATATAGTTGGAGAGCTCAGCACCCTATTCTTACTAAAGGAAAGAACAACTAGATAGAAAATTACTAAGGATATAGAAAATTTGAACATTATTAACCAACTTAACCTACTATCTATAGAACATTCCATGCAACACCAGAATACACAATCTTTTCACGTACACGTGGAACTTTCTCCAGGACACCACATGCTAGGAGACAGAATTAATCTTAAAAGGCTGAACTCATAAAAAATATACTACTATCTGACCATAATGAAATTCATCAAGAAATCAACAGAAGAAAATTTGGGAAATCAAATTATTTTCTAAATTTTTGAAATTTCTTTCTCAATTTCCTCTAAATCAGCAATGGGTCAAGGAAGAAATTACAATAAAAGTTTTTAAATATTTTGAGCTAAAAGAAAATGAAAATGCAAAATATGGAAATGTATATAGAATACTAACGCCTATATTAGAAGAGAGATCGGCCGGGCGCGGTGGCTCAAGCCTGTAATCCCAGCACTTTGGGAGGCCGAGACGGGCGGATCACGAGGTCAGGAGATCGAGACCATCCTGGCTAACACGGTGAAACCCCGTCTCTACTAAAAATAGAAAAACTAGCCGGGCGAGGTGGCGGGCGCCTGTAGTCCCAGCTACTCGGGAGGCTGAGGCAGGAGAATGGCGTAAACTCAGGAGGCGGAGCTTGCAGTGAGCTGAGATCTGGCCACTGCACTCCAGTCTGGGCGACAGAGCGAGACTCCGCCTCAAAAAAAAAAAAAAAAGAAGAGAGATCACAAGTCAATTATTTATGATTTAACCTTAAGAAACTGGAAGAAGAGTAAATTAAATCCAAAGCAAGCATAATGAAGAAAATAAAAACATTAGGGTAAAAAGAAAAAAAAGGCAATGAAACAGAAAAACAATAAAGGGGGGAAAATCAATAAAACCGGAAGCTGGTTGTTCTTTGAAAATATCCACAAAATTGACAACCCTTTAGTACTAGACTGACCGAGAAAAAAAGACGCAAATTGTGAAAACCATGAATAAAGTGATGAATGAAAGAGAAACACTGGCTTACAGAAATTAAAAGGATTATTAGGAAATACCATTAACAAGTTTATGCCAACAAATTACACAAATTTATGAAACAAAAATATTCCTGGAAAAAAACCAAATTACTAAAACTGACTCAAGATGAAACAGAAAATCTGATAGATCTACAGCATACAAGGAAATTGAATTCATAATTAATACTTCCCAAAAAGAAATCCCCATGCCCAGATGGCTTCAATGGCGAATTCTACCAAATATTTGCAGGAAAAATTGTATCAACTGGTCACACACTCTTCCACAAAACAAAGAAAGAGGAAGTATCTCCCGACTCTAGGAGGCTGATATTATGCTAATCTCAAAACCAAATAAACACAAGAAAAACAAACTATAGATCAATATCCTTCACTATTAAAGGCATAAAAATCCTCAACAGAATATTAGCAAACAAAATCTAACAACATTTCAAAAGAAGTATAAACCATGACCAAGTAGAACTTATCCCAGAAATGCAAGATTGGTTTAACAACTGAAAACCAATTACTGAAATTCACCATGTTCACAAAATAAAGAATAAAACCGCATAATCATTTCCATAGGACTGGACAGAATCCAGTAATTATTCATGGTAAAGCTGTCTGTAAACTAGGAATAGAAAGGAACTTCCTCAACCTGATAAAATCCCTTTATTAAAAAAACCTACAGGTGATATCTGCTCAAGACTATTTTTAATCTTTTTTTTAAAAAAAATAAAGCCAATACAAAGAAAAGCATACAGAACAAACATAGCTTAAGAAGTTACTATAAGGCAAACACTCTTGTAACCATGAATTCATCCAGATGAAGGAAAAAAACTTGATTTGAGTGAATCAAAAGGCTTCTGACGACTTCAAAAGGCCCTGCATGAACCCTGTTCCAATCCCTCCCTCTCCACAGAAGTAACAACTATTCTGATTTTCTATTAGTCACTTTCTTGCCTTTATAGTTTCACTGCTTTTTATAAGTATGCATCCACAGAAAAATAGTTTAGCCTTAAGCCCCATTTTCATTTGCTATTTCTTTTAAAGTCTCTCTTTTAAAAAATGTTTAACTGGTACATGATAATTACACATATTTGTGGTATACACAGCAATGTTGCAATACATATAAGGTACAGTGATCAGCTCAGGGTAATCAGCATATCCATAATCTCAAACATTTAACATTTCTGTGTTGGAAACACTCAGTATCCTCTTTGAAACTATATAATGTTTTACCTGTTAAGTACGGTCATCCTACAGTGGTACAGACCACTCAAGCTTTTTCTAACGGTAATTTTGTATTTTTTAGCAAATCTCTTCTTATCCCCTCCTTTCCCCTACCCTTTCCAGCCTCTAGTATCCCCTATTCTGCTCTTTACTTTTGTGAGATCAACATTTACCTTCCACATATGAGTGAGAACATGCATGGTTTAATTTTCTGTTCCTGGGCTTATTTCACTTAAGATAATGTCCTCCAGGTCTATCCATATTGCTGGGAATGACAGGATTTCATTATTTTTATGGCTGAATGGTATTCTATTGTGTATATATACCACATTTTCTTTATCTGTTCATCTGATGTTGGACACCTAGGTTGATTCCATATCTTGGCTATTGCAAATAGTGCTGCAACAAACATAAGGGTGCAAATGTCTTGATACACTGATTTCCTTTCCTTTGGGTAAATGCCAAGTAGTGAGACTGCTGGATCATATGGTAGTTCTATTTGTAATTTTCTAAGGAACTTCCATACTATTCTCCATAGTGGCTGTACTAGTTTATACTCCCACCAACAGTGTGTAAGAGTTCCCTTTTCTGTGCATTCTTGACAGTATTATTTTTTGTCTTTTTGGTAACAGCCATATCCTAACTAGGGTGAGATGACATTTCACTGTGAATTTAATCTGCATTTCCCAGATGATTTGTGATGTTGAGCATTTTTTCATATGTCTGTGGCCATTTATATGCCTTCTTTTGATAAATGTCTATTCGGATCATTTCCCCATTTTTTAAACAAACTGTTTTTTTGCTGTTGAACTGTTTGAGTTCCTTGTATATTCTGGATATTAATCCCATGTCAGATGAGTAATTTGCAAATATCTTCTCTCATTCTGTAGGTCATCTTTTCACTGTGCTGTTTCCTTTGCTGTGTAGAAGCTTTTTAGTTTGATATAATGCATCTGGTATTTTTTGCTTTTGTTGCCTGCATTTTTGAGGTCTTATTCATAAAATCTTTTCCCAGACCAATGTTCTGAAGCATTTCCTCTATGGTTTACTCTAGTAGTTTTATAGTTTCAAGCCTTACATTTAGGTCTTTGATCCATTCTGAGGTGATTTTTGTATAAGGTGAGAGGTGGGTGTCTAGTTTCATTCTTCCACATGTGGATATCCAGTTTCCCCAGCATCATTTATCGAAAAGACTATCCTTTCCCCAATCCATGTTCTTGGAACTTTTGTCAAAAAGCAATTGGCTATAGATACATGGATTAATTTCTGGGTTTTCTATTCTGTTCCATTGCTCTGTGTTTCTGTTTTTATGCCAGTACCATGCTGCTTTGGTTACTACAACTTTGTGGTATATTTTGAAGTCTGTTAGTATGATGTCTGCAGCTTTGTTTTTTTTTGCTCAGGACTGCTTTGGGTATTCAGGGTCTTTTAAGGTCCCATACAAATTTTAGGAGTTTTTTTCTATTCCTGTGCAGAATGTCATTGGTATTTTGACACGGACTCCACTTAACCTGTAGGTTGCTTTGGGTAGTATGGTCATTTTAACAATAAGAATTGTTCCAATCCATGAGCATGAAATGTCTTTCCATTTGTCTGTGTCCTCTTCAATTTCCTTCATCAGTGTTTTGTAGCTTTCTCTGAAGAAGTCTTTCACCTCCTTGGTTAAATTGATTCCTAGGTATTTTATTAGTTTCTTACAGCTATTGTAAATGACACTGCCTTCTTAATTTCTTTTTCAGCTAGTTTGCTGTTTGTGTACAGAAATGCTACTGATCTTTTTGTGTTGATTTTGTATCCTGCAACTTTACGAAATTTGTTGATCAAAGAATTTTTTTTTTTGGTAGAGCGTTCAAGGCTCTTTTCCTGTCTGTCTTTTCCTTACAATCTCTCTGTTAAAGTACCTAAGATATTTCATTTATATGTCCAGATCTGCTGATGTACTCTCATGATGCAGTTCAATGTTTCTCTGTCCTCTGTATTTCCTACAAATGGCCAGCTGATATATGGAGCCTTGACCAGACTCATGTTGAACTGATTCTTTTGACAAAATAGTAGGTAGTAGTATGTTCTTACACCAGAAGGCAAATAATGTCTGTTCTTTTTCTTCTTGTGATGTTAGTAGCCATCGATGCTCACTGCCTAGACCCATTCATTCACCAAAGTTATAAAATGGTGGTATTGCAATTCTGTCATTTCTTTTTCATTTATCAATTGAAATAGCTCTCTCATATCTACTACTTTGTTAGCCAGAGGTACACTCACATAGGAAAAGCAGGATAAATTGCTTCTTTCTTGTATTTATCAATGTTCAAGGCAATAAATTTGTTCCTATCATGCTCTAATCTAAGAGTAACCAATTCCTTTTAAAAATATAATTATGAACTCAAGAATTTAAACACACTTCACAGGTTTCTACCAATCTCTGGCCAGTGGGAGTTCTGCAGTCATTTCTCCAGTCTTTCTGAAACGACCCTAAATAATCTTTAACAGCCTCCTTACTATCTGTTATGACAATGTTCCAGCTCAGGATGTACATTTCTTGCCCAAAACCTAGAATCAACAATTTTGCCAGAAAGGCTTGGTTTCTTTTAAGGTGGAATGGTTTTTCCCAACACCACAATCTGGGTGCTACAGAAGTTCACTGCTCACAGCACTGTAAATGTTCAACTGCTACTCAATTGGTCATTTTTTATCTAGTCCTCTTCAGTGTTCATAGTCAGGAAACGAACCAACACAGTTGGGTAGATGTATTTTTGAAAGATAAAATACCTAGTAAGCGCATACTAGTAAGTAACTTTCCATTAAAATATGGAATTATCAGTTTGACTTAACTTCTGCAGTATTACATCTATACTTCTCTCTTGCACACAAGAATCTAGCATATGCAGGAGCAATATAATATGTCCTAATACTCATTTACTTGATGCAACAATATAAAACAATATAAAGCTTCAGAATAATGATATTTATTATGACCACATCATAATAATAATAGTAGTTACTGTAAGAATTAAATTTATGGCCAGGCATGGTGGCTCCCACCTGTAATCCCAACACTAGTAGGCCGAGGAAGGCGGATCACTTGAGTCCAAGAGTTCGAGACCAGTTGGGCAACATGGTGAAACCCCGTCTCTATTAAAAATACAAAAAAATTAGTCAGGTCTGGTGGTGTGCACCTGTAGTCCCAGTACCTTGGGAGGCTCAGGTGGGAGGATAGCTTGTGCCAAAGAGGCAGAGGTTGCAGTGAACAGATTGCACAACCTCTGCAGAATTCAAGCGGTTCTCCTGCCGTAGCCTCCTGAGAAGCTGGGATTACAGGCACCCACCACCATGCTTGGCTAATTTTTGTAATTTTAGTAGGGACAGGGTTTCACCATGTTGGCCAGGATGGTCTCAAACTCCTGACCTCAGGCAATCCACCCGTCTTGGCCTCCCAAAGTACTGGGATTACAGGCATGAGTCACCGTGCCCAGTCACAAATCTTCTTGTAAGAAACTTTTTCTATAGTTGTTCATAGTTGTTCTATTCCCTTGTTCTGCTTTGCTTTCTAAAGAGTCTTATTATCTGTGTGTTGTTTCTTCTTTGCCTATCTTCAATATTTATCATTTTCTCTCAAATCATCTTTTATCTTTCTGTATTTCTTTTTGGTCTTTAAATTTTTCCTTCTTTTCAACCTCTATTTAAAGGTTGTTTGGTTTATTCAACCTAGTGTCCCTTCTAGTTTTCTTTTCTGAAGCGACTTTTTAAATTACTTCTTAAGTTCTATCATTTCATTTCCGAATTTTTCTTTTTCTTTTTTTTTTTTAGACAGAGTTTTGCTCTCGTCGCCCATGTTGGAATGCAATGGCGCAATCTTGGCTCACTGCAACCTCTGCCTCCCAGATTCAAGCGATTCTACTGCCTCAGCCTCCCAAGTAGTTGTGATTACAGGCGTGTGTCACCATGTCCAGCAAATTTTTGTATTTTTAACGGAGATGGGGTTTCACCATGTTGGCCAGGCTGGTCTTAAACTCCTGACCTCAGGTGATCCACCTGCCTTGGCCTTCCAAAGTGCTGGGATTATAAGCGTGAGTCATTTCTGAATTTTTCTAATCTTATGTTGTCCTTTCACACGTCATATTGGTTTCTCAATGACTTTTGACTCATTTATTTATTTGAAATTTAAAGAAAAAATTTATTGAAGATTTGAAAAATAATTCCTAAAAGACTGACTTTTTCAGAAAACTAGCTACATAATGCATCACATCTACCATGTTAAAATGTGCACTAGATGCAAATACAAAAACCATGCAACAAGACACCATTCTTCAACAATCTGAGCAAAGTTAAACGCCTAAGGAACAACATGGATGACTTGCAAAGAATGGGCTATTTAAGAACCCTAACAAAAAGGAGCACACATGGATGAGTGTGTTCAATTATATACACTCAATTGAACCTTTGGCACTAGGAATCACAGCATTTTGTCATATAGCATGAACACATATTATAAAAGTACGTAGGGTCAAAGGAACAGGACCACCAGCATTCAAAGGCAGCTCTGTCAACTAGGCAATAAAACACTCTACAGCATGTGCCTCTGTTGTCCATTGTTGAAATACACTGGCAGCAATTTTGAAGTGAAAAAAAAGGTAAGATAGGAAAAAAGGAGCTATTACTCCTTTTATTTTCTGTTTAAAATTAAACAGAAAAACATCAATTGTTGTACAATAACATCTTCAAAGTACATCCTTTGTATAACAGAAAGACTAAGAACAAAAATATGTTTACAGAGATCCAAACATTAAGTGAGTGAGAGCGCCTCTCACACAGCTTTCTGATGGTTCTCTGGAGGAGCCATTCATAATTGCTGGGCACTAAAAAATGCTGCAGAATTCTTTGCCAGGTACTTTAGGAAACTGTGAAGATAATTCAGTAATAAAACAAGGCTCTGCCAGCCACAGTGGTTCATGCCTGCAATCCCAGCACTTTGGGAGGCTGAGTGGATGGATCATGACGTCAGGAGTTTGAGCCAGCCTGACCAACATGGTGAAACCCCGTCGCTACTAAAAATACAAAAATTAGATGAGCGTGGTGGTGCACACCTGCAATCCCAGCTACTCAGGAGGCTGAGTCAGGAGAATCGCTTGAACCGGGGAGGCAGAGGTTGTAATGAGTTGAGATCATGCCACTACACTCCCACTTGGGCAACAGAGCGAGACTCCATCTCAAAAAAACGAAAAACAAAAAACAAAACACCACAGGACTCTTCTCATCCAGAGGTGTATAGGCCAACATTGCTTTAATTTGTACATCAATAGGTGTGGTGCTCCATAAACCTGGGACATGAGTGCATGAGGGTGATCTGCAAGAATTTCAGCATACGGTGGTCTGTCAAATTTGGAGTAGCTGGGTACCCAACATTACGTTGAAGTATTCTTCTATCCTTGCCACAAATTCATTAACAGCATACTCATTATCTGTGTTTCCATGAGACTTTTTTGTAATTTGCATAATCCTGAAGAATGGAATCCACATTCTTCTTGGCAGAAAGATAAAAGAGATGTTTTTGTCTGGTAATTAAGTCCCAGTCATCAACTAGCCATGATTTCAGCTCTTCAGGAATTTTCACTTTTTAGCTTCAACTCTGTTCATGAATGTGTCCTCATTTTCAAGAGTAGGATCTACCTGGGCCCTTTTCTTCCAAGGAGGCTGAGGCGTCTCACTGGAACTGCCACCATTTTCATTTCCAGGTATTTTCTGTTTGTTCTTTTTTGTTTTCACTTCAGCATTTTCTGTTGCAGACCAGATGTCTTCTTTCTTGGGGCAGCACCTCTCAGCTTCCCCTCTGCATACCGCTCCTGATTGGCTTTTTGAAATTCTGTTTCTGCAAATTGGTGTCCATGTATTTGAGTACTCTGCTCTCGGGAACCTATGCATCCCAATTTTTATTCCAACCACTGTAATATATAAAGTATTTCACTTATTTGTCCTTTATGGCAACCTTTACACATTTCATTTCATAAAGAAGCAGCCCATGAAAGCACAGCACTCGCTCACCCTCCTGGAACTCAGGGTTTGGGTACTGCTTCCGCATCATTTGTAAGTGATTTGCAGCCTCCTCCTTCTCCAGCTCATTTTATAATAGAGGTTTGATCTGTTGTGCGGTCATGTTTTTCTGGGGTGCTTTTATTTATAAGAGCTTTTGTTTTTTCCTTTATAATAACTTTAAATGGGATTTTACCTTGATACTTTTCTGTTTCTCTTGTCTATGTAAAATTAGTGTTCCTGAACTTTTAAAATAATGTAGAGTTCAAGGTAGTTTTTCTAATGTCATAGAATTCATTCCTCCGTTGTTTTCACATAATGTTAAAAAACCTGGTAGCTTGCTTTCTGAGATCTACTAGCCATTGATCTTCCCATCCTTATCTGAACCTTCTCTTTCCTTCTCCTCCTGTTCTCTATTCTATTGTCCCTATCCTGCTCAATTTGGATTATTCTGTCCTATTCAGTTTTGTTTTAATTAGTGTGGTGCTCTGTCCTGGATGAGCACTCTGGCAGGTTCATTTCAGTAGTTCCATTTTGAGAGTTCGCTGGGGATAGATTACTCTAGCTTTTTCTGTCTTTACCATGGTCACACTGCACTTGCCTAATACTGGAGTGGGCAATCCTCCCACCCTCCCATTTCAGCTGCTGTTCTTAAAATAACCCACCATCTTGTCCAGCAAATAGTTGTGGCTATTTTGGCGTTCCCCTGCTTTCAAGTCTTATGAGATACCCTGTTAAATCTCCCTGCTTACTCTTGCATAGACAGTGATAACATGGAGGTCTTGCGGCTGTTGGTGATTTGCTCTTATCTAGTTGTACTTTCAAATGCCTAAGGCTATAGTCAATTTTATCCATGTTTTTGGATTTGCTACCTAGTTTCCGTCAGTGGTTGTTGGTGCTTTGCCCTTATCTAGTTATTTTCAAATGCCTAAGGCTATGGTCAACTTTATCCACAGATTTGGATTTGCTATCTAGTTTCTGTAGGTTTTAGTTAAAAACAAAAACAAAAATACTATGACATGGTCACATCCACCTTCCTCAAATCCCCCTCACAGCCAGATTTGAGGTCAAAAATAGCAGTTGTTTCTATATTCATCACATACTTACTTTCTGACATTTAAATTTACTTTAAACCACATTGTTCTATATCATTTCACTCTTTTTTGAAAGAAGGCAAAAAATACTCCAACTCCATGATTACAAAAAGTTTAACTAAATTCTCTAAATCTTTCCTGGTTTTCAGTACTTCTAAATGTCCCTTATTCTTAGTTCAGATAATTGACAAATGTTTACACATTGAAAAAAATCCTTCAATCACCAAAAACTCTCATCTGGTGAGGTCTCAGGTTGAGACCAAAAACCAAAATTATCATTAAAACACAAGAATCCAAATATAAAATGTCTTTAAAAATCTGAACATAACCTGAGAAGAAATTCCGTGTTTATGTATTATAGACTTTGTCTTCCTTGAACACTGAAATGTATGGTACACACAGTAGGTTTTCTCCTTGTCCAGGGATGAGCAAACTAGAGCCCACAGGCTCATTGTGCTTTACAAATAAAGTTTTACGCCGGGTGCTATGGCTGATGCCTGTAATTCTAGCACTTTGAGAGGCCGAGGCCGGTGAATCACTTGGAGTTCAGGGATAAGACCAGCCTGGGCAACATGGTGACACGCCATCTTTACAAAAAATACAAAAATTATCCCTATGTGATGGCGTGTGCCTATAGTCCCAGCTACTCGGGAGGCTGAGGCAGGAAGATCGCTTGAGCCCAGGAGACAGAGGTTGCACTGAGCTGAGATCACGCTACTGCAATCCGGCCTGGATGACAGGGTGAGACTGTCTAAAATAAATACGTAAATAGATAAATAAAGTTTTGCTGGGACACAGTCATGCCTATTCCCTTATGCATTACTATAGCTGCTTTTAAACTACAGTAGCAGAAGTAGCTGAACCGGAGATCATAAGCCTAAAATATTTACTATCTGAGCCTTTACAGAAAATGCTGACCAAACCCCATTCCAGTGCAGAGATTTATCAAAGTTCCATTAGCAGGACTCGGGGGCTTTACTGGTCATTTTGCGTGGGGCACTCTTTGTTGTACTGATGCCCAGCACACTGCAGGATGTTTAGCAACCTTGGACCTTCCCCTAACACCAGAACTAAAATACTAGTAGCACTCCCAGTCCTTGGGTCAAACAAAATTCTCCACACATTTCCAAACAAAGGGAGTAAAGATGCCACCCCTGGTGGAGAACCACTGAAGAACTAAATTAGCTCAGAGTAAGGAAAGAGGAAGTACAGCCTGCAAATTCTAAATGCTATCAAAATGGATGATAAATGTAATTACTTTTAAAGCACTTTTAAAGAGCTAACTAAAAGACTATTCTTCTTCCCCTCTGGCACTTAATCAAAAATAAACATATTTCTTAATAAAATTAGACTTTGTACTTTTAATAAATTAAGGTTCCATGGAGTTTTCTTAAAAGTTTTTTTTAATTTTATCATCTTACCGATTTGTTCCATCCAGATTTGATTTGTGGATGAAATTAAGTTTTGCATCTGCCCAATAAAGCTTTTGTTCTTCATAATCCAAAGTCAGTCCATTTGGCCAGTAAATTTCACTGTTTATTATAATGAAGCGACTTGAACCATCCATTCCAGCACGTTCTATCTTTGGCACTTCTCCCCAGTCTGTCCAGTACATGAACCTAAAAATCATAAAAATAATTAAAGCCATGACAGAGCAGATATCAATCAAATACTCTGTAATTATTACTATTAAAGAAAGCTCAGACCGCGCGCGGTGGCTCACACCTGTAATCCCAGCACTCTGGGAGGCTGAGGCAGGCAGATCATGAAGTCAAGAGATCAAGACCATCCTGGCAAACAGGGTGAAACCCCGTCTCTACTAAAAATACAAAAATTAGCTGGGCATGGTGGTGGTGTGTGCCTGTAGTCCCAGCTACTCAGGAGGCTGAGGCAGGAGAATCGGCTGAACCCGGGAGGCAGAGGTTGCAGAGAGCCGAGAT
>NW_012112030.1:7887492-7912242 GCF_000951035.1 Colobus angolensis palliatus
CACCATTGTACTCTAGCCTAGACGACAAGAGTGAAATTCCGTCTCAAAAAAGAAAAAAAAATAGAAAAACTCTTAATGTGTTATACTTCACTTAAAAGCATATTTTCAAAAGTTAATGAGGGGCCAGGAATGGTGGCTCACACTTGTAATCCTAGCACTTTGGGAGGCCAAGGCGGGTGGATCACTTCAGGTCAGGAGTTCAAGACCAGCCTGGTCAACATGGTGAAACCCCATCTCTACTAAAAACACAAAAATTAGTCAGGTGTAGTGGTAGGTGCCTATAATCCCAGCTACTCAGGAGGCTGAGGCAGGAAAATCACTTGAATCCAGGAGGCCGAGGTTGTAGTGAGCTGAGATTGTATGCCACTGCACTCCAGCCTAGGTAACAGAACAAGGCTCTGTCTCAAAAAAAAAAATAAATAAAGTAATGAGGGTGCTATGAAACAGATCAGGCACTTAATAAATGTGCTGAAACCCAAATGAAATTCAGGTGTAAGTTTTACTCAAATAATTGGTGGAATGGTAACACTGAAATGAATCTACTTATGCATATTGATATCTCCACTATTTCATATGAACTGCTTACTCAAAGGAATGATGAGAAGAATATCATGTAGGGGGAAAAATACACCTTCTAGATACAAGGCACTGTGCTAATGGCTTTATATACATTATCTTACTTAAACCTTAAGCAACCTTACAAAATATTATTTGTTCATCACCACATTTTGATGAGAAAACTGAGAAATGTAAACACGTCCCTCCAAGTCACATTGCTAACAAATGAAGAACAGAAATTCAAACCTACATCTCTTAAATTCTAAAATCAATGTGTATGTCATATGTCAGAGCCTTGATTTTTAAGGAAGAGAAAACAAAATGCTCCCTAGATTGGGGACAGTAGTTGGACACTATCCAGAATGAGCAGTATAGACTAGATTAATACAGGATATAACTGTGGCCATGAGCTGTGTAACAATGTGGTCAACAACAGACTATCTATAAAATGGTGGTCCTATAAATTTCAATACTGTATTGTTACTATACCTTTTCTATGTTTAGATACACAAATACTTACCATGGTGTTATGACTACCACCACATTCAGTATAGTAGCATGCTGTACAGGTTCGTAGTCCAGCAGCAATAAGCTATCTTATATAGCCTAGGTGTATAGTAGGCTGTACCATCTAGGTTTGTGTAATACATGATGTTCACACAATGATGATATCACTCAACATTTCTCAGAACATGTCCCTACTGTTAAGCAACACATGACTATATATAGGAAGGTAGACCAGACCACGTTAGAATTTTTCATTTTGGCCGGGCGCAGTGGCTCATGCCTGTAATCCCAGCACTTTGGGAGGCCGAGGCAGGCAGATCACGAGGTCAAGAGGTCGAGACCGTCCTGGCCAACATGGTAAAACCCTGTCTCTATTAAAAAAAAATACAAAAAAATTAGCCAGACGTGGTGGCGGGTGCCTGTAGTCCCAGCTACTGGGGAGGCTGAGGCAGAAGAATGACGTGAACCTGTGACATGGAGCTTGCAGTGAGCGGCGATTGCGCCACTGCATTCCAGCCTGGGCAACAGAGCGAGACTCTATCTCGAAAAAAAAAGAAAGAATTTTTCATTTTTATTCTGAGAACAACATGAAGGCACTTCAAGACTTTTAAAATTAAAGGTGATGGCCAGGTACTGTGACTCATGCTGCAAATCCTAGAACTTTGGGAGGCCAAGGCAGGAGAATTGTCTGAGTCCAGGAGTTCAAGAACAGCCTGGGCAACACAGCAAGATGCTGTCTCTAATTTTTAAAATGAAAAAATCATAATAAAATAAAATTGGAGATGAAATGACTGGTTTGTGTTTTCAGGAGGAAAAAAAAATGCCTGCGGTTTGGGAAAAAACTAGAGGAAAACTAAAAAAATCCTAAGGCCAGGTCTTCCAAATAGGCTCTGTAAGTTGAGCAACTTCTCTCCCCAAAGCAATGAAAAAAAGACAAGACTGTCAAAACTAACCACCAAAGCCTCCAAAAACTGATCAAAGGTCATGCAACAAAATGAGAAGCATTTATTCAAGAAAAATATATTGCATCTCACTAAGAACTGTGGTATTTTAGCTACGGGCCACTCCTATCCCCATCCATACTGCTAGGTTTGTGGCATAAACATTCTACTGTGGGCAAACATGGCAGGCCATAAAGAGTGGTAGCTACCTTCCCAGGCAAGATGGGACTGACCTTATTTGGAACAAGGCATGGAAAAATCTGTACCCAGGAATGTTATTAAAAGCAAGAGTGGGCTGGGCGCAGTGGCTCATGCCTGTAATCCCAGCACTTTGGGAGGCCGAGGCAGGCAGATCACGAGGTCAAGAGGTCGAGACCGTCCTGGCCAACATGGTAAAACCCTGTCTCTATTAAAAATACAAAAATTAGCTGGGCACGGTGGTGTGCACCTGTAGTCCCAGCTACTCAGGAGGCTGAGGCAGGGGAGGCTGAGGCAGTAGAATCGCTTGAACCTGGGAGGTGGAGGATGCAGTGAGTCAAGATCACACCACATAACTCCAGCGACAGAATGAGATTCTGTCAAAAAACAATACAATAATAATAATAATGTTTTCAGTGGCAGGCATCAGGAGGGCCATTATCTAAGTGATAAGTGACTCTGGTGAGGGCAAACAACAAAACAGCAAACTAGCCAGAACTCTAACAGGAAGATCCTAGGAAAAAGACTGCCAAGAAGAGCCTTAAGTGGATATTCATTCTTGGTAGTCAGGAAGGCTGTGTGCATATATAAGACTACACCAGAAAGAACATTTGCAAGCTAGTTTCTGACTGAATATGGGTCAAATTTGAAATTGCCTAAAATTTTAAGACATTCTCCAAACCATAAACAGGTCCACAGGAAAATGGGGGAACACTAACTTGCTGGTGTTTAGGAACAACCTTTAAGCAATCATTAGCTGACCACGAAGATAAGAGCGACACAGAGGCAATCCCTAGAAAGTCAGGCATAAGAAATATTTTAAAAGGAAAACAGACAACAAAATTAATCCAGGAAAGTCATTAAACAAACACACACAACAATGGCAACAAGCCCAGGGAGGGGTCAGAATCCACAATCCATATTAACTATAATATATTCATACAATGGAATACTATTCAGCAACATAAAAGAACTACTTATCAATGACAAGGATGACTTTTTAAAATTCTGTTGAACAAAAAAACCACACATAAAAGAGTACCTACTACGTGATCCCATTATATGAAGCTATAGATGTACAATCACAAAAACTAATCTATGGTGATAAAAACCAGATTCACAGTTACTGGGGAGTAAGGGATTGACTGTAAAGGGGCTTAAGGCACCTTCTGAAGTGGAGGGATGAATGTTTGTCTTAGGTATATTTATCAAAGTCTATTAAACAGTCAACAAAAAATGTATGAATTTTTTCCATGTAAATTCTAACTCAGTAAAGTTGCTTAAAACGTGAATAAGAAACATAGACTATTTTTAAAAGTTAATTCAAAGGTAACTTTTCTTAGCAATCTTTCCCAGCTTACTAAGGCAAAGTTATTCCCTCTTATGAGCTCTTGGCACGTTTTGTTATACTATAGGACTTAATCCGAGTTTATAGATAAACTATAAAGAACTCAAAGGTAAAGACTAGGTATTATACAACATCACAATGACTGGCACATTGCACGTATTTTTTTTTTTTTTAAATAAAGATGAATTCAGACCTTGTGCTTTCCATTTTCAATTTCTCCTCTCACCCCCAATTCAATGCACACTGAAATGGGTAAGACACATGAGATGCTACAAGAAAAGAAAGGAAGTATAAAAGGTTAATAACCTAAGCATAGGAACAGCCAGAAACAGTGAAATGGTTTTGTGTGCATATGTCTATTACATGAACTAGATTTCTCCTCAGGATATCTTTAATGCACAAATCAACTGATATTTCCATCTTGATAGAGTAATATAGTTAAAAACAAGTCCACAGCACAATTCATTAGCCCCCTCTCGTCTTCTATTAATACATAAAATGAAAACTACCAATATCTTTAAACAAACAAGTGTAGAGAAGTAAGAAGTTATTTTCACTGCAGTATCTACTAACCTATACTCTGCATTGTGTGTGCAAAATGCATATACTTGAGATTACGTGATACGAAGTTTGAAATGTTGCCATCGCAGGCTGGGATGACCAGAAGCAATTTGCACGCTATAAAGATGGAAAATGCAATAAGAGCTCTTGTCTTTTTTGTATAATTTAGGTAGGTTTCCTAACTGTAACTAATCTAAGCATTTAACTTTGTAACTCAGTGTCTAGTTTATAGTGAAATAAAATGTTACAAATGAGTGAGTCAGCCTAACAAGATTTTAGTAATGAATAAAAGTATTTGCATGCTACTATGTACCAAAGCTAATAGATAATCCCTTCATTATTCAACCCTAAAAAATAAATCAAGTCATGTTTTTTCAAGGATAAGACCCAGATAAAGATTCCAACTACAATAAGTGAAACGAAGGCATTTGTCAGATGAGAACTCAATAATTTAGCATTTTTAAACAGATTACAGATGTGCCTTCATTTGCGCAAATATTTAAAATATAAAGGAATAAATTTCATCTATAAATACTAAACATTTTCATTATTTGATTAACTTTTAGGTTAAAAAGCTCATTACAAATGTAACCAAGAAAGTGATTAGGACACAGAAAATTTTTTAAACAGTATTTTTTAAGTTACCAAGATATTATTCAATTTTCTTAAGGTTTTGAACACCTATTAAAGTGGTGAACACCTATTAGGAGTTAAGCACCATGCCTGATATAGGGAATATGAAAATAAGCAAGGCAAAACTATTGCCCTTACAAAATTTGCAATGTAGACAAGGAGTGGCAAATATATTGAGGAAGGTATAAACAGGAGGCTCTGAGAGTATAGAGAAGTGACACTCAATCAAGTCAGTGAATGTAAGAGTTGTCAATAAAACATACCAGAGAAAGTATTTTACTTAGGCAGTTGCCAAAATAGGAAATAGTGTTCCAGGAAGAGGACATAGCATATAAAGTCATGATATATTCAATAAACAGCAAGAAGATCAATAGAGCTGCAGCACACTGTGAGGTACACTGGCAATGAAAGAAATCCTACGTGTATTATTTCACTATACTAAGAAACTTGGACTCCAGTGACAGTAACATTGAGGGACTGGCTAGAGGAAGAAGAAACCAGAAAAAGCCAGAAAACTGAAATATTCCAAATAAGAACTAATGAAGGCAACAAAAGTTGAGGACTGGATCAACATGAAAGAAGAACAAGAAAAGATACTATGATGGCTCCCAAGATTTGCAAATGTGAATGCGTGTGTATTGGTCTCATTCAACATAACATGGAATTAGATGTGGTTTGGGATAGCAAGATGATGAGTTCAAATAAGGATGAACTAAAGTATCCTTACCTCACTGTTTTTCCTTCTGTATCCAGACCACCAGTCAACAGAATAACAGAAAAATCAGTGTAAAAATAAGTGAAAGTTGGTTAGAAAAGGTAAATAAAGTAAAAAGGATAGTAACAGTCAAAGAAGTTGGTCTACAGTAACAGGGCAAAATAAATCACAATTAGGAGTTGCATATGAAACTAAGTCAATCCAACAGTGTTGAGCCATGCTAATCCTAAGAACATTAACGTGACGTATGTAAGTAACTCTGAAAGGACCTATAAAAAGCCACAGGTCCTCAAAAACATTTTGTTGCCATCAAATTTATTTTGGGGGAAACTTCAAAAATCACATACATCATTAATCAAATTGAAAATGCAGCCAGTGAAAATAGTTCTGATTTTAATGTGAAAAAGAAAAGTGTCGTGTAAAATTCACACCCTTCCCGTTACTAATCCCTGAACTTGATTCCTGACCCCATGTTCCTATCTTACTCTAGTTAGATTAGGCTTTAAGTGAAGAGGAGTTTGAAGAATTTACAGATTTCTGCTTCCTAATAGAAGTGAAAAGAAAAAAAGAATTGTGAAGAAATCGGACATACTTCTACACTTCCCCTCTACTTGATCATGTGTTGGTATCGTATTTTTAAAATAAGTAGAAATTAATAAAAGAGGATAGTGAAAGCATTCATATTAGCAGGTTGGTTTCTGTGATTGTTTTTACAGAGAACATAGAGTAAACAGATAAAAGAGTCTGGGCCGGGTGCAGTGGCTCACACCTGTAATCCCAGCACTTTGGGAGGCCGAGATGGGCGGATAATGAGGTTAGCAGTTTGAGAGCAGCCTGGCCAACATGCTGAAACCCCAAACCCCATCTTGACTAAAAATACAAAAAGTAGTTGGGCGTGGTGGCAGGCACCTGTAATCCCAGCTACTTGAGAGGCTGAGGCAGGAGAATCACTTGAACCTGGGAGGTGGAGGTTGCAGTGAGCCAAGATCATGCCACTGCACTCCAGTCTGGGCAACAGACCAACACTCCATCTCAAAAAAAAGAGAGTCTGGAATGGAATTAGATACACACGGTTTGGGATGGTAAGATGATGAGTTCAAATATGGATGAACTAAAGCATCCTAACCTCACTGTTTTTCCTTCTGTATCCAGAGTAGGGGTGGCTATGTCATCCCATGTTTTCACCTGTCCCTCAATACGGATAATAATTCTACTTAATTACTTGCTTGTGACAGTATGCATCACCATGAAATTCTGAATGTATAAACTGGTTGCCCCGGAGAAAATAAGAACCTCATGAAGAGCCTTAAGCACCCAGTCTAGTCGATTAATTTTAAATAGTGGACATAATGCAAAGAATATATTTAATTCATAAATAATATTGGTAAACCATTACTAGAAGTTAAAGATTATAACCTGAAAGCGGGTAACAGATTATATCAATTTAATTCCCAACGATCATCAAAGAAAATGCTAACTTTAGTAATTTTTCAAAATTGCTGTTATACATCTTTCCTCTTTCCAAAGAATCAAAGGTGACACATTTTGAGCGCCTCTAAGTTTAATAAAAATGAAATATTAACTGTCAGGAATGCCCCTCTTCAAGCACACTCTCTCCTCCGTGCTCCTGCACGTTGTTCTGATACTATGCTCCAGGTACAAACTACATCTCTGTACATTTCAAATACAGTATCAGGCCTGTTTATCCACATGTTTTCCACCACTCTAGATTCCAGGTCCTTGAGAATAAGAACCTTGTTTTATTTTTTGTTGCATCCCCTATACTAAAACAATCTAGCATAATGCCAAGTACACAGTCAGCACTCAAATACTTAATAATGGTCTGCATTCACCTGCTCGTGGGACATCTTGTATCTGTCTTATTACCAAGGCCATATCCTTGAAAAACACAGGTAAAATTTCATTTTACTGATTACCATTATTATTCTGCTATGCTCCAGTTACCAGCTGCTTGCTTTTCTCTGAATGTGCAAAAGCATGAAGAGAACCTGGCACATAATATTTCTACGGACTAAAAATTATTACCCACTTTCACACCTTGTCCCTCTAGCCAACAACTGCTCAGCTAACAAGCAGCACCCTAAAATAGCGCCTCCCCACCGCCTCCCTGCCAAGTAAAAGTGAATACTCTCTCCTTTGTGTCCCCACCATACAGATGTCCATAGCAACACTTATAAAGTTTTACTGGTTTATTTATGATTCTATATAATCAATCTCTTTATATATTTTGCAACTAGTTTGTCTCAGAAGGTATACTACAATATCCTGTCACTCAAATCTGGAAGCTATATATGCTTCACTGACTTTTTCATTAAATGGTCTCATAGAGAGAATTTTTTTTTTTAAGGTAAATTTATTTCAGTCATGTTTTATGAGAACTTCAACTATCTTTCTAACAAATACATCAAAATTAGTTTCTGAGGAAAATTTTGTCCTTGACCTTGAGAATTCTTGATCTTAAGAATCAGAACGTATCCAGCTCACCTCACCTGCTTTCACTGAATTGCACTTTGCCTGGATGCTGCAGGGACAAATGCTAAAGAAATGTGTCACTGTGGATATAATAAAGATGTTGTTGAATATGTTTTTCATTATATCACATAGCAGCTTCTTTAGAGGACTAATAGGAAGAAACTGGTTTCATCACCTGGAGTAAAGATTTTTTTCAGTGAACAGCTTTTATCTAAAGGACATTAACTCATACCTGATATTTTCTTCCCTAAAAAATTTGGCTTAAAATCAAATGTGTGTGGAAGTATAATGGAATTAATGGCATATGTTTTGGTATACGAATTTTCTCTCCTGGTCTCATCTTACATTTATACTCATATTCACATCTCATTTTTAAAATTTTATTTTATAAAATTAACACATTTATTTATTTTGCATATTTTTTTCCATCTTCCTAAAACATCTTAAATCCTTTTAGAGACAAAGTAGGAAAAACATTTACTATTTTTTTCAGTTTAGCTATTGGGAATTCAGCATTTTTCTTATTAATTTGTATGCACTTCTTATATATCAAGGCTAATTCTGTCTATTATTAATATATCTGTTACAAATATTTTTGTCTTTTTTTGCTTGAATCAAAATTTGGTTGACTCAATATTTTTCTTTGCAATCTCTTCCATTGCTTTCATGCTTAAAAAGCCCTTCTCTCTTCAAAGATTAAACATTCACGTTTTCATTCGATGTTTAAGTTTTCACTTAAAAATTTTTATCCGTCTAAAATGTATCTGAAGTATGACATGAGATACTGATATAAACTGATTTTTTCTTTCCTAACGGTAAATTCTTCTAGTATGAAGTCCCTTCCCTCTTGATTCCCACTCCTTTTATCACATTATAAATTGTAACGTACAGTAAATTTTCCTAATCTATTGGTTTAACATCTATTTTTTTATACCAATAATGTCTTACAGATTTAATATTAGCTCTATTAATACCAATCTTGGATAATCATGTGACCATAGTTTTAATTTTCATCTGCAAAATGAATACTTCACTAGGGGATGTAAGGATTAAAATAAGATACTTTATATAAAATAAAAATCTTTCCTACTGGCTTTGACCTTCTGCTCTGATCTGTTTGCAGGACAGTTCTTCACATTTATCTTCTCTTAGACTTTTACCATTACACACCCCCCCCCATGGGGTCATTTAGTAATCTAAACTCCTTGCTGATGAGAAGGTGACCATGTGCTTGCAGCCCTCTCTGGGCGCCTCCTCGGCCTCTGTGCCCACTCTAGTGGCGCTTGAGGAGCCCTTCAGCCTGCCACTGCATTGTGGGAGCCCCTCTCTGGGCTGCCTGAGGCCGGAGTCAGCTCCCTCCACTTGCAGGGAGGTGTGGAGTGAGAGGCATGGGTGGGAACCCAGGCTTCATGAGGTGTTCACAGGCCAGCGCCAGTTCCAGCGGGCTTGGGCTTGGCAGCCCCGCACTTGGAGAGGCCAGCCAGTGCCACCGCCGGCCCAGGGCAGCGAGGGGCTTACTTAGCACCTGGGCCAGCAGCTGCGGAGGTTATGCAGGGTCCCCCAGCACTGCTGGCCTGCATGCAAATTCTCAACGGGCCTCAGCCGCCTACCTGCGGGGCAGGGCTCACAGCCCTGCAGCCCGCCACGCCCAAACCAGCTTCCCCCTTCCCCTTCAACCACAGTGGGTTCCTGCGTGGTGGGTTCCCACCTGGCTGGAGCCTCCCCAAAAAGCACCCTCCAGGGTGCTGGGTCCCATCAACCGCCCAGGGCCTGAGGAGTACAGGTGCATTGTGCAGGACTGGCAGGCAGCTTGGCCCAGGGCTCCAGTGCAAGCTCCACTAGGTGAAGCCAGCTGGGGTCCTGAATCTAGTAGGGACTTGGAGAACTTTTATGTCTAGCTAAGGGATTATAAATACACCAATCAGCACTCACTGTCTAGCTCAGGGTTTGTAAATACACCAATCAGCACTGTGTCTAGCTCAGGATTCGTAAATACACCAATCAGTATCTGTATCTAGCTAACCTAGTGGAGACTTAGAGAACTTTTATGTCTAGCTATAGGACTGTAAATGCACCAATCAGCACTCTGTCAAAATGAACCAATCAGCACTCTGTCAAAATGGACCAATCAGTTCTCTGTAAAGTGGCCCAATCAGCTCTCCATAAAATGGACCAATCAGCAGGATGTGGATGGGGTCAGATAAGGGAATAAAAGCAGGCTGCCCCAGCCAGCGGCAACCCCCTTGGGTCCCCTTCCACACTGTGGAAGCTTTGTTCCTTCGCTATTTGCAGTAAATCTTGTCGCTCACTCTTTGGGTCCACACTGCCTTTATGAGCTGTAACACTGTGAAGATCTGCAGCGTCACTCCTGAAGCCAGCGAGACCATGAACCCACCAGAAGGAAGAAACTGCAGACACACATCTTCAAGAACTATAACACTCACCGCGAGGGTCTGCGGCTTCATTCTTGAAGTCAGTGAGACTAAGAACCCACCAATTCTGGACACACTACTTCCTATTTTATAACAATAACCAAGAAGCTAAGTAGCACCCCACTCTCAAAATACATTTTCAAAAATATGTCATAAGTAAAAGAATATTGGATGCAGGTATATTACAAGAGAAAATTTAGGACAAAATAGCATTTACGCAACCAAAAAAAAGGAAATTTTCCTTTATTCTTTAACAAAACATCTCAGTTAATATTTGCAAGCACTGGATACAAACACTTCCTTTATGTTAAACCTAACACCCCCTTATACAGTAAAGATAAGCTTCCTTTTCATAACAGGTGAATACAATGTGCCATTCAAAGGCCCACTCAGCTTACTAAAAACCCATTCTTCAGATAGCTCATAAATCAACTATGTTATATAGTAAGAATCTGAAGTCTTTAATCATCAAAAACACATTCCTACAAAATAAATACATAAGCTTAATTCTTAAAAGGCAAAAGCTTAAAATTCATGATCTGATTTGTAAAATATGCTAAGACTAATCTTTTGGTTGCATTTATTTGAAATTTCTAACTCATGTGAGAACTTTTTCCTTGAACTATCAGAGCCCATTTCTGTAAGCAAGCATAGAAAAAATAGTTTTCCTGGTTGGGGGAATATGGAATGAGTTTTCTCCATTTGAAACCAATCCATTACTTCCCTAGATAATTTTTTGGATAAACATAGAAGTTGACCCTTCTGGTCTTAAAGCTTGAATCTTATATTTGTTTTATCTGAGTTCCTTCCTCAGGAAATGACCTTTAGGTCTCTCAAAGTATCAAAGAACTGAAACTCACCAGATCACCACATCCAGACAGACAATAAGATGCTAGACAACTCATTAATCATGATTGCTTCCTCTACCCGCCTTAGTTCCTGTTTCTTTTACATTTCTTCCCTGCTATGTGAACCCTTCGTTTTAGTCACTCAGGGAGATGGATTTGAGACTGAGCGCTCATCTTCTTGGCTGCAGCACCCAGTTGAAGCCTTCTTCCTTGGCAATACTTGTCTCAGTCACTGGCTTTCTCTGCAGTGAGTAGCATGACCTAGACCAAACCCCTGAGGTTTTGGTAACTCATTTTTGTTTGCAGTTTCTGACACCGTTACGAATAAACGTAAAGTTAACATTTTTACAAACACTTCCTAATAAGCGCAAGTTTGAGAAGGGAGGGACATCACACGGAAATAAAATATCACAGGTTCTCCCACTGACCCCTGAGATTTGAGGGGATAGCAAACTGTGCAGAAATAATGAAAAAAAAAAAGGTAATAAAAATAGTCTGATAAAAACAGTACTGTTGTTTACTATTACTAAAGGCCTTAATCAGTAAAGACTAAGATTTTTTTTTATTACTATTTTTTCTTGAGGCGGAGTTTCACTTTTGTTGCCCAAGCTGAAGTGCAATAGCACGATCTCGGCTCACTGCAACCTCTGCCTCCGGAGTTCAAGCAATCATCCTGCCTCAGCCTCTCAAGTAGCTGGAATTACAGGCACCCGCCACCATGCCCAGCTAATTTGTTGTATTTTTAGTAGAAACAGGATTTCACCATGTTGGCCAGGCTGGTCTCAAACTTCTGACCTCAGGTGATCCACCTGCCTCGGACTCCCAAAGTGCTGGGATTACAGGCGTGAGCCACCGCCCCTGGACAAGGACTAAGATTTAAGATTTCAGCAGTGTTTTCAGGTATTAAAGATCAGAGTTTTCTTTTAAGAATCTATCTGTGGCCGGGCGTGGTGGCTCATGCCTGTAATCCCAACATTTTGAGAGGCCGAGGGGGGTGGATCACCTGAGGTCAGGAGTTCAAGACCAACCTGGCTAACATGGTGAAACCCTGTCTCTACTAAAAATACAAAAATTAGCCAGGCATGGTGGTGAGCACCTGTAATCCCGGCTACTTGGGAAGTTGAGGCAGGAGAATCCCTTGAACCCAGAAGGTAGAGGTTGCAGGGAGCCAAGATCTGGCCACTGCGCTCTAGCCTAGGCGATGAGAGTGAAACTCTGTCTCAAAAAAAAGAATCTATTTGTGTGACAGACTAATATAACTGCCTAATTGCTTCACCTTTTTCAAAAATCTTCAAAGCGGTTATGGTCTTCTACACCTCTCCTCTACTCCTATTCACTGAAACAGACTTTCACTTCACTTTCTTCTGTCTTAATTAAATCCACCCCCACACACACACGAACAGGGAGAAGAGAGAAAGATTTGGAGACTACTCTATCATAAGCCAAAACCTATTACATTTCTGAATGTCCTGGATCTTCCAGCACATTTCAAAGTGACTTTGTTACCCAAAATGGCCATAACGCAACATTGTTTTATAATGATTTAAAATTGAAATTTTAAATATGAGGGCCTGAAAACAATGTGAATAGTATTTGAGAAGAGAAGACAAATCCAAGAGCTACTTAGAAGGCAGAATAAACAAGAATTGGTAACTGAGTGAATGTGAGGAGTGAGGAAGTTGGGGGGCTAGAATGACTCAGGATTTTTAGTTTCTGCAACCAAGTTAGGTAGAATGATGGTTGTTCACAAATTCTGGTATTTTGTTACAGGGTTTTCTTGGATGTGATCTTCTCTCTGTACTTAAAATTAAAAAAAAAAAAAAAAAAAAGCCTTGTTAAAGATGGTTTTCTCAAGCCCCAATAAAACTAATGGATAATCCAAACAGCCTCTTTCCAGACTTCCCATCCCCTACCCTTAAGGCCCTTTTCCATAATACTCTGAAATTAATGATTGTATTACCACCACATCCCCCCCAACACGCCCCTCCCCCATCCCCCGCAATCTAGGGTTATGTAGTTTCCTTACTTTTCAGCATGAATCCCAAACTTCTTAGCATGACATATAAGAGCCTTTCTAATTTGTTTCTCTGCTTTTGGTGCCTCATTTCTCATGGCTCTAGTATCCCGCCTATTGCTACCAGACTGCCTTTCATAAAGTACAGTATCATGTAAACACAAATCCTTTATGACTGGGGTCCCCAACCTCCAGGCCAGAGACCACTACCAGCTCATGGCCTTTTAGGAACCAGGTCACACAGTAGGAGGTGAGCAGCAGGCAAGTGAGCAAAGCTTCATCTGTATTTACAGCAGCTCCCTATTGTTCATATTACCGCCTGAGCTCCACCTCCTGTCAGATCAGTGGAGGTATTAGATTCTCATAGGAGCACAAACCTTACTGTGTACCGCACATTGCGAGGGATCTGGGTTGCATGTTCCTTGTAAGAATCTAATGCCTGATGATCTGTCACTGTTTCCCATCACCCCTAGATGAGACCATCTAGTTGCAGGAAAAAAAACTCAGGGTTCCTACTGATTCTACATTATGGTGAGTTATATAATTATTTCATTATACATCACAATGTAATAATAATAGAAATAAGGTACACAATAAAGGTAATGTGCTTAAGTCATACTGAAACCATCCCTCCACCCCAGTCCGTGGAAACACTGTCTTCCACAAAACTAGTCCCTAGTGCCAAAAAGGTAAGGGACCACTGCTTTACAAGACACTTTTAGCTTTAAAAGCTATAGGGACTCAGATTTCCCTATTGCTAAACGTATTACAAAGCCACAGTAATCAAGACAGTGTGATACTAGTATAAGGACAGACATCTAGATAAATGAAAAAGAAATGAAAGTCCAAAAACAAACCCTTATATTTATGGTCGACTGACTTTCAATGAAGACAATTCAGTGGGGAAAAACAGTCTGTTCAACAAATGGTGCTGGGATAACTGGATATCCACATGCAAAACAACGAAGCTGGACCTCTACAGGACATACAGAAATTAACTCAAAAAGATAAAGACCTGATTGTAAAAGCTAAGACCATAAAACTCTTAGAAGACAATGAGTAAATACTCGTGATCCAGAATTAAAAGAATGGTTTCACAGATATAACACTAAAACCATAAACAACAAAAGAAAAAAACAGATCAGACTTCATCCCAAAACTCCATTATATATGTGCTTCAAAGGATACCACAAAGAAAGTGAAAAGGCAACCCACAGAACAGGAAATCAGTATTTGCAAATCGTATGTCTGAGAAGGGTCTGGTTTCCAGATATATAAAGAGCTCTTAGAACTCAATAATAAAAGGACTTACCAGGCACAGTGGTTCACATATGTAGTCCCAGCGACTGAGGAGGCCAAAGTGGGAGGATCACTTGAGTCCAGGAGTTCAAGACCAGCCTGGGCAATATAGCGAGAACCCCCATCTTTACCAAAAAAATTTAAAAATTTGCCTGGTGTGGTGTCACCCACCTATGGTCCCAGCTACTCAGGAGGCTAAAATGGGAGAACCGCTTGAGCCCAGGGAGTTGAGGCTGCAATGAGCCATGATCATGCCACTGCATTCCAGGCTGGGGAACAGACCAAGACCTCTCTCAATAATAATAATAATACAATTTTAAAATGGGTAAGGATAGGTATTTCACAAATCAAGATTTATAAGTGGTCAAAGCACAGAACATGTTCAACATCAGTCAGTAAGGAAATGTAAATCAAAACCTCAATAAGACATTTCTATACACCCACTAGGATGGTAACAACTTTTTAAAAAAGGAGAGAGCCAGGTGCAGAGGCTCACACCTGTAATCCCAGTTACTAAGAAGGCTAAGAAGGGAGGATCACTTGAGCCCAGGTGCAATAAGCTATGACCATGCCACTGTACTCCAGCCCAAGTGACAGAGCAGTACCCCCATCTCTTTAAAAACAAAAACAAAAAAACCAGAAAGAGACAAAGAATAACAAATAATGAAGGAAACAGAGAAACCGAAACCCTCATACACTGCTGGTGGAAATATAAAAATGGTAGAGCAAGTTTAAAAGACAATGTGGCACTGGGTGCGGTTGCTCATGCCTGTAATCCCAGCCCTTTGGGAGGCCGAGGTGGGTGGATCACCTGAGGTCAGAAGTTCCAGACCAGCCTGGCCAACGTGTTGAAACCCTATCTCTACTAAAAATACAAAAATTAGCCGGGAGTGGTGGTGGGCACCTGTAATCCCAGCTACTCGGGAGGCTAAGGCAGGAGAATTGCTTGAACCCGGGTGGCAGAGGTTGCAGTGAGCCGAGATCGCACCATTGCACTCCAGCCTGGGCCACAAGAGCAAAACTCCATCTCAAAAAAACCCCACAATTTGGTAGTTCATAAAAAGAAACTTAAACAAACTTACCATATGACCCAACAATTCCACTTCTAGATACTCATGAAAATTAAAAACATCTGTCTACACAAAAACCTGTATACAAATGTTCATAGCAAAATCATTCATAACAGCCAAAACATGTAAACAAAATGTCCATCAATTGATGAATGAATAAACAAAAGGTGGTACTACTATACAGAATTCAGCCATCAAAAGGAATGGCACATGCTACAACATGAAAGAACCTTGCTACAACATGAAAGAACCTTGAAACCAGGTACAAACGGCTACACACTGAATGATTCCACGTATATGAATTGCCCAAAACAGGCAAATCTATAATGATAGGAAGTAGATTCATGGTTGCCAAGAACTAAGAGAAGGGGACAAATGAGGAGAGACTGTTAGTGGGTTTAGTCAGAGTTTAATTATGGGGTGATGAAAATACTCTGAAATTAAGATAGTGGTGAGGGCTATACCACTTAATGACTATACTTAAGAATCACTGAATTATATATATCCAAAAAAAAATGAACTTTACGGCATGTGAATTATATCTAAATTTTTTTAAGCTATAGGAACTCCAGAGGAGGCAAATTCAAACTCTAAACCAGATATTTAAGGACCACGACCAAATGATCAACCCCAAAAGCACACGACCACAACATATGAGTCCTATTCTCTAATCCATTACTGGCCTCCATACATAACTTCTTTATTACCTCAATAAAGGTAATAAAGGTACTTTTTCTTCCTTTGAAATGCCTTTCCCTTTTCTCATTCCAGAGACTATAGGTCGTTTCAAAGTCATTACTATAAAGAAAGCTTCCCTAATCAATTCACTTTCAATTCTTTATTAATTCATGCAGCAACTGGATCTTATCACTCTCTTTTACTTATGTGCTTCCTTAGGGTTGTCTTGTGATTGTTTCATATATGTATTCCTCTCTCCCAGCTAAGTTTTAAGTGTGAGTAAAGACAGAGTAAAAATAATCAAAGGAAATATCTGATTTATCACGGATCTGCTATTTTCCAGTTTCAGACAAGTCACTTAGAACAGATGGGCTTTGATTTTGTAATCTGGAAAGCAGCAGCCAGATATTGATACATTTGAAGTATTTCCTTAATTTTTTAATAAAATAAAGGAGGCCGGGCGTGGTGGCTCATGCCTGTAATCCCAGCACTTTGGGAGGCTGAGGCAGGCAGGTCACGAGGTCAGGAGTTCGAGACCAGCCTGATCAACATGGTCAAACCCTGTCTCTACTAAAAATACAAAAATTAGCCAGGCATGGTGGGCAGGCGCCTGTAATCCCAGCTACTCAAGAGGCTGAGGCAGGAGAACCGCTTGAACCTGGGAGGCAGACATCGCACCACTGCACTCCAGCCTGAGCAACAGAGCAAGGCTCCATCTCAAATAAAACAAAAAACAAAACAAAACAATAAAATAAAATAAACAACAGATTACTTGTAGGGCCCACTTCAGTTTCAAAATTACTCTTACAAAAATACTCTTAACTGTCCACCCCTTATTGTTTTCTGTTTGTTTGTTTTTTGAGACAGTCTCACTCTGTTGCCCAGGCTGGAGTGCAATGACACCATCTCGGCTCACTGCAACCTCCACCTCCCGCGTTCAAACGATTCTCCTACCTCAGCCTCCCGAGTAGCTGGGACTATAGGTACCCGCCATCACGCCCAGATAATTTTTGTATTTTTAGTAGAGACAAGGTTTCCCATGTTGGCCAGGATGGTATTGGTCTCCTGACCTCGTGATCTGCCCGCCTCAGCCTCCCAAAGTGCTGGGATTAATTAGAGGTGTGAGCCACCCCGTCAGGCCAACTGTCTCCTGCTTTTGTATCTACCATTGTACCTCATTCATTTTTCAACATTAGAAAGGGAAAAAAAATACAAACAAGACTCAAATCACAGCAAAGACATCCACAAATCCTGTAACCACTCCCTTTCATTCACAAAATGTTCTTTCATGGATATATGGCACTGGAGGGGGCTACCCAGCTTTATCGAATCCACTTTCCTATGTTTGGAGAATTCTTCACTTTATAAGGCAGAACCTTGCTCTAAAACTAAAGTAACTGAAAACCAGGTATTTGTTTTCCGCATCTCTCTCCTAACTAGGACAGGGTTACGTGTAAGTCCTGAGCTTTTCCAGTCAAACAAACCAACCCCAACTTTGAAAAATTGAAGCAACTAAAGGAGGAATATGTAGAGGTCAAAGATGAAGCAGTGACAGAAGCAAGCCCCAAAAGCAATCCATTCTGGCAAGGTTGAATGCAACAGCAACAGCTAATTTACTCCAGTTTGAAGTAATTAATTCTTCCAGCTGGGCACGGTGATTCACGCCTGTAATCCCAGCACTTTGGGAGGCCGAGGCAGGCAGATCACCTGAGGTCAGGAGTTCGAGACCAGCCTGGTCAACATGGTAAAACCCTGTCTCTACTAAAAATACAAAAATTAACCAGGTATGGTGGTGCACGCCTGCAGTCCCAGCTACTAGGGAGGCTGAGGCGGAAGGATCACTTGAACCCAGGAGGCAGAGGTTCCAGTGAGCTGAGATCATGCCACTACATTCCAGCCTGGGCAACAGAGCGAGACCCTGTCTCAAAAAAAAAATTCTTCCTTCATCCAATTTTAAAAGGGAGCAATGACAACAGTTTTAGGAGTATCTGTCACCTTATGTCAGAGAAAGTACAAATAGTGTGAACATGTCACCTAACAGTGATGCCTTCATTAGACCAGCTCTGCAGTATAGTACGTAGCACTGTTCCTGCACAAGACTGGTTCTTCTACCCTTTACGAAATTCTTTTTTTTTTTTTTTTTTTTTGAGGCGGAGTCTCGCTCTGTCGCCGGTACTGGAGTGCAGTGGCCGGATCTCAGCTCACTGCAAGCTCCGCCTCCTGGGTTTACGCCATTCTCCTGCCTCAGCCTCCCGAGTAGCTGGGACTACAGGCGCCCGCCACCTCGCCCGGCTAGTTTTTGTATTTTTAGTAGAGACGGGGTTTCACCGTGTTAGCCAGGATGGTCTCGATCTCCTGACCTCGTAATCCGCCTGTCTCGGCCTCCCAAAGTACTGGGATTACAGGCTTGAGCCACCGCGCCCGGCCCCTTTACGAAATTCTATGAGTAGCCCAATATCCTCTTTAATCACAAAGCCATTTATGATTAAAGTAGAGGAATTTCTATTATTTAAGACTATGAACACTGTTATGTATTTTTCTTATTATTTTTATTTATTTATATTTTTATTTATTTATTTTATTTTATTTTATTTTATTTTTTTGAGACAGGGTCTCGCTCTGTCACCCAGGCTGGAATGCAGTGGTACAATCTCAGCTCGCTGCAACCTCCACCTCCTGGGCTCAAGCAATCCTCCCACCTCAGCATCCTGAGTAAATGGGAGGAGCACAGGAGTGCGCCACCACACCCGGTTAATTTTTTCTATTTTCAGTAGACACAGGGTTTCACCATGCTGCCCAGGCTGGTCTCAAACTCTTGAGCTAAAGTGATCCACGCACCTCAGTCTCCCAAAGTGCTGGGATTACAGGCATGAGCCACCATGCCCAGCCTAACACATATTCTTAGATCACAACAGCATCCCAAAGCATCACTTTAAAGTTGAGATAAAGTAACTTCAACCCTTGCTCTGACAGTTTCATATGTTAGAACTCCCTACCTTCTACAAATGGCATGTCTGCAAAGTCTCGCAGTTCTTTCCACTATCTATTATGACCCCTCTCTCCTTGAGAACCAATGTCAATATTCATGAGACTGGTTAGCAGAAAACTGTCAGCTAAATCACATCCTGACCCTTCTTTCTGTACACACATTTAAAACAACATCGTGATGCAAACTGATATAAAATAAACAATTTATTACAGATGCAAAAGCCAACTTAACATTAAACTTTGGTACTTATATCACCATAAACAATGACGTGTAAGAGAAAACCAAATTGAACAGTTTGCTTTACCCAAGCCTTCATAACTTCAAAACCCAATAATCATCAATACATAATGATCACAAGATAACCAGTTCTTGAATATTAAGAAACCAGAATTGTTGCTTTAGCATGTTTCTTAGACTGTGCACCTCCCCCTCTTCCCTGACACACACATAAAAAAATAACAGCATCAACAGCATCAGCAACATCATGAAATACCTACAGCAAAAAATTTCAACCCTGGCAGCACTTGAGAATGACCTAAGAAACTTATTTTAAAATATCCATTATGTGGGTTCTTTCATCAGAGATTCTGATTAAATTGGCCTGGGCTCAAATTCAGGAATCAGTATAAACAGCTCCCCAAGGAATTCTAATGAACTCAGACAGGGCTTAGAACCAGTGAAGAGGAACGTGATGTTCTCAAGCACCTGTTTATCCATAGCATTTATTCTTGCACAGGTGGTGTTAATGTATTTAACTCATTAACCACTGACCCTAAATATTAGCTAATCATTAAGCCCCAGTTGGTACTCAGCCCTTCCACTGTACAAGACCATATAAGGGAACAAAGCAACAAATAAAATTCCTTCTCACACAATGGCTTTCCACATTTCCTTCAAAAGCTCTACAAATTGAGAAGGGGGATTTGAAAAGTTCACAAGTACTACTTAAATTTTACTAAGCAGTAAATTTTACTAAGTAAAAATACACACATCTGTGAGAATAAAAGTAGATTTTCAAATTTCCTCTATAACCTTTCAAGCTTTTGGCACCCAGTTTTATATATTTATAGCGATAACCCTCTATATATATAAAGAAAGATTCCATTCTTGCAGGGGAAACATTCCAAGACCCCCCAGTGGATGCCTGAAACTGCAGATAGTACCAAACCCTATATATACTATGTTTTTTCCTATGTATACATACTTATGGCAAAAGTGTGGTCCATGAACCAATCAAGCTCCATCCTAGATCTACTAAATCAGAATCTGCACTGTAATGAGAGAAGAAAACCAAAATATTATCTTTCCTTACATTAGTCTTTGTAACATCAGAAAATACATAGTAAATGTATAGTAACAAAAGTTACATATACAATCCTAAAAACAACACTAACGAATATTTCTAGGATAAGTATATAAAGCATTTAGCAAATCACTCCTAAATCAATTCAGAAAAACCACCAATTAAATCTCAATCATATTTTACTCTATTCTCTGAAGCCAAAATTATAGATGACACAGTCCAACACCAAAATAAAGTATTTTAAATCATCCTCCCAGACTATGTGGTAATCTCCACACAGACCATTAGTTAAGAATAATAACAATTATAAAGATGCTCCAAGGATTTTAAGAAACACCTCCCTAATTATTTCACTCAAGTTCTTCATTTCATCAGGAAAAAAAAGGGGACCTAAGACCTGAATTTCCCCAAACCATTTAGATGCATGTGATGGTCATTTATCTGAGCCTCCCAGAATGACTGGGAAATGAACATCCTACAAGTCTTGCCACAAACCAAGTATTTAACAGAAAATTAGGTACAGGTATTAGCTACACTGAAACCCTATTGCTGTGTTTCCCCTTGGGAATGATGGCTAAGGTAGAGCCATGTCACACATATTTAAACAATAATTTATATAAAATTACAAATACTGTAAAATACAACCACTACTGTATGATGAAGGAATCTGCACTTGTTTATATCAATACAATCTTTCATCTTGAGGGTCATTCAACAATATGAATGGTAATACATAGGTATGGGCCTAGGACCCTCTCCCAGTCTGTGAGATCTGACAAATCCTACAGTACTTTTTAAATCAAATGCTAAAAATATTATAGTTTTCTACTACTCCTATCTTAATTTTTAATGTGTATAAATTCCAAAGCTGAGATTATTTTTCTGTTTTAGGGTTAATCAACTAATCTTATTTAAAGTATACACTGTATATATTAAGCTAAAGATGGACTAAACACTGATGTCTCCAATTCTAATCCTTTACCACATGGATCATTCTAGCCTCCTTCTCCTTGCTTATAACTTTCCATTCCAACAGTGAGAAATTTGACTCCCACAATCCACTATCCACTTTACTTAACTGTTTAACTCTAGTATACATTACCAGAGGTATCAGAATTGTTAACTATACCTTATATGAAGCAATATTATCAACTAATGTACACTACAAGTACAGAATATGTGCAGTGCTTTTTGCCTTTAGTATTACAGGCACTACGCATTTCCAAAATAAATTAGATCAACAGTTTTTCCCCATCACCCACTTCAAGGAGGTTGTTTCATACATCTCTAATACAACTAGATTCTTCTGTCTCAATCTGCATTCCATCCTGGAATCCCCTAGCCTCCTAAAAATATGGTATTTTAAAATTTGTATTCATTAAGGTCTATGCTTTCTGCTATAAAGTGCTATGGGTTTTGACAACTGTGTAGTATGCTTTTTTTTTATGTTTCTCATCTTCTACATATATAACATCTTACATGCTTGCAGGCTTATCTCCATGCACATATCACCTTTTTTTTTTTTCCTCCACAATCTCTAGGAGACTCATTTCAGAAAACTTCACTTTCAGATTACTAACAGTTGTCTGCTCATGATTAGGCTTCAAAAGAAAAATATTAAGAGTTATTTATATAAAAAACAGATTTCGTATCCTTATTTTACAACCAAGTTCTCTATCACTTATGTGTCTATCAAAAATGAATTAATGAAAGCCTGAAAACAGTTATGAATTCATTATACTGCTTTCACATCCACTTCAAACCTCCTATATATAAACTGATATTATATGGGTTCACTTACCCAGCTCAGTCTCACTACAAGGATTTTTAAACTAAATCAGTCCAGTCCACTGAACAGTATCAGTTTACTGTAGGTACATTGTCTTTCACAATAAATAACAGTATCAGTAGTGCAACACCAACACACAGGGAACTAGACTAAGACCAAGGATATAAATAAGGTAAGAACATATTTATTCCCTGGATGCCTGCCTGAATCCAAAATAAAACCTCTGAATGGCAGGGGGGCGGTGGCTCACACCTGTAATCCCAGCACTTTAAGGAGGCCCAGGCAGGTGGATCACCTGAGGTCGGGAGTTGTAGACCAGCCTGACCAACATAGTGAAACCCCCATCTCTACTAAAAATACAAAAATTAGCCAGTTGTGGTGGCAGGCACCTGTAATCCCAGCTACTTGGGAGGCTGAGGCAGGTGATTCGCTTGAACCCAGAGGGTGGAGGATGGGAGGATGCAGTGAGCCAAAATCGCGCCACTGCACTCCAGCCTGGGCAACAAAGCAAGACTCCATCTGGTGGGGGGGCGGCGGGGGGGAAGAAGCTTGAAAATCGTTACTCTATCATAATGTGAGTAATACTCTATCCTAATAGTGAGTAAAAAGCTGAACGACAACAACAAAGATCAACAACTCTTCATAGATCCATGAGAGAGGTAAGATCACAGGGCAAACCACTCCCCCACGATTGGACAGACAGACAAGGTGATACAAAGGATCATAATTTATCAAAGCAGAAATCCATGGACAAAAACCTCTCTATCGGAGCCAGCACCCGAGTAGGAAAACCTAAATTGCAACTGATGACTTGCTGGAGGCTTAGTATGGACAAATCTGAAAGTTAAAAACCCTAGGGACACTTTTTTCAGTTTTACCTCTAGGAGCTCCACCGGGTTCTCATGGTAAGATCCGAGCCAGTGCGGTGGCTCACTCCTGTAATCCCAGTACTTTGAGAGGCCAAGGCAGGTGGATCACTTGAGGTCAGGAGTTTGAGACCAGCCGGTCCAACATAGTGAAACCCTGTCTCTATTAAAAATACAAAAATTAGCTGGGCATGGTGGAGGACACCTGTAATCCCAGCTACTCAGGAGGCAGAAGCAGGAGAATCACTTGAACCCGGGAGGCGGAGGTTGCACTGATCCAAGATCATACCATTGCACTGCAGCCTAGGCGACAGAGCGAGACTGTGTCTCAAAAAAAAAAAAAAAAAAAGAGACAGAGGGATCCAAGAAAAATACCCACTGCTGCCTGTGCAAGGAGAATTCTTGTAAAGCTATAGTTCTGGTAAGGTCTGCCCTCAAGAAAATCCATCTTACTATAGCCTAACCAACCTGGGGGAAGGAAAATATCCAGCTCCACCTCCCTCTTTCTGTCTACACAGAAGAGAAATACTTAACTCTAGCCTCCTCTAACCATTCTGTTAACCATTCTCTCTAACCATCCACCTAAGGGGATGAAAAGAACTGAGAAGCACTTGTGAAGCTCACAGCCCAGGGTGCAACGGCTCACTAAACAACTGAGATATAGTCATTGAACTACAGCTTACCATCACATTACAAAAGGCCTATATATCACAATTCCTTTTATCTGATATATCATATCTGGCTTTCAACAAAAAATTACAAGGCATACTAAAAGACAAAAAAGCAGTTTGAAGAGACAGAGCAAGTATCATAACCAGATTCAAATATGGCAAGAATATTGCAATAAACAGACAGGAATTTAAAACAACTACGATTAATTCACTAAGGATGCTAATGGGAAAAAACAGACAACATGGAAGAATAGACTGAAAATGTAAGCTAGGGGAAAAATCAAAGAGAAATGCTGGAGATCAAAAACACTATAACATAAATGAAGAATGCCTTTGATGGGTTCATTAGTATACTGTACATGGCTGAGGAATCTGAGTTTGAGAATGTCAATAGAAACTTTCAAAGCTGAAAAGCAAATTTTTTAAAAAGACTGAAAAAAAGGGAACAGAATATCTAAGAATTGCGTTCAATTCAGCAGCACACATACTAACACTGGAACAATTCAGAGAAGATCAGCATGGCTCCTGCGCAAGGATGACATGCAAATTCATGAAGCGTTCGTATTTTTATATTTTTCTAAAAACAGTAAGAACTGTGGGACAACTGTTATACAAAAGGTATAACATACATGTAATGAGAATACAGAAAAAGAGAAAATATTTGAAGCAGTAATGACAGAATTCCACACAAACTAATGTCAGACAGCAAACCACAGATCCAGTCAGCTCAGAGAACAAGCAGGAAAAGGTAAAACAAAACAAACCACCACCTACACCTTGGCATATCATATTCAAACTGCAGAAAATGAAAAAAGCACTAAATCTTAAGAAAAAACA
>NW_012112030.1:7912787-7914529 GCF_000951035.1 Colobus angolensis palliatus
CCATGTTGGCCAGGCTGGTCTCGAACTCCTGACCTCAGGTGATCCACCCACCTTGGCCTCCCAAAATGCTGGGATTACAGGTGTGAGTCACCTCACCCGGCCTTATTCTTAGTTGAGCTAACAGGTAACAGTTTGTTCAAAATAGTAACAGCAACAATGCAATCAATGATTTTAGCTTACATATAAGTGAAATGAATGATGGCAATAATACAGGGAGAAATTAGGAGTATTTTGTTCCAGCCAATTTTGTTGTAAGCCCAAAACTGTTCTTAAAAATGGTCTTTTATTTAAAAACAAACAAAAAACAAACAAACAAAAAAAAAGGCAAGAAGGGAGAGCAAGTCCTTTCTGCTTCAGTTTGCGGTTCTGTAAAGCTTGGCACTGATTTTTAGTATTCAGTGGTCAGTAAGACTGGTACCAAATCCTCATTTGGCACACTTCCCCAAGAGTAGCTAAATTAAGTATCCAAGGTAAGGATTAAGAAAGAGAGCCTGGCCAGGCACAATCACCTGAGGTCAGGAGTTCAGGACCAGCCTGGTCAACATGGTGAAACCCCCGTCTCTACTAAAAATACAAAAATTAGCTGGGTGTGGTGATGCATGCCTGTAGTCCCAGCTACTGGGGAGGCTGGAGACACAAGAATTGCTTGAACCTGGGAGGCGGAGGTTGCAGTGAGCCAAGATCACGCCACTGTACAACAGCCTAGGTGACAGAGCAAGGCTCTATCAAGGAAGAGAAGAGAAGAGAGAAGAGACCTAACAGGAAGAGATAAATGCTATGCCTAAAAGGTAACAAGTAGGTGTCTTCAGTTTATGCAGTGACCCAGCAGCAGAGTGAGTCTTTAGTCTCAGGATCTGCTTTATGAGACTGTGCCCTTCTCTAGGGCAGGGGTCCTCAGGCCGCAGGCTGTGGACCAGTAGCAGTCAGTGGCCTGCTAGGAATTGGCCGCACAGCAGGTGGTGAGCAGCAGGCAAGCGAGCATTACTGCCTGAGCTCTGCCTCCTGTCAGATCAGTGGTAGCATTAGAGTCTCAGGAGTGCGAACCTTATTGTCAACTGCGCATGCAACGGATCTAGGTTGCACACCTCCATTTGTGAATCTAATGCCTGATCTGAGGTGGCACAGTTTCACCCGGAAACCATCCCACCCAGCCCGCTACTGCCCAGTTCCTGTGGAAAAACGGTCTTCCACAAAACTGGTCCCTGGTGCCAAAAAGTTTGGGCACCACTGCTCTAGGGAAAGCAGAAAAATGGTAACAGACCCCAGCGAGCCAGGAAAGAAGCATTCATTGCATTCAAGGATGCAGCACTGAAGCCGACCCAAGAAGAGCGGCAGCTACTGAGGCCTGCTCAGAGCACACGGTGCAGGGATGTGATGCAGGAAAAGTCCTGAGGGGAAAAAACATTCTCAAGACCTGCTAGGATATGACACAAACATTTTCTATTAAAATGAAGAACATCGGCCCGGCAGTGGTTCACGCTGTAATCCCAGCACTGTGGGAGGCCAAGGCAGGCGGATCACCTGAGGTCGGGAGTTCGAGACCAGCCTGACCAACATGGAGAATCCCCGTTTCTACTAAAAACACAAAATTAGCCCGGCGTGGTGGTGCATGCCTATAATCCCAGCTACTTGGGAGGCTGAGGCAGGAGAATCGCTTGAACCCGCGAGGCGGAGGTTGCTGTGAGCCGAGATTGTGCCACTGCACTCCATCCTAAGCAACAGAAGTGAAACTCCATCTCAAA
>NW_012112030.1:7916070-7917323 GCF_000951035.1 Colobus angolensis palliatus
GAGACCAGCCTGGCCAATATGGTGAAACCCCATCTCTACTAAAAATACAAAAATTAGCCAGGTGTGGTGGCAGGTGCCTGGAGTCCCAGCTACTTGGGAGACGAAGGCAGGAGAATAGCTTGAACCCGGGTGGCAGAGACTGCAGTGAGCTGAGATCATGCCACTGCACTCCAGCCTGGATGACAGAGCAAGACTCCATCTCAAAAAAAAAGCAGTACATGTTTGATCTGATGCTATGATGACCCTGGATTTTGTGATCTCAGAAACTGAGGAACTTCTGTTACAATGGCAAACCAGGGAAGATTTTGGCACAACAAGACACAGCGTTAGAAATAAGATTCCTGCACAAAGCATGGACTCTCAACAATGAGGTAGAAAGATCTGCCCACTGACAGAGGGAGACAAGGAAGCCTTTTTTGTCTTGCCCTAGGCCCTGAAAAGGTGGGAAAGATCACCAAAGACTTCATAATCATAAGACCGCCCCTAGGTAGGTTTAGAGTTTGATTTATTCTATCCACATAGTACAGAAACTCCCAACTTCAAAAATTAAATATAAAAAATATTTCTGCTTGAATAGGGCAATGATAACATTTGATAACTCACTTACCAAAACTCAAACTAAGCCAGGCACAGTGGTTCATGCCTGTAGTCCCCGAAGTTTTTAGATCAGCCCAGGAAACAGTTTTTTTGTTTTTTTGTTTAAACAACAACAACAACAAAAAAAAAACCTCAGGCTGAGCAGCGCAGTGGCTCATGCCTTGTAATCCCAACAGTTTGAGAGGCTGAAGTGGGCAGATCACTTGAGCCCAGGAATTCAAGTCCATCCTGGGCAACATGGCAAAACCCCATCTCTAAAAAAGATACAAAAATTAGCCAGATGTGGTGGCACATACCTGTAGTCCTAGCTGCTCAGGAGGCTGAGATGGGAGGATTGTTTGAGCCGGGAGGCAAAGGTTGCAGTGAGCTGAGACCACGCCACTGACCGAGTGAGAGACTCTGCCTCAAAACAAACAAACAAACAAACAAACAAAACCCTCAAACTTCACACTTGAGATCTGTGCAATTTACTGTATATAAATTATACTTCAAAAAGTTAAGTGGTCATCTGGGCACAGTGGCTCACGACTATAATCCCAGCACTTTAGGAGACCGAGGTGGGCGGATCACGAGGTCAGGAGATCAAGACCATCCTGGCTAACACGGTGAAACCCTGTATCTACTAAAAAATACAAAAAATTAGCCGGGCATGGTGG
>NW_012112030.1:7918738-7920958 GCF_000951035.1 Colobus angolensis palliatus
AAGGAAGGAAGGAAGGAAAGAAGGAAGGAAGGAAGGAAGGAAGGAAGGAAGGAAGGAAGGAAGGAAGGAAGGAAGGAAGGAAGGAAAATAAAAAATCTGGGACATTCTATAGGACAGCTGACCCAGTCTTTTCAATTAAGTCAACAGGGTAAGAGATAAAAAGGGAAAGGGGGAGGACCAACTCAACTGCTCTAGAAAAACCACGTGCAACTTGTAAACCTGTTTGGATCCCGATTTCAAACAAACCAACTATAAAGCAACATTTCTGAGACACAGGTATCTGAGTACCAAGAGACTAATCTGTAACATTAAAGAACTGTTCATTGCAAGGTGTGTGAAAGACAGTGGCATTATGATTCTAGAAAAAAGTATTTTTTAGAGATGCAAAATGAAGTATTTACAAGTAAGATGTCGATATGTGAATCTGCTTTAAAATACCTCAACTAATTAAAAAAAAAAAAAACAGCCTAAAAGCCTACATATAGAGAGTGGTTGAATAAACTATGGTACATTCACACAATGGTACACTATGCACTGGCAAAAAAGAATGAGGAAGATCTCTATGAAATGATATGGAATGATATTCAAAATGTTAAGTTTTGGCCAGGTGCAGTGGCTCATGCCTGTAATCCCAGCATTTTGGAAGGCCAAGGCAGGTGGATCACAAGGTCAGGAGTTCGAGACCAGCCTGACCAACATGGAGAAACCCCGTCTCTACTAAACATACAAAATTAGCCGGGCGTGGTGGTAAATGCATGTATTCCCAGCTACTCGGGAGGCTGAGGCAGGAGAATCACTTGAACCCAGGAGGCAGAGGTTGCGGTGAGCCGAGATCGTACCATTACACTTTAGCATGGGCAACAAGAGTAAAACTCTGTCTCAAAAAAAAAAACAAATTAAAAAATAAAAATTAGCCAGGCATGGTGGCACATGCCTGTAGTCCCAACTACTTGGGAGGCTGAGGCCAAAGAATTGCTTGAACCCAGGAGGCGGGAGGTTGCAGTGAGCACAGATCATGCCACTCTATACTCTAGCATGGGCGACAGAGCAAGACTTTGTCTCAAAAAAAAAAAAAAGTTAAGTTTAAAAAGAACGTGCAAAAGAACATCTACAGTATGTTACTCTTTCATGTAAGAAAAGAGGATTATAAAAATACACACATTCACGGCTGGGCACAGTGGCTCACGCCTGTACTTCCAGCACTTTGGGAGGCTGAGGTGGGCAGATTACGAGGTCAGGAGTTCGAGACCAGCCTGAGCAAAACGGTGAAACCCCCTCCTCCACTAAAAATACAAAAATTAGCCAGGTGTGGTGGCACGCACCTGTTAATCCAGCTACTCAGGAAGCTGAGGCAGGAGAATCGCTTGAACCCGGGATGCAGAGGTTACAGTGAGCCAAAATCGTGCCACTGCACTCCAGCCTGGGCAACAGAGAGAGACTACATCTCAAAAAAAAAAAAAAAAAGAATATATACATTCACATTCTGAGAGAACAGAGGTATAATAAAAGAAAAAAAAGAATATACACATGTATCAACTCATTTGTACATAAACGAATTCACAATAAAAAAGCAGAAATTATTAAGACTAAGATACCTATAGAAAGGGGTGGGGAAAGACTGGATAAAAAAGGGTAGGGGATGGGACTACGATACAAGGGATGGGGAAGAAAAACACTTTTCTGAGTATAAATTTTTGTGTTATTTTTAACTCTTAGGAACATGTAAATTGTTTCACATAACACCAAAGTAAATTCGTTTCTCACAATGGTGGTATAGGCTAATGATTTTAAAACTCTTAATGTATATGTATACTAAGATGGGCAAATGAGAAAATATATCATGAATACTGAGAGCCAGGTTTCTCACTATCACAGAATAGAAGCAAATATCCCAAGTAAGAAAAGGGAGAAGGCTACAACGATAATTTTGTGGTAGTAGATTGGAATTGGCGATAACATGAATTTTTTTTTACATACAGCAAAGACACAGAACTAGGAGTATGTGTGTCTACATACACCATGCATTTCCTAACTGTCCACTGAGAGGTACTAAATACAATAAAAGAAAATACAGCTGGGCAGAGTGGCTCACGCCTGTAATCTCATGCACTTTGGGAGGCCAAAGCAGGCAGATCACCTGAGGTTGGGAGTTTGAGTCCAGCCTGACCAACATGGAGAAACCCCGTCTCTACTAAAAATACAAAATTAGCCAGGCGTGGT
>NW_012112030.1:7922079-7936962 GCF_000951035.1 Colobus angolensis palliatus
GCCCGTCTCGGCCTCCCAAAGTGCTGGGATTACAGGCTTGAGCCACCGCGCCCGGCCCATAACAGAACACTTCTGACACCAGATTGCTGGGCGGGGTAACGGGGGGTTCCCCACACCAAGCAATTCTACACCACCAGCTGGGTGTCCTACAAGCCAGTTCAATTCTGACACTATCTATGTGAAGACAGCATCAGATCCCAGTAACGGGCTTGGTTACTGCCCCCTCCATTGCAGGCACCCGTGCTACTGACTGGCCAGCTATATAACCCCCTCCTTTGCAGGCACCCGTGCTACTAACTGGCCAGCTATAAACTGGAGGTTCCCACAATCCCTTCCTCAGGTTCAATCATTTGCTACAGTAGCTCACAGAACTCAGGGAAACACTTTATTTATATGTATCAGTTTATTATAAAGGATATTACAAAGGATACAGATGAACAACCACATGGAAAAGATACATAGGGAGAGATCTAGAAGGGTCACGAGCACAGGAGATTCCATCCTAATGAAACATGAAAATGGATGTGTTCACCAACCCAGAAGCTCTCCAAATCCCCCGTAGTTAAGGGCTTTTTTTTTTTTTTAGAGAGGCTTCTTATATAGGCATGATTGATATTAGCTTTATCTCCCTCCCCTTCCCAAAGATGTAAAGCGGAGCTGAAAGTTCCAAGCTTCTAATCATGGCTTGGTCTTTCTGGTGACCAGCCCCCATCCAGAAGCCTACCAAGAGTTGCCTCATTAAAACAAAAGATGTTCCTATCACCCAGGAAATTCCAACGGATTAGGAGTTCCATGTCAGGCACTGGAGTCAAAGACCAAATATTAGAACAAAAGATGCACCTAGCACCCCTACTGCTCAGGAAATTACAAGGGTTTTAGAAGCTCTGTGCCAAGAACCAGGGGACAGACACCAAATACATTTTCACAATATCACACTAATATAAATAACTGAATAAATAAATGAGAGAGACAGGACAGCTGTATGTTAAGGGAGAAGTCTAACTAATAACGCACACAGAAGGAAAAATGGAACTAGAAAAATCACTATTTGGCAAAAAGCAAACACCACAGTAACAATTACTACAGGCAAAAACTATCAAGGAATGATAAAATTTGTGGATAAAAGTATGATGAGAAACAGGATAATTGCACAGCCTCAAATATATATTGCAAGGAGAAAAATAGTAACTACAGTGAAAAAAAACTAGCAGACAAAACCATAACCAAGTGATCAACTGTAACATCACCCAGTATCCACACAATGTGCCTGCTGACAGGATGCCCTGAGAAGGGCATAATATCACTTCTGTGGTATTCTTGCCAAAAACGTATAACTTTAATCAAATCATGAGAAACAGCAAATAGAGCCAAACTGAGGAACGTTCTACAAATGACTGGCCGATAATCTTCAAAAACATCTAGGTTATGAACAATGAAGAAAGACTACCAAAACATCTCAGATTAGAAAAGGCTGAAGAGATAACTAAACGCAAAATGGGATCCTGGCCCAGAGAAAGGACTAATGGGGAAAACGGAGAAATTCAAATATAGTCTACAGATTAGTTAATAGTATTCTATCAACATTAATTCCTGGTTAGATAACTGTTCTATGGTTATACAAAATGTCAATATTTATGGAAGCTGGGTGAAAGTTATACCAGAACTGCGTACAATTTTTGCAACTTTTTTCCAAGTCTAAAATTACTGATACACTGTTTTCTCTACTTTTATGTAGCTGAAATTTCTTCATAAGTTTTTAAACAAGGGACACAAGGAACTTCTAAAAAATTAAAATACAGTCACTGATATTAAAACCTCAATTAACATATTAAACTGCAAAATTAGGCATAGCTGAAGAAAGAATTTTGTTATCTAAATGGCAGGTACAAAAAAAAAAAACCCAGAAAGTGGCTCAGAGAAATAATGAGAGAGAAGATAAAAGAGCAAAATTAAGAGGAAAGGAACAAGAAATTAGAAAGGAACGCATATCAAAAAAGAGTTCCAAAGAAGACTAAGGAGAATGAAGGAAGATTAAGAAAAAAATGGGTAAGAATTCTCTAGAATTAACAAACAACAAAAATGCTTAGATTCTAGAAATATGAATCCTAAGCAGGATAAATAAAAATATATCCACATCTAGACACAGGGTAGACAAAGCTGCAAAATACCAAAAATCAAGAGAAGCTTTTAAAAACCAGAAAAATATTAGAAAGATAAATGATAAATTATAAAGCAACACAGACTTAATCGTACCAACAATTAAAGCCACACACCCTCAAAGGTCTGAGTGAAAATAATCACACAGAATTCTATACTCTAATTATCATTTCAAGAATGAGGGCAAAATAAATACATTTTTAGACAAAGACCAAGAGTTACTATTAACAGACTCTCACTGAAAGAAATATTGAAGGGCACACTTCACACAAAAGGAGGCTGAATTCAAGTGGATTAACTGGGATGCAAAAAGCAATGGTAAAGTAAGAAATTGGTACACTGAGTAAACCTAAAAACATAAAACTTATTTTAAAAGGTCCTTTAAACAAAGCTACCATGTTGAATTTTTTTAAGTAATTCAACTTGTAAAAAAACACAAAAAACAAAAAACCATGGCTTCAGTAAGATACCTTTCACAAAGAAAAAAGGACCAAACATGGAATCCAAAAATGTCAACTAAGAATATAGCTCCCTCTCACTTTATCTTGGTAAAAGGCCTTGGTTTCTTCACCCAAAGAAGGGAAGGAAGGCATTTAGCTAGAGGATCCTTAAGATTCCCTTCCAGTTCTAGGATTCAAGGGACAGAAAACAGACCTTCCCAATTTACCAGAACATCTTTCAAAACTATAAGTTGTTTACACCAAGATCCTTCATACACAGGGCCAGTGTTTTAAAGCAAGATCTAGTCTGAAGCTTTAGATTTTAAAGAATTGGCTATCTGCTTCTATGCAAAAGCCAACTGGAAACAGACATGATCTCAGAAAAAGAACAAAGAAAATAATGCACTTTTAAACTGTTCCATTTTTAAAGAGCTAATGGAGGAAGGAAAGGCACAGTCCAAGTGGCAGGAAAACCAAAACAGTATAAAACTCAGTAAGTTTAAGTGAAAATTTCTAAAAGAAATACAGTATCAATATCAATTGGTACAAAAATAAAAACAATCACATTTTATCCCTAGTTCACAAACTAGCTGACAAACCCACCTTGGCCTCCTAAAGGGCTGGGATTACAGGCATAAGCCACCACACCTAGCCAATATCTCAGTTTTTAAACTTAAAATAACGTCAAAACTGAAAGAAACCATCATTTTAGAGATAAAGAAACTTAGATCCAAGACACCGAAGTAATTTGCTAGTAAACAGAGCTAGGTATTGGCCGGGCACAGTGGCTCATGCCTGTAATACCAGCACTTCAGGAGGCCGAGGTGGGCGGATCACGAGGTCAAGGGATTGAGACCATCCTGGCCGACATGGTGAAACCCTGTCTCTACTAAAAATACAAAAATTAGCTGGGCATGGTGGCATGCGCCTGTAGTCCCAGCTACTTGGGAGGCTGAGGCAGGAGAATCACTTGAACCCAGGAAGTGGAGGTTGCAGTAAGCCAAGATTCCATCACTGCACTCCAGCCTGGCGACACAGCGAGACTCTGTCTCAAGAAAAAAATAATAATAATAATAATAGAGCTAGGTATAACATAAAATAAGCTCCAGTGAATATATTTTTATAAAATATGATCTTGATAACTTTTGTGAAAAACAACTAAGGACTAAAAATCTTAATTATGTTTTAAATAAACATTTGTAATCACAGCCATACTCATTTGGAATTCATAGAAGACCATGCTAAAATTTGCATTTGCTTAGAAAATGCTTTCTTCTAAAAAAGAAAGCTAATACTGTAACAGAAAATATTATTTTCCTTTAACTTTTAAAACTTAAAAGTGTTCCTTTAAGAAAATCTTTTTTCTTAAAGTTCAGTCACAAAAAAAGATTTAGGAACTATTTTAGTCACCTGGGATATATAAGTGTAGAAAATACTTTTAAACATATTCAAAATATAATTATATGTATAAAACTGATAGAAAAATTACAAATCACTTTTTTCCACTGAGGTAGATGCACAAGCATTTTTAAAGCAGAACTTTTAGTGTTGTTAATGTTATATTTAACAATGATTTAAAAATACATATTTTTGGCTGGGCATGGTGGCTCACACCTGTAATGCCAGCCTTTTGGGAGGCTGAGGCAGGCGGATCACTTGAGGTCAGGAGTTCATGACCAGCTTTGCCGACATGGTGAAATCCTGTCTCTACTAAAAATACAAAAATTAGCTGGGCATGGTAGTGTGCGCCTGTAATCCCAGCTACTGGGGACGCTGAGGTAGAAGAATGGCTTGAACCTGGGAGGCAGAGGTCGCAGTGAGTAGAAATTGTGCCACTGCACTCCAGTCTGGGCAAAAGTGAGGCTCCGTCTCAAAAAATAAAAATGAAAATAAAAAATAGGCCAGGCGCGATGGCTCACGCCTGTAATCCCAGCGCTTTGGGAGGCAGAGGCAGGCAGATCACGAGGTCAGGAGATCAAGACCATCCTGGCTAACATGATGAAACCCCGTCTCTACTAAAAATACAAAAAATTAGCCGGGCATGGTGGCGGGCGCCTGTAGTCACAGCTACTCAGGAGGCTGAGGCAGGAAAATGGCGTGAACCCAGCAGGCGGAGCTTGCAGTGAGCGGAGATCGCACCACCGCACTCCAGCCTGGGCGATAGAGCGAGACTCCATCTCAAAAATAAATAAACAAACAAATAATAAATAAATAAAAATACGTATTTAAAAAATATAACTATCATTCAAAGCTGTTTAGTATAAATTCACCTTAAATTGAATCACTAAAGTTTAACTTTATAAAAAAACATCTAAAATGATTTGGAATATGAAAGGATCCTAAACGAAGAAACAAAACACCCTTAAACTTAACACAGGTCCTCAACATCACCAAGATTAGTATAGTTGCTTAGCATGGTAACTGTGGAATCAGAGCGAAGGGCTCCAGCATTAGCAGCAGCCACATAGGAATCACCTCTACTCACTATAACCTAAGACTACGGTTTACTGTAACTCTGGTTGTTCATTCTGTAACAATTTCATACACAAATCTTCCCGTTTCTTAGTCCGAACTGTACACTGCTAGTCACTACTACAAGAAAAAAAAAATCTCAGACTAATATAATAGAGGCCAAATTTAGAGAGAGGAATAAAAATCTTCCTTCAGTGTAGGCTAAATGGACTGATTACACAAAGAACTCCATACATCCGAAAGCACACAGATGTCTGCACTAGTTCCCAGGGCTCAAACAATACCAGTCATTCAATAGCTTTCCTTTTACGTAAGTTGCTGTGAGAGAGCTCAGTCAGCTCTTGTGAACCTCATAAACCAAGATCCTGGAACTCTGAAAAGTCTACATTTTTCCTCAGCATTTTCATGTACTTTGCCTGGAACTCAAACTTCGTATTTCCCCCAGACAGAAAATAAATCTGGAAATCATCTATTCTGTTTGACAAATGATGTACTCTACCTATAATTACTTTTCAACTAAAACCACAAACCACGATACAAATCTAAGATCATTAACACTGAAAGATTATCTGAATATATTTTTCAGCGCAGGAGTTTAAAACATAATTTTAAATACGCTCCATCATATGTATATATATATTATGTATATATAACACTTGACCAGATTCTATTTGTTTCCAGTTGAGTCATTTTTAAAATAACCATAACACAAAATGACTTCTCAAAATTAAATTTTGAGAGGACTGTTAACGCTGGGGGAGGGGGCTGAATTTACCCACTCTCTCCCCCCATATTCCCCTCCTCTGCCTCTCACATTAACCACACACATCAAAAATAATAAAAAATATTTCACTGGGTGTTTGACCAAGCCTTTAGTCCACAGAAAGAGTTACTCTTCACTGAACCACCTTCAGAAGCTACATAACACTACCTTCTACCTTCAAAGTACATTACTACTGATTCTTCCAATAATCTTTTTTATAGCTAAGTCTTTGGTGACTTCTCACATTCAATAATGAGAAGTAGTAAGGATAAATTAAAGCCACAGAAACTCTAAAGTATTTTTTAATCAAATGGCAAAATTACTTCAGAAGGTACGTATCAGACCTACTAACCGAAAGTAAAGCTCATTAGTTTTGGGGAGCAAAATGAAAATGATTAATTTACTCACTAAACTGTTAGATCCTGAAGAGTCAAGAGGAACTATATACATTCAGTTCCCTTTAATAATGTACTATCATGTAATCATTAATTCCTCACAGAAATGATCAAGATCCCATTCCAAAATTTGGCAATGAAGCTCATAACAGCTCTTGTGTCTCTAATTATTTTAACACTCTTCCTCTCTTCACATACATGTTACATAATGCAAATAAACATGCTATGAAGAAGAAAAAGTTGTCTCTCCCAAGTTTTCTGTCCTTAAAACAGTAAAGATAAACTAAACCCCATCTCTCCAAGCAGAGTACAAAATGCAGAACTCTGAACATAATAATCATTTAATAGATATTTTATTAAATTTCAATCATCACCCTTACAGTGGTAAGCCTTACTTTGTCAAGAAGAAAAAGAGGGGAAAAAAGAACTTTATCTTTTCACCAAAGTATTCTTCCCTAATGACGACTAAAAGTACCAAAACCCTATGTGTTCTACAAAGCAGTAACCTCAGAAACATTTCAACAACCCCTGAGCCTCACAAACTCTGTTAGCAAAAGACAAACTCCATTTCTCAAAAATATCTGTAAAGTTCTCAACAACCAAATTATTTGATAACTAGAGTTACATCTGAGACCTCCTCCTCAGGACATCCAATGCTTTTTCGTACCATCAGAGCTGCTACAATATTTCCCGGTGCTTTAAGAGCACCATCTTGCCTCAACAAACACGTTTTAATTCCACTCTAAAAAATACGTATTTGTATTTCCAGACATCTCCCTCTAAAATTTCACTAACTACTGCCCACGTTATCCTTTACAGTCAAATCAGTCTTCTCATTTTTCTACAACGTGGCATCCTGTTCAACCTCTGTAACCAAATCAGGTCTGATACCAAGATAAAGAAGCACACATAAATCTTTCCTCCATTCTCCCCAAGTTCTCATTTATTACATAAAAAGAATCCACTCCTTTCCATAAATGAAATGAGTTTTAAAGCATTCTAATACAACTGAAAGCTAAAGAAAACAAAGTACTAAAATAGTACAAGTTATTTATCTTTGGATTTTAACCAAATATTAGTCATTTTAGGTTCATGTTCAGATAGTTACCTATACTTAGCCATGACAGACTGGCCATGACAATTTATTCCACAAAGAAGTATCATAAAATGGTATACGCTAATAGTAGAAATGAGGCATAGTAACAGAAGCAATGTGGGGATACAGCTCACACTTTGAAATGAGATTTACTCAGAAGTTTAAGTTTTCCTTCTCATTAGAAAATTAACCTTTATTGCAAATATATGTTTAGCTAACTGGAAATGAGTTATTTAGTAACTTTTATTTTTCATTCAATGCTGACATATTAAATAACGCTTCAGAGTGTAACAAAAAAACACTAGTTATCACAATATCACTGTGTATATAATAAAAGTTATAAGATCTAGTCTACCTCATCTTGAGCTATCAAATCCTTCTCTTTTTAAGTTTTCATTCCTTCTTCTCTCCCTTCAAATTATCTTCTGGTATCACAAAAAATAAATACAGAAGAAAACCCAAAAAATACAAGCATGGCTATTAGAAACCCAAAACAATTTACAGAAACACTAAGAACACAACACACTGGGCACAGTGGCTCACACCAGCAATCCCAGCGCTTTGGGAAGCCAAGGCAGAGCAATTGATCACTTGAGCCCAAGGGTTCGAGATTAGCCTGGGCAAGATGGTGAAATTCCATCTTTAAAAAAAAAAATTTTTTTGAGACAAAGTCTCACTCTGTTGCCCAGGCTGGAGCACAGTGGTGCAATCTCAGCTCACTGCAACCTCCGCCTCCTAGGTTCAAGCGATTTTCGTGCCTCAGCCACCCGAGTAGCTAGGATTACAGACGTACGCCACGACGCCCAGCTAACAAAAAAATTTTTTTAGTTAGCCAGGTGTGGTAGCACACACCTAAAGTCCCAGCTATGTGGGAGGCTGAAATGGGAGGATCACTTCAGCCTGGGAGGTTGACAGTGCAGTGAGCTTTGATTGCACCACTGCACTACAGCCTGGGTGACAGAGCAAGATCCTGACAAAAATAATAATAACAATAATAATAACAACACAACTTTCTACATTCAAGTCTACTCAACAAAGAAGCCCAAAGAATCTAAAATTCCTGTTTTCGATCTTTCTCTTCTCATAGGGGTCAGGGTGGTGTATGTCAGTGGAGAAAAACCAGGAGGAGGTACGATGATCTTCATACACTGTACAAAAACTTACCCACTTGAAGGATCTAAGGCAATAGCTCTGGGTTGATCCAACTCTTGCCAAAATAAAACTTTTCGTAAAGATCCATCTAAATTAGAAACTTCAATCCGATTAGTTTCAGAATCTGTCCAGTACAATTTTTCTCCAAGCCAATCACATGCCAGCCCATCGGGGGACAATAATCCAGAAACAACAACATTCTGTACACTCTCAGTTTTGTTAAATTCTGTTCGTTTAATGGCTTCTTCGCTGACATCACTCCAGTATATCAAGCCATGACCAAACACAAAGTCCACCGCAGCTGCATCCTCCAAGCCTCCAACTACAATCGTAGCATTCTCTTTGCCATTTGTAGCATCAACCAATCGCAAGTCCCGTCTGTTTGCATAAAGCAACAAAGGGGCCGCTAGAACAAAAAAAGAAAAATATGTAAGTGAAAAGGAAGAAAAGGTATTGATTCTTGTAAACTGGGTTTCAAATCATTATTAGCGATTGTCAAAGATAAGAGTAAATAAATCAGTTGGAGACCATCTAAAATTCTTTCACACACAAAATATTATTTTTGCAGCATTTAAAACATAAGACATAGGAAAGGGGGGGAACTATTTCCACCATGATAGTCTTTTCTTGTTAAAATAACTCAGATAAAATTTTAAAGCCTGGCTATACCAAGAATTGGCAAGGATATGGAGCTACTGGAACACTCATACTCTACTGGGGTGAATGTAAAATGGTACAGTCATTTGGGAAAACAGTTTGGCAGTTTCCTAAAAGGTTAAACATACAACCTACTATACAATCCAAGGCAATAGCTAGGTATTGCCTATTCCACATCTAGGTATTTACTCAACAGAAACAAAAACATACGTCAATACAAAGACTTACATGCAAATACTCATAGCAATTTATTTGTAATAACCCAAACTGGAATCAACCCAAATGTCATCAACAGAATAATGGATAAAAAACTGTAATACTGCCATACAATAGAAAATAATGAACTCTTTGTACATGAAAAATGGGTGGATCTCAATTCAGAATGAAAGAAGCCAGGCCAAAACAAAGGTATATATTGCATGACTCTCATCTATATAAACTTTTACAAAAGGTAAACTAGTCTATTATGACATAAAGCAGACCAATGGCTGTCTCAACATAGGGAGAGAAGATGCAAAAGAATAAGGGGGAGGATTAAAAAGGGGCACAAGCAAACTTTTGCAGGTGATGAGCTATATTATCAATAATAATGATGGTTTCGGAGGTGCAAACATGTCAAAACTTACTAAATTTTACACTTGATATAAGCAAAATTTATTGTCTATCAATTATACCTTAATAAAACTGTTACAGTTTGACTGAAATAGTTCTTAGCAAAGCTACTTTATTCTGTTCTATATTACTATCAAAATGACCTTTGAAAAGACCCGAAACTAAATATAAAGCCAATCTTACAGAAATAACATTTAACTTTGAGAAAGCTGAGGCTGTTGGGAGTGAGGTAGTATAAATTCCATGTTTTTTGGGTTTTATTAAATATCTTTTCCAAGCTTCTGACATTTACTTTCCTAATATCAAGCAACAATTAAAAATCTAGAGCACTACTGTCCTACAGAACTTTCTGTGATGATGGAAATGTTCTCTCCACTGCATAACACAGTACCACCAGTCACATGCGGCTATGGAGCACTTAAAATGTGGCTAGTGTGACTAAGAAATTAAATTTTTAATTTTATATACCTTTTTTTTTTTTTGAGACAGAGTTTCACTCTTACTGCTCAGGCTGGAGTAAAATGGCATGATCTTGGCTCACTGCAGCCTCCACCTCCCAGGTTCAAGCAATTCTCCTGAGGCAGGAGAATCCCCCTCAAGTAGCTGGGATTATAGGCGCCTGCCACCATGCCCAGCTAATTTTTTGTATTTTTACTAGAGGCGGGATTTCGCCATGTTGGCCAGACTGGTCTTGAACTCCTGGCCTCAAGTGATCCACCCGCCTCGGCCTTCCAAAGTGCTGGGATTACAGGCATGAGTCGCTGTGCCTGGCCCCAATTTTATATAATCTTAATTCATTCCAATTTATATAGACAAGTGTGACTAGTGGTAGTATTGGACAGCACACATCTAGAGGCTGGAATGCAGAACATTAATGAGGCAGCAAAAGTAAGACCAAGCCAGGCGTGGTGGCTCACACCTGTAATTGCAACACATTGGGAGGCTCAAGCAGGAGGACTGGTTAAGCCCAGGAGTTTGAGACCAGCCTAGGCAACACATGGAAACCCCATCTCTACAAAAAGATAAATTTAAAAAATTAGTCAGGCATAATGGTGCACGCCTGTAGTCCCAGGTACTCGGGAGACTAAAATGGGAGGATCACTTGAGCCCAGGAGTTCAAGGCTGCAGTGAGCTATGATCGCACCACTGTGGTGCCCCAGCCTGGGTGACAGAGGGAGACCTTGTCTTTTAAAAAAAAAAAACAGTGAGTTATGATGCAATAATCTACATGACCTTCTTTCATAATTACTTACTAAAGGTCTACAACTGTGTCATCTGAAGCCAAGCCCAACTGCCATTTAGAAGTAACCATTTCCCCTTTTTCAAGAAATTACTCCAATGTCAAAAAAGTATCAGAAAAAAGTGGTGTTTCCACTAATTTATAGATTGTGTCTGTCAAATAGTTACGAATGTATACTATTTTCAACTATAAGCACAACATAAACTTCCCTAACTAAGCTTAAATCCAACATTCTTAGTCAAAAACAAACTAGCAGACAGCTGTTTTAAAAAGTGACTAACCAATCCTTCTGCTTATTCTGAGTATCTGCTGCAGCTATTAGCAAATTCATAAATTTCCCTAACAGAGTCACTTTTAATTCATTTCAGGCCTTCACACATCACACTGATTTATCAGTCCCCACAGAGCCCACTATACTGAGTCTCTCATACTATAGGCCAAATATAAACACCAGAAAAAAGGTCCCTACTAGTGAAGGATACAATGCTAAGTGCCGCAAAAGGCTAAGGAATATCCACGAAACACTTAACATTTAAAATCCAAGAGTGATAATAACGTAATATTTACTGGGCACCTTCTTTATGGCACTATCCTTGGAAAACTACAGCAAAGCTATGGACACTAGGTAGCAGCCAAGTGTCTTTCATTGCTTTCAAGCCAAACTTTAACACTTCTACGTGTACTGAACATTTTTGATCTACAAAATCCAAAGACGCTTTCTAGTAATTTAAGGCCTCACAAGTGTTCTGAGTCTCCTCTCCCTCCTGAAAACGGGTGAAGGAGGCAAGTTAATCTTTTTTAAGTTAGCAATACTAGTTACAATTGAGGATTTGTGAAGCACTGTACATAAATCTGCTGCACATAAACCACGCTATTGAAAGGAAATCCCAGGGTTCATCCTGTCCAGTCACCCTTCTGATGCCTGCATACTTTCTATGATGTTGTCACCAGTATCTGTTCAGCAACATATTAAATGGGGTATCTGATAGGTATAATTTGATTCGTAACATTGTTTTTATCTACCCAAGAGATACACTGGATCCACACACTTGCTCCCTGGAATGTGCTAGTATCTTCCATTCCAGAGAGCTTACTTTCTGACCGCCTAGTATTCAGATAACCCAAATAATCACCATCACTTCTCTTTAGTGGAACACTCACAGTGCTCAGGAATCTTTGTTTTCCTTTATTAAACTCCTGGGAAACTTTCCCTACCAGCCTTTCTAAGCTTTTTCTACTTGGAAAGACTAATTTCCACGCCCTGAATCCTTCATTCTCAGACTGTCTCATAAAACAATCTCAGTGAAGCAGGAAATAAGGTGAATGTCATACATCCCCAACATCTTAATTTATACCTCTTAAAATTTTCTCTCCACCCATTTTCCCTAACCTTGTCCTCAGTCTCAAATGACAAGATGGCCTTCCTCCTAAGGCTAACGCAATACTTTCGGTTCAGCCTCCTTACCTCCTCTCTACAACTTTGCGCTATCAATTGTTCTGTATTTCTTGTATTTTCAGTGGTTTATGCTAGGTTCCTTGCTATTGAAAACTTTTGTTTTAATAACCCTAACCTTGTTACCATCAGAATAATTATTATATTTCTACTAACTGCAAAATCTTATAACATTGGTATATACACTTCATATTACCATTCATTAGCTATTACTCTTTTATCTAACTTCCTACCCATCACTCAACTGCAAGTACTTTCTCTAAATCTTTATAACCAAATCCAGTGGTCTTTTCTCAGTCTTTATTCTTGACACCTCTAGAGCATTCAATGCTGTTGACTATATCCCTACCTATACAGAATGGTCTCCTCATACAATACTACCTATTTTTCTTGTTTGTCTTGCTTCAAACCTTCCAATTCCTATATATAGTTATCCCAAGACTCTCTGTTGTTCCCAAATGAAAGAGTATAGAAAACTAAAGTTCACAAGCGACAGCGACACAAGGTGACAGCCACCACTAGCTCAGGAGTAAAAGTCTCTTGCAATTTCCCACTTTTTGAAGAACTCAAAGAAGGCCAAAAAGGAGTAGGAGATGGCACAGTTAGCTGAGGTCTAGACGATAATAAAGACACTTACAAGATGGACAGGGATGATAATTGGGCCTGCAAGAACAATTTACGAAAACTGAATATACAGCCTTAAAATAGAACGTGGACCACCCAGAAGCATCCCCCTTTGCAAGATTTGTAACAAAAAATTAATATGAACGGAATTAATAGTTCTAATGGAGTGGTAGACCCAAGAGCCATTATTCGTGCTAGCAAAATGGCAGAATTCATAGACCAAAGTTGTCCTGCAAGACCTTTGGCGCGTAATGGTGTCTAAAGAAAATATGAAACTCCCTCAGCCACCTGACGGACAGTGTTACAGCAATTAATTGAAAAGAAAAACCACAGGCCCTTCCCCTTCCCCCCCCATTCAATATAAGCAGTCTTCATTTTCCACAGTAACAAATTTTCTAGATACATCTTGTAGACTTCAAAGTACTAGAAAGGAAGCTCCCGTTCAAAGGAAATTTATCTTAAGATACTGTAAAACTAATATTTTGTCCATTTGAAATATATAAGTTGTGCTATAACAAAAAAAGAAAGAGAATTAAAGTTCACCTGGTCAACAAGCAATTCTATGCAGCTAATTTCCAAAACATTATCTCCAGTTCTGTCCCTCTAACTTTTTGTTGGCCATCTCTACCTCCTATTAAATTAAATTCATCACCTTTCCCCAAAAACAACAAAATCCCTCACGAGTCAATGGTACACAATTCTAACCTTACTGGCATGCTTTGGAGCCATCTTTGAGCCCCTCCCCTTTTTCACCAGTCTGCCAATGACTGTCCTGTTGACTCTTATTGTACAAGCATGTCTTTACATTGGCCTCCTCTTCTCCATTTTTAGAACCACTATCCTACTATAGACCTTCATGACTTTAGGCTTAAAATATCCTAATAGTAAGTTATCTCGATATTTTCCCTTTTCCTTTTCTACTTCTAATACTTTTACTTTAGCCAACTCAAAAGTCATTCTGATTCCCCTTGCCTAAACTTACATAACGCCTCAATACCTCAGCCTTCCACCATGACTTCTACCTAGGACTCTAAATTTATCTTTTATAGTCTCTGCATCATACAAACAGGTTTCAAAACATGTAAACTGGGAGTACATCACACCCATCATCATGGAGTATTCATTTTCCTGCCCACTCCACACTTCCTTTTTCTCCCAGCAAGCAAGTCCTTCCCAGCCACAGTCAAACCTTAGCTACTCTGTAACCCTTTCTAATTGACTCAGCTTTACTTCTTTTAATCCTTAGTCTTTAGCATGTACGTGATAGTAGCTTTTTTTTTTTAAGCCTACTTTCTACCTCTAGCATCTCAGCCTAGATCCATACAAGGTATACAAGAACCGTACCTTATAACTAATTTTACCACCAATGCCTACTACAGTTCACTGCACAAGAAATATCATAAACATATTTACTAATATTTTGGGGTTTTTGTTTTGAGACAAAGTCTCACTCTGTCACCCAGACTGGAGTGCAGCGGCGCAATCTCGGCTCACTGCAACCTCCGACTCCCTGGTTCAAGTGATTCTCCTGCCTCAGCCTCCCGAGTAGCTGGGAATACAGGCATGCGCCACCATGCCCAGCTAATTTTTGTATTTCTAGTAGAGACAAGGTTTCACCGTGTTGGCCAGGACTGTCTTGATCTCCTGACCTCGTGATATGCCCACCTCAGCTTCCCAAAGGGCTGGGATTACAGGTGTGAGCCACCGCACCCAGCGGTAAAAGAAATTTTATTTGTCATGGTCAAAGCCGGCTAAGACTTTTTTTTTTTTGAGATGGAGTCTTGCTCTGGCACCCAGGCTGGAGTGCAATGGCGCAATCTTA
>NW_012112030.1:7937602-7939142 GCF_000951035.1 Colobus angolensis palliatus
CCCTTACCTAAGTCTAGCTTTGTTTCTGCTTTTTGGGTTTGGTCACTTTTTTTTTTTTTTTTGAGACAGAGTCTCACTCTGTCACCCAGGCTGGAGTACAGTGGCACGATCTTGTCTCACTGCAAGCTCCGCCTCCTGGGCTCATGCCATTCTCCTGCCTCAGCCTCCGAGTAGCTGGGACTACAGGCGCCCGCCACCACACCTGGCTAATTTTTTTGTATTTTTTTTTTAGTAGAGACGGGGGTTTCACCGTGTTAGCCAGGATGGTCTCGATCTCCTGACCTCATGATCAGCCCGCCTCCACCTCCCAAAGTGCTGGGATTACAGGTGTGAGCCACCGTGCCCCACCTGTTAGTCTGCTTTTAATAAAGAGGTTATTAAAGGTTTTCCTTTGCCTTCTGAATAATCTCCCTAGAAGACAAAGATTCTATGTCTTACCAGAATTTCCTGTGCTTAATGCTGACTTTATCATGTCCTTAATTACTTAAAACCATATTCACACCCTTGAAAGGGTTCTTTCAAGGTTCTTTACCATCACATTACTTCCTATGCTTACTTTTTTCAATTTTTTTTTTTAAGAGACAGGGGCTCACTCTTGTCCAGGCTGGAATACAGTGACACAATCATGGTTCATTGCAGTGGCGCAATCATAGCTCACTGCAGCCTCAAACTCCTGGACTCAAACGATCCTCCTGCCTCGGCCTCCTGAGTAGCTAGGACTACAGGCCTGTAATCTTATGCCCAGCTAATTTTTTAATTTTTGTAGAGACAGGATCCCACCATGTTGCCCAGGCTGGTCTCAAACTCCTGGCCTCAAGTGATCCTCCCATCTTGGCCTCCCTCCCGAAGCACTAAGATTACAGGCATGGGCCACTGTACTGAACTAAAACCTTTTTTTTTTTTTTTCCGGTCACTTTTGGTTAAATATGTAGCCAAGCGTTTTTTTTCCACAGTGGCCCATGATCCTATTTAATCAAATGTCCAAATCTCCTAAATGATGCCTTTTGCACCAACAACTGTCTTTGAGATTTCCCCTGAGGGGCCCTAGAAAATCAAAATTTCCTTTACCTTGTAAAAGAGAGATGTTAAAAATAACAGTTCATTTGATCAAACATTATGAGTCATATGGAAAGCACTGTCAAAGTAAGAGAGGCTTACCCTCCCTAAGTTAAATTTGTATAGGTAAAATGTTATTAATAGGGATATTTTGGAAGTTCTATGAAGGTATAAAGCTCCTAGAAATTCATCAATGCCCTCATTGTCCATGTCTATTAATCAGAGTTCTGGTGCTGCTTTGCCTAGTATTAGACAACAGTATAATGTCATCAGTCATAATTTCAGGGATTTTTTTTCCTCAGTGTTAACTTGGTCATAATTTGACTTCTTTAATTTGAATATAGTATCTTCTAGTTTGGCTAATGGTTCTCAGTTAAGAATTCACATCATTGGCTGGGCGCGGTGGCTCAAGCCTGTAATCCCAGCACTTTGGGAGGCCGAGATGGGCGGATCACGAGGTCAGGAGATCGAGACCATCCTGGCT
>NW_012112030.1:7940187-7952182 GCF_000951035.1 Colobus angolensis palliatus
CTTTGGGAAGCTGAGGTGGGCATATCACTGGAGCCCAAGAGTTCCAGACCAGCCTGGGCAACTTGGCAAAACCCCTTCTCTCCAAAAAAAAAAAAAAAAAAATTAGCTGGGCATAGTGGCACGCACCTGAGGGAGGCTGAGATGGGAGGATCGCTTAAGTCCAGGAGGTCAAGGCTTCAGTGAGCCAAGATTGCGTCACTGCACTCCAGCCTGGGTGACAAAGTGAGACTCCGTCTCAAAAAAAAAAAATAAAGAAAAACAACTATGCCAGGTAACCTGAACACAGGCTTCTGATGGCATCACTTAAATAACTCTGAGACCACACCAGCGGACTGAGTCAGGATTTCCAAACAGCTAGTAGAGAAACAGATGGGTTCGTGAGACTGCTAACACAGATCCAGCAGAACAAGAATTAATTACATAGTACTGAATAAATTGATGAAGGATGATTATGGGTTTCGTTTGAAATATTGCTGATGCCTTAGTGTCCTATTTTCTGGATATAAGGAACCCCTTTCTCTTTTCTCTGAAGCTATCTATAACTGACAACAATTTAAGGAGACTATGCTTTTGTAAACCGAAATAAACATTTATCTTTTTCCCCTGCCTTACTCCTCCAGAATTCAAAAACTCTTATTGAGTATTTTTATTTTCATGGCAATATAGTTATTTACAAAGGTTCAATGAGTCTGCCTCCTAGCTGGAAACATTACTTATGCAACCAAGCCTTTGACTGGAATGCCACATTTGAAGATATTCATTTTAATCAGCTATGACCAGACACTTTTAAGTTACAGTTGACTTTATGAACCAATGCTTACAGTCCTCTTAGGAAAACTGGCCTGGTAACTGGCTTAATTCACCAGCTTTGCAGGTGAATTAAGCAAGATCACTTCCCGGCAGGCTCAAAAATCCTAGAATATTTTGGGAACTTCAGGAAAGGAATTCACCCAAATTTATAGATATTGCAAGTGAAATCTGATGGTCAGTTCTTGACTTACCTTTATAGTCTCAGGAGGCATTTTAAAGTCCAATCATATTTCTTAAAAAAACTTTCAGCAAAGCAGTATTAAAAGACCTATTATGTGATAGATTACTATTCTTGCTACACCTATGTAAATAATCAGGTCAAATCTAATGAGATCAACTTCTCAACGACTCTTACTGCATTGTCAACAGTGACTGATTTAGTTTTAAACATCAGGGGAACTGACCAGTGCTCATCACAATTGCCCATTACTTACTCATTGACTTGGCTTGAATAAACTTTAGTCAGGATTCCCTTCTCCCCACAAATTCCTAAACTTTGGCTTGCCCTAAGTTTAAGAAAGTAAATGCACAACTTTTTCCCTCATTCAGACCATCAGCTGACTGCAGAAAAAATAAATAAATAAATAAAATGCTTTCCAGTTAAACAGTCCCGGTCATGCAATCTGCTCACCCCTACCTATTTGGCCCACACTCCCACAAAGTTCCTGCAAGCCCTGCTTACTTCTCCTTTCTATAAATGAAAAGCCTTTTTTGGTTTGATTTTGAAATGTGTTGCAGATCCTGTAGCGAGCACGTCCTTCTACTGCAAAAATCCTTTCAAATAAAGTCTCCCCTTACCTAAGTCTAGCTTTGTTTCTGCTTTTTGGGTTTGGTCACTTTTTTTTTTTTTTTTGAGACAGAGTCTCACTCTGTCACCCAGGCTGGAGTACAGTGGCACGATCTTGTCTCACTGCAAGCTCCGCCTCCCGGGTCCAAGCGATTCTTTCTCCTCGGTCTCTCAAGTAGCTGGGATTATAGGCACCACCAGGCCTGGCTAATTTTTTGTATTTTTTTGTAGAGATGAGGTTTCACTGTGTTGTCCAGGCTGGTCTCAAACTCCTAAGCTCAAGCAATACTCTGCCATACTCTTCCAAAGTGCTGTGATTACAGGTGTGACTCACTGCACCTTGGCCTCAGCTTTGTTTTTATTTACAGTGTAAGTACTATGACAAACTACCTATTGGCAAATGCCAAAGTTTACATTAATATGTATTCTCTTTATCAAAGTCATCAGTATCTCTTTCAAAACCACAATAAGGCCCAGGTAAAGTTAGGTACATACAAAAAGTCCTGCATGTAAAATTACTGTCCAGAGTACAAACAATCTGGTCTTAGTCATTCATCTTTCTGATTTATAAAACAAAGGAGTTGGCCCAGGTAATTTCTAATACTCCTTCTATTTTCTTACTCTAGATATGAATTTAGTAAAAAGATTTAACTGTGACAGGGCAATTAACAGGGCTATTCAGAAACACAAGATACTGGTGAACTATTTAGTGCTTCTCCAGCAGAAAAACGGGAACTTAAAGTATTTTTTAGACCAGGCATGGTGGCTCACGACTGTAATCCCAACACTTTGGGAGGCAGCGGCAGGTGGATCACTGAGCCCAGGAGTTCAAGGCCAGCCTGAGTAACATGGTGAAACCCTATCTCTACAAACAATACAAAAACTTAGGTGGGAGGATAGGATCACCTGAGCCTGGGAAGGTCCGGGCTGCAGTGAGCAATGATTGCGCCACTGCACTCCAGCCTGGGTGACACAGACCCCAGCTTAAAACAAACAAACATAGGCCAGAGTGATGGCTCATGCCCGTAATCCCAGCACTTTGGGAGGCTGAGGCGGGCGTATCATTTGAGGTCAGGAGTTCGAGATTAGCCTGACCAACACGGCCAAATCCCGTCTCTACTAAAAATACAAAAATTAGCCAGCATGGTGGCACACATCTGTAGTTCCAGCTACTCAGGAGGCTGAGGCATGAGAATCACTTGAACCCAGGAGGCAGAGTTTGCAGTAAGCAGAGACTGTGCCACTGCATTCCTGCTTGGGTGATGAAGCAAGACTCTGTTTCAAAAATATATATATGTTTTAGCATATATTTCAGTAACTTCAAAAGCTGAGATTCAGAAATAATTTCTCAAGGTAAAGACTCCAATAATCAAATCCACACTCATCTGAAAGTATTTAATATATCCATACAATGGAATATTACTCAGCCATTAATAAGGAATGAAGTACTGACACATGCAACATGAATGAACCCTGAAAATGTGCTAAGTGATAGAAGTTAGACACAAAAGACCACATGTTTTATTCCATTTATATGAAATATTCAGAGTAGGCAAATTCATAGAGACAGAAAGTAAATTCATGGTTACCAGAGGCTGAGGGAAAGGAGAAATGGGAAGTGTATGCATTTTCAGGGAGCGGGAGATAAGCATTCTGGAATGAGATAGTGGTGATGTTGTACAGCCCTGTGAGTATACTGAAAGTCACTGAATTAGACATTGTAAAATGGAAATTTTTACTGTATGTGAATTATATCTCCAAAAAACTTGGTTTAAAAAAGTACTTGATAGGCCTGGTGCAGTGGCTCACGCCTGTAATCCCAGCACTTTGCGAGGCCAAGGTGGGTGGATCACGAGGTCAGGAGATCGAGACCATCCTGGCAAACACAGTGAAATCCCGTCTATACTTAAAAAACTACAAAAAACATTAGCCAGGCACCTGTAGTCCCAGCTACTCGGGAGGCTGAGGCGGGAGAACCACGTGAACCTGAGAGGCGGAGCTTGCAGTGAGCCCAGATCGCACCACTGCACTCCAAAGCAAGGCTCCGTCTCAAGAAAAAAAAAAAAGTACTTGATAGAAGGGGCTTAATGAAAAAAAAAAAAGAAAAGAAAAGAAAGAAAAAAGTACTTGAGGCCAGGCACACTGGCTCATGCCTGTAATTCCAGCACTTTGGGAAACCAAGGCAGGAGAATCACGTGAGCCCAGGAATTCAAGACCAGTCTGAGCAACACAGTAAGTCTCTACAAAAAAAAAAATTAAAAATGAACCGGATGTGGTAGCACGTGCCTGTAGTCCCAGCTACTGCGAAGGCTGAGGCAGGAGGATCTCCTGAGCCCAGGAGGTCCAGTCTGCAGTGAGCCGTGATAGCATCACACCACACTCCAGCTTAAAACACATGGTGAGACCCTGTCTCAAAAAAAAACCAACTAATTATATTAATGCAGTAATTATATCCTGAAACCAGAAAACACATTATGTAATCCACACCTTGAATTCAATCTCAGACAAGGACATGTTGATTTTTTTTGTAGTCTATTTAATATATCTAATCTGTGCTAAGAAATCTTTATTTATTTTGAAAGACAGGGTTTTGTCCGTCATATGGAGTGCAGTGGCGTGATCATGGCTCACTGTAGCCTTGAATTCCTGGGCTCAAGTGATCCTCCTGCCTCAGCCTTCTAAGCAGCTGAAACTATAAGCATGTGCCATCGTGACCAGCTAATTTTTTAATTTTTTTATAGAGACGGAGGTCTTGCTATGTTTCCCAGGCTAGTCTTGAACTTCTGACCTCAAGTGATCCTCTCGCCTTGGCCTCCCAAAGAGATGGGCTCACACTGAGCCACCGTGACCCAGACTAAGAAATCTCTGTAATCGTTACAAATTTATAACTTAAACTACAGCTAATGAACGACTGAGACAAAACACAGAATGACATTCCAAATAAATGTCATAAAAATTCACATCTTTTTATATTACTTTAAATGTAAAATTTACAGTGCTCAATATGTTCAAACCTCTGGTACATGGCGCATATAAAGGGGAAAAACATCTTTTCTTCAAAAACTTTCCATCAAAGAGCTATTTCTGCATTAGCATAGATCTAGAATGTTACAAATAAAGACAATATAACGCACAGCTAAGAATTCAAGGTAATGAAGTTCACTTGTCACCTTTCTCAGACTTGCAAAATATAGTATCTTTAAGCTGGATATAAGGATATACAGTACTTAAATTATCCCTACCAATAAAGCTAGTCAATAGTGAGGAAGACTCCTATCCCTGTAATCCTTTACTTATAGTTTGGGTCTAGTAGTGATCAACAATGACTAAAACCATTAGAGAAAATAGCCTCCCAGTCAAACATACGTAATTTGATAAAGGTAGGTTTCCAATATTTGGGTGACTATTTTCCTGGGGAAAAAAAAAGACAACAGCTGGGTGCAGCGGCTCATGCCTGTAATCCCAGCACTTTGGAAGGCCAAAGCAAGTGGATCCCCTGAGGTCAGGAGTTCGAGACCAGCCTGGCCAACATGGTGAAACCCCATCTCTATTAAAAACACAAAAATTAGGTAGGCGTGATAGCGGGCGCTTGTAATCCCAGCTACTTGGGAGGCTGAGGCAGACAATCAGTTGAACCCAGGAGGCAGAGGTCACAATGAGCTAAGATCATGCCACAGCACTCCAGCCTGGGTGACAGAGCGAGACTCCATCTATTTAAAAAAAAAAAAAAAAACTACTGCTTGGCATGTTATTGAGTCTCATCAATAACTTTAGGCTGGTGTTAATAATTTACATAACTTAATGTAGTTTTTTGCCTGAAAATATAATTTCATTTTGTATCCCCAATCTCCTCCTGAAATTAGTTCCAAAATATTTAAGCACTTATATGTGGCCCTTCCAAGCAAGATATTACAGAAACTACAAGTTATGATACCGCTAAAAGGATCACAGTATCAAAGTATCAGTAATTTTCACCAGAGTCCAAGTACATTTTAATATTTTCTAGCATCACACCCAAACAGCTTGAACCTTTAGTGAGAATACTCACTGCCACAAATAACACGAACAGCTTGAGAAACAAAAGCACATGTGAATAATACCAAATAACCTTGTTTCCTTGTATTAATGTACTGACAAATTGTATTTTAAGACAAATAATTTTAAGAGCAAACAACCTGTTCTTATGTATATTTGACTAAATTTCAAAGTTATTCACATAAAAGTGTTTTATTCACTGAAGTGACGCTTACTTTACAGAAGATAAACACCCTTATCCAAAGTGAAAACACGCAATGCAGAAACTCAGTATAGCATCCAGCCACCCCGCAGAAAAAAATCCACCAACTGAATAATTGTTGGGAACAAATAACGCAATTTCTCAATTAGATGTCTTGATAAAATTATTTTGCCCATACTTAACTCTTTAATAAGTATCACAATCATTTGAACTGTCTATTCTCTAGCTTATTTACAATAATCATCACCTAAAATAGTTAACGCTGCAATCCTTTAGAAAATAAATTTAGCAAGTAATTGTCATTCTGTTTTATATCAAAACAGAAACTGTCATAAGTATTTCATGGAGCTTTTATTTCAGTTGCAGAAGAATCAAAAAAATTCCAAAACCACTGGCCTAAAACTATCAACTGCCAACAACAGTGCCCGGGACATAGCAGACACTTAAAATGTTTTACCAGTCCTTCCAGGGCATAATGTTTCTTTTAATTTGGCCATCTTAATAAAAGCAACCATTTATTCAATGTCTATTGACTGTGCGCTGTACTACCCCTTCACAAACATTTCATCAGTTCTCACGAAGCCTTGTAAGTTATGACCCCACCTAACAGGAAAGGAAATAACTTGTCCAAAGGAACACAGAGTACCAGAAGAGTTTAACTTCTGTTTAACAACAAGCCATGTATTTCTACTATAGTACCTTCTATATAGTCTTCTCTAAGTATAAACTTTCAGTAGATTTCTATGATGAAAATGATCTTTCTCAGAGTAGTTACACATGGCCTAAATAGAACTAAATATTGTTTTTCCAGTATGCTCAAAATATTTAAACAAAAAATACATGTTCTCATAAAATATTTCCATTAATATATCCCTTCCCAGAATCCCCTTTGATATTTAAACAGTCCTTTCTGACAGCCAAAGCATATAGAAGGACACAGTAGTTAAGTACAGCAAATAGAAAAACTTCCAATTAAAGCAAAGGAAAAAAATCTCTTAAAAACTGAACCACAGGAAATCACTATTAGCCCTTCTGATAACAAGCTAAAACCTTAAAACTTAATAACCAGACAAATTATCTAGCCAAACGAGCAAACGTGAAGCAGGTAATAGGGATGACAGTAACAAATTGAGTTATATGAAATTATCAACAAATATCAACATAATACTTGACAAGTCTGGAAAATAATAGGTTAAACAAAGTTAAAACTATTCTCTTTACCTCAGGACTTTTCAGAACCCTTAATGTGTTAACACGAATTCTAATCTCCAAATAAAGTATAACGAGATTACTCAAGGTTACACAGCAAATTCAGAACCACAACTTAATTCTCCTGATTCCCACTCCAAAATTTGTTCTACTTCCCCAAGACTTTATAATACCTGATTTTAAAGGAAGAAAAGGATCACTTCTATAGAAATACAAGATGCGAAACATTAGTGGTTTGTTCCAACAATATTTACCACCAGCCCACCAAAACAAAAAAAAGTAACAAATAATTTTTATATAACAAGCCTCCTGAAAAAAAGCTAAGAAGGCCAGGCGCGGTGGCTCACGCCTGCAATCCCAACACTTTGGGAGGTAGAGGTGGGTGTACCATCTGAGGTCAGGAGTTCGAAACCAGCCTAACCAATAGGTGAAACCCCATATCTACTAAAAATACAAAAATTAGCCCAGGCGCGGTGGCTCACACTTGTAATCCCAGCACTTTGGGAGATAAAGGCGGGTGGATAACTTGAGGTCAGGAGTTCAAGACCAGCCTGACCAATATGGTGAAACCCCATCTCTACTAAAAATATAAAAATTATCCAAGCATGGTGGTGTGCACCTATGGTCCCAGCTACTCGGGAGGCTGAAACAGGAGAACTGCTTGAACTCAGGAGGCAGAGGTTGCAGTGAGCTGACATCATGCCACTGCACTCCAGCCTGGGTGACAGGGTAAGACATCATCTCAAAAAAAAAAATACAAAAATTAGTCAGGCGTGGTGGCAGCGCCTGTAGTCTCAGCTACTCAGGAGGCTGAGACAGGAGAATCGCTTGAACCCAAGAGGCGGAGATTGCACTGAGCCGAGATCATGCACACTGCACTTCAGCCTGAGCGACTGAGCGAGACTCCGTCTAAAAAAAAAAGGCTAAGAAATAGTATTTCACAGATTACACACACCGATGATATTCCAAAACCTATATTCTTATCAAAAATACTTCCTGTAGAAAATCAGATATTATTTTGTCTAATCAGTACCTGAATGGAACTAAGAGAATGGTAAGGATGGCAACCTAAACCGTGAGGCCCATTAGATCAGGGAACACGTTTGTTTTGCTCACCATCAGTACCAGAGGCTGATATATAGGAGGTATTCCATACATATTTGCTAAAGAATGAATAATAAATCCCTGCCCATCTTTAATTAACCTACCTTTATTAAATTACAGTATCTCTGAATCTGAGTTTCCCCACTTACAAATAAAGTGGTGAGGCTCAAATGACCAAGATCCCTTTCACTGTTAAGAACGTATGAATCTGGCCGGGCACAGTGGCTCACACCTGTAATCCCACCACTTTGGGAGGCCGAGGCAGGCAGATCACCAGGTCAGATCGAGACTATCCTGGCTAACACAGTGAAACCCCATCTCTACTAAAAAATACAGAAAAATTAGCCAGGGGTGGTGGCAGATGCCTGTAGTCCCAGCTACTCAGGAGGCTGAGGCAGGAGAATGGCATGAACCCAGGAGGTGGAGCTTGCAGTGAGCCGAGATCGCGCCACTGCACTCCAGCCTGGCCAACAGAGCGAGACTCCATCTCAAAAAAAATAAAGAATGTGTGAATCTGCACCTGTAATCCCAGAACTTCGAGAGGCGGAGGTGGGAGGATCATTTGAGCCCAGGAGTTTAAGACCATCCCGGGCAACATAGCAAGACCCTGGCTCTATAAAAATTTAGAAGTTAGCCAAGTGTTATGTCACACAACTGTGGTCCTAGCTACTTGGGAGGCTGAGGTGGGAGGATCACATGAGCACAGGAGGTCCAGGCTGTAGTGAGCAGTGATCATGCCACTGCACTCCAGCCTAGGAAACAGAGCAAGACCCTACCTCAAAAAAAAAAAAACGCAATTCGTGAACCTGGCCAAGCATGGTGGCTCACACCTGTAATCCCAGCACATTGAGAGGATCACTTGAGGCCAGGAGTTGGAGACCAGCCTGGGCAACATATCAAGACACCCCCACAGCCCCACAGCCACCCCATATCTACCAAAAATTTGGGGCATAGTGGCACGTGCCTATAGTTCAGAGCTTTGGGAGGATGAAGCAGGAGGATCACTTAAGCCCAAGACTTTGAGACTGCAATGAGCTGTGATCACACCACTGCACCCCAGACTGGGTAATGAAGCAAGACTATGTCTCTTTAAAAAAAAAAAAAGAAAAGAAAAGAAAAAATTGTGAACGTTATACAAACTAAATCTCAAATCCTGAAAGCATTTGAGGGTATGTCCCTGAACAAGCAAAAATTACAACAAAAAGTAACATTAACAAGGCACTTTATACTATTTCATTCAAAACACCCAATAACCCTGCAAACTAGTCAGGTATCATTATCCACATTTTACCAGTAAAGAAACTGAGACCTAGAGAAGTGAACTAGACCAGAACCACAAAGTTATGAAGTTGTGACACTTGGGCTGTAAATCCAAGGTTTTAGTATTGAAATTCCCCAGTCTTTCCTTTATAACTTGTCATGTGATGATACAGATAAGGACACAGCACTAACAGTATTCCCTGGCTTTCTGCTATTGATTCAACAGGGATGCAGGACAGAAGGTCTCCCAAACTCTCACAATACCCCATCACACCCAGTCAATGTTAAACCTCCAATTCTTTGTAGGAAAAAAAAAAATGATCTAAACGCAACAAATCAATCAGATTTTTCTCATTAGAGCCCATGGTTGACTACATATCTTTACTGTAACAGAGGATGACATTCTCAAAGAATGAATTCTCAATTATGAACAAAAATATTTGACATCAAAAGGCAGTTTTACTTCAAATGATATGTACTCACAGCTAAGTACAGTACTGTTACATATTAGAAGACCACCTTACACATATTTTGCCACATTTAAAACGAGAGTTCCACTTCTGAAAACTTGGCTAGTGGAAACAAGACAATTTAAACTATTACCTCTTTCAGGTCTTGTTACATAAACAAGTGCAACCTATCTAAATTCGAATAATGAACAAACCCAGCTCTGGTCTCAAAGCTAGCGTTAAAATAAACAAACGGCATTTACATCACACATTTCTCCTCCAAGAAATACAATCCAGAAACATCCCAAGTTGTAAGTTTCCCCACGACTCTAACCAATCAGATGGTTCTCATATTTGTCAATCCTATTAACCTTATGTCTTAAATACATATTCTTATGTCAAATGCAGTTGTTTCTAACAGCTATAGCAAAATCCCTTTCAATACAGTATACCATAATAAAATAAGTATATACTTATTAAACCTCTCCAGTACATAACACTTCATTAAATTTTCTGCCACAAAAATCTAATGAGCACTACCTTTTCTGGGGTTTACATGTGGGAAAACTTTGTAATATGCTTAGAGTATCAAGTTTAAGTAATATAACATGCAAACACAATGCTGCATTACTATAGAGTAACTGAAGAAAGTATTTCTCCTCCTCCAAAAAAAGTCATTCTTATCCAAAATACATATCCACAATACACACAAAAATATACACCTGTCATAGACTATTAGTTACTATTAGTATTCTGTAAACTTAATTAGTTTGGAGGACTTAACAGAAGTTTAGCTTGTTAACACCTAAAAATCTCCAGCGACCAGCGGTCCCACGCCTGAAAAGAACTTACCATGAACGCCAGTGAGAATTTTAACAAACCAAAACTACAAGCCACCGTATCGAAAAGCAGTACTTAAATTCCTCTGCTGGTAAAAATGCTCCACAGCCATCTCAAGTTCAACACTGAGTAGTTTGAGAAGAGCTGCCGAAGGGCCGGTCAAAAATCTTTGTGAACTGTCACAAAAGTCACAGAGCATGTGTCAGCTCTGCAGTGCGATTCAAAACATCTTGGGACACTCGAATTCAAGCGATTCCCAGAGCAAATTATCTAGAACAGCCTATGCAATTTACCAAAGTGCCAAGCAGTCCCCAGGGGAGCAGAGCAAATTATCATTTTGGTCCCAGGACCGGCTCCTCTTCACACGAGGATGAATTTCCCTAGTAGTGCCAACTGTACGCTTGCACACTCCGAAAATAGGGGCAAGCCGTGAATACCAGAGGTTACGAGGGCAATGTTTTGTTTTATTATGGACTGAAGCTCAGAATGTTCCCAATGCTGAAACCCTCGACCTATAACCCCGGAGTCACTTTCCAACTGCGCTCTCACCCAGGATCATTATATCCCAAACGGAAGCCAATTATTACCTGTAACAAGGCCTGGAAAAAAGAGTAAGAGGGCTTTAAAAGTTCAACTAAGAAACACCGAAACGGGGTGGGGAGTGGGTGGGGGGGCTTCGATGGATAAGGTCAACCTTAAAGCACATTTTAAAAGCCAAAATACGTACAAAGACCTTCTTCCCTGGAAGACCCCAGGCAGAGAGAGGCACACAGACATTCAGTCATCCCGACAGAATGGGGTGCCAAAGGTTCCCTAAGATCAGCAGCCGGGATCGAGCCTCCGATGTGTCCGGGAAAGGTCTGGGAGGCCAGGCCAGGTCCGCATTGTGGCCGGGCGGTGCGCGCAGCCCCTGCTCCCGGGCCCCTTTCTCTCCCCCTCCCCACGACCAGGCCTCTCCCCGCTCCTCTCCCCTTCTCCCTCCCTCCGTCCCTCTCCTCCCCCTAGACACAGAAAACAAGGCCACCTCCCCTCGAACCCCACCAACTTTCCAATGCCCCCACTCTTCCCACCTCTCAGGAGCACACAGAAGCTGCAGGCCAGGAGGCTCCTCAGGACGGCCCCCATCTTCCCTTCTCGCGTTCTCTTCTCTCACCGGCGAGGGGTGGCCAGAAGAGGGGGAGGCGAGGAGCCGGGGCGGCCGCCGCAGCGGCAGGGCTGCACGCTCATGCTTCCCAGCTTCCCAGCGAGAGAAGAAAGAAAGGGGCACGTCAAGGTTCCGCGCGCGCCGCCGCCGCCGCC
>NW_012112030.1:7952695-7953826 GCF_000951035.1 Colobus angolensis palliatus
GTGGGGTTCCGGGTTCGCGCGCCCGGCCGCCTGGGACTACCCAGCCGCGGTGAACGCGCGGGGAGCCACGGCGGATCCCGTTGCGGGGTGATCAGCTCCGTCTTCGGGGTTGGAAATCGGTTTCAGCATCCTTTATTTGGGGGGGCGGAATTTTTGAACGCAAGTTACACTGGCTTTCAACGTGGATCTGGTGAAGGATATTAAAACGCCAATTCAAAACTGAGATTGTTATTTTTCTCCCGCCTTCCCAGAAATACAAACTACCCCCAGAATTAAGCCCGACCAGCTAAAAATTTCTAAACTGGCAGATAAAATTCCAAGATAAATGCGTCAAAACCTAAGACAGAGCAAAGGGACAATTGGACAAGACTGTTTAGGATTTTACAAGTTGCATATAATAACGAATGTTTGGCATGCTTTAATTATCAATTCTCAGCTTGAGAAGGAAATGATTCCCCCAGAATCTCAGACTGTGCACAGCCTCTGCTACTCCCAGTGCACTGGGCATTCAGGAGTAATGGCCCAGACGCCCCTGAAATCACCTGCCAGGCTTCAGTCTGGGCAGACGCGCTCCAAGAGTTAACCCTAATGGAGCCATCAGATGCATCCTGCCCAGCTGTCACACGCCCTTACCTGGAGGTAGATGGGCAAGCAAGTGGAGCTGCTACCACAATGTTACAAGTATCTCAGTGACATTGGACTTCACTAGTGCTTGAACACACGCTATCATATTTGACACTCAAAACTATCCTGGGGAAAGGCAGGTTTTGTTACTTATTCTTTATTGCACAAAGGAGCAAAATGAGATCCTGAGAAGTTAATGACTTACCCGGTGCCACTCAAGTAATGAATAGCAGTACCTCAACCCAATTCAGGTCTCTGACTTCAGCCACGCCGCTCCCTCCAAGAAATGCGCGCTGAACCAAAGGTGCTGCAGGTTTGTTAAGCAGATTGACAGCACAAACAGCCAAATCACTTTCTCCCAAATTCTTTTGAGAAACTCTATGCACCGTTGATTTAAGAACCTGCTTCTCCCTGTAGTCCCAGCTACTCAAGAGGCTGAGGCAGGAGAATGGCGTGAACCTGTGAGGCGGAGCTTGCAGTGAGCCGAGATGGCACAACTGTACTCCA
>NW_012112030.1:7954416-7957168 GCF_000951035.1 Colobus angolensis palliatus
GTCTCAGGAGAAAAAAGGAAAGAAAGTTAACCTTCAGGACCCCTCACTTTAACAGGCCCCTTCCAATGTCTGGGGAGGGACCCTTATGATATGTTCACATGGTTCTATTTGCAAAACAAAGATAATTTTGAATTCTTTTTCTGTATAATTATATTATACAAAATTGTATAAGCTTCAAGTCCTGCAAAGTCTGGATCTGTCCCTATTTATAACAGAAAATGCGGTACAACCTAAATCTCCTTAGACTATCAACCTAAGTAGGGGAATGAGATATTATACGCTGCTGAAAAATAATAATTTGGAGGATTATGCAAGAGTGTTGAATGTTTATAGTGAGTTAAGGTTTTTTGTTGTTGTTGTTGCTTTTTGAGAGGGAGTTTCGTTCTCGTTGCCCAGGCTGGAGTGCAATGGCGCTATCCTGGCTCACCACAACCTCTCCCTCCAGAGTTCAAGTGATTCTCCTGCCTCGGCCTCCCGAGTAGCTGGGATTACAGGCATGCACCACCACACCCAGCTAATTTTGTATTTTTAGTAGAGACAAGAGTTTCTCCATGTTGGTCAGGCTGGTCTTGAACTACCAACCTCAAGTGATGCGCTCACCTCGGCCTCCCAAAGTGCTGGGATTACAGGCATGAGCCACCACGCCCGGCCAAGTTAAGCTTTTAAAAAGTGAAAATGCATGTACATTTTATTATAGCTACGTAAAATAAAAATATATATAATATACAAACATAAATGCGCACACACATATATAGCACATATTTGAGCGAAGACCAGAAGTAAGTGCACCAAAATAGGCATTAGGATGGTAAAATAATATGAGATGTAGTTTGCTTTTCTGTTCTTCAATTTTGTTTAATGTACTATATATTTACTACAGACTTACAAAATATACTTAAGTGAAAATCGATAGCATAAGCTTAAGCCCTAGAGAGAATGCCATTATTATTACATAACTAATTTGTTTCTCATTCTTTTAAGTGCTGATCAGATACCAATCACTATGTTAAGTGTTGGGGATATAAAGATGAAAGTAATTATAGTCCCTACCCTCAAGAAGCTTACAGCCTCGTTTGGAAACACTAATTAATAAAGTGAGTAATTAAAATATTAAAATTTGCAGGGTGCAGTGGCATACACCTGTAACCCCAGCACTTTGGGAGGTCAAAGTGGGCAGATCACTTGAGCCCGGGAGTTTGAGACAAGCCTGGGCAACATGGCAAAACCCCATCTCTACAAAAAATACAAAAATTATCTGGACGTGGTAGCATGTACCTCAGTCCTAGCTATTCGGAAGGCTAAGGTTGGAGGATCACTTGAGCCCAGGAGGCCAACGCTGCGATGAGCTGTGATCATGCCACTGCACTCCAGCCTGGGCAATACAGTGAGACCCTGTCTCCAACTAAAAAAAAAAAAAGAGAGAGACAAAATTGCTAAGTGTAGAGATGCTTTTCTGCCTAGACAATTCAAATAAGAGAAAATAGGGCCGGGAGCAGTGGCTCACAACTTTTATCCCAGCTACTCAGGATGCTAAGGCACAACAATCGCTTGAACCCAGGAGGCGAAGGTTGCAGTGAGCCGAGATTGCGCCACTGCACTCCAGACGGGGCAACAGAGTGAAACTCTGTCTTAACAAAACAAAACAAGACAAAACAAGGGAAAATAACCCTAGCGCTGAGGTGAGGAATACAAATCAGACTTTGCCAGGCCAACAAGACTGAAAAAAAATTTCAATCACAATAGTAGGTTTAAAGACACTGAATCATTAGAGAACTTGGTATGTCGGGAATTTGAAAGTAGATTCATATAGCTGACACATGGAATGCTTTTAGAGAATGTCAGGAATTGAGGCAGGACCATTAAATAGCTATTGATTAATATAAAACTTTCAAGCCATGCTAAGAAGTTTAGATTTTAGCATATTAACAATGTGGACATTGAAGAATGTTGCACATTGTACAGAGGTCTATGAAAGGGGTGATCAGGACAGCAGCACTGAGGAGTGAAAAGAGATCATGGATTTAAAGAATACAAGATTAAAACAGGACTGTTAGATGTGAATTGAGAGAGAAACAGAGAGTAATGGGAGTCTCGTCTACGAAGAAAAGAAATACCTGGCCGGGCACGGTGGCTCACGCCTGTAATCCCAACACTTTGGGAGGCCGAGGCGGGTGGATCACGAGGTCAGGAGATCGAGACCATCCTGGCTAACACAGTGAAACCTTGTCTCTACTAAAAATACAAAAAATTAGCCAGGCGTGGTAGCGGGCGCCTGTAGTCCCAGCTACTTGGGAGGCTGAGGCAGAAGAATGGTGTGAACCCGGTAGGCGGAGCTTGCAGTGAGCCGAGATTGTGCCACTGCACTCCAGCCTGGGTGACAGAGCGAGACTCCATCTCAAAAAGAAAAAGAAATACCTAAGAAGTATTTCAAGAGGGAGTGGGTAATAAGTTTAACAATAGCTCTTTTGTATTGGAGGTGTCTATAAAATATCCAGTGGGAAATATACAGTAGACAGTTTTGATATAAAAGTTAGGACCCAGGAGAAGAATGGAAAACACAACCATTACCAATGATGATGAAGCCTATATATTACACAATTAAGGGTCATATTCAAGAATATTGAATTGTTATTGACTAGTTATTACCACACTTTTCTGGAAGATGCAGTAAAACATCTTAAAGAAGGGAGCTCCTTTTATAATCCAGGTGAACTCATCTTTGGGGGCTACTGGTGAGCTGAAGGTTGAGGTC
>NW_012112030.1:7964328-7966813 GCF_000951035.1 Colobus angolensis palliatus
AAAAAAAAAAGGCCGGGCACAGTGGCTCACGCCTGTAATCCCAGCACTTTGGGAGGCCAAGGTGGGCGGATCATGAGGTCAGGAGTTCGAGACCATCCTGGCTAACACAGTGAAACCCCATCTCTAAAAAAATACAAAAAATTAGCCGGGTGTGGTTGTGGGTGCCTGTAGTCCCAGCTACTCGGGAGGATGAGGCAGGAGAATGGCATAAACCTGGGAGGCAGAGGTTGCAGTGAGCTGAGATGATGCCACTGCACTCCAGCCTGGGCAACAGAGCAAGACTCCATCTCAAAAAAAAAAACAAAAACAAAAACAAAAAAACGCTGATTGAAATTGCTACCACTAAAGAAGGTATGATCAGTAATGGCAAATGCAGTCACTGTTAACAACAAAGAGTTTGCTATGAGAAGTACTGAAAAGAGGACACTGTGACTGTAACTTTCTTGAACATCATTGATGGGAAGATACTTTATGCCAGTGTTTTAGAAAATAAGTCTGGGCATAAAATCAGTCTGGGCATAAAATACATATACCTTTAAACTGGAACACAGTTCCAGTCTGGAGCAGTGGCTCACGCCTGTAATCCCAGCACTTTGGAAGGCCGAGGCGGGCAGATCACCTGAGGTCAGGAGTTCCAGACTAGCCTGGGCAACATGGTGAAACCCGCGTCTCTACTAAAAATACAAAAAATCAGCCGGGCATGGTGGCAGGCGCCTATAATCCCAGCTACTTGGGAAGCTGAGGCAGGAGAATCACTTGAACCCACGAGGCAGAAGTTGCAGTGAGCCGAGATAGCCCCCTTGCACTCCAGCCTGGGCAACAAGAGCGAAACTTCTTCTCAAAAAAAAACAATAAAAATTTAAAAATAAACTGAACTCTACTTCTTGGTATTTATCCATAGAAACAAAACTTTATACAGATATGTATTATAACATTATAATAGAAAACAAAACAAAGACTGGGCTTTGTGGCTCACGCCTGTAATCCCAGTACTTTGGGAGGTTGAGGGGGGCAAATCACGAGGTCAAGAGATCGAGACCATCCTGGCCAACATGATGAAACTCCATCTCTACTAAAAATTCAAAAATTCACTGGGCGTTAGCTGGGCTTGGTGGCATGTGCCTGTAGTCCCAGCTACTCGGGAGGGTGAGGCAGGAGAATCGCTTGAACCTGGGAGGTAGAGGTTGCAGTGAGCCGAGATCGCGCCACTGCTCTCCAGCCTGGCAACAGAGTGAGACTCCGTCTCAAAAAAAAAAAAAAAAAAAAAAAGTCTACAAAAATGGCAGTTTTCCTGGTTCAACCTAATCAAAAGAACCTGAAGCCTGCGATTTAAAAAAAATCACAAAGTGCACAAAATAGTCATTGGTGGCTTTAAACCAAAGCAGTTTCAGCAGAGGTATGAGAGCCAAAGCAAAAGTGCAGTGAGTTGAGAAATGAAGGGAAAACAGGGAGGGAGGGCAGTGGTTTTTCCAAAATCTTATTGTTAAAGGACAGAGAACACTTGGGTGGCTGGAAAGGAATTTGGGGCGGGAGGAATTTGGGAGCTGACTTAGTTAGGGTTGATTGCTTACTTTGTTTTTAAGTTTGAGAGGAATATGATCATATTTATAACCTGAAGTAAGTGATCAAATAAAGAAGGAGAGTGGGGAAAGTGATTCAGGGACTTCAAGAGGATCTAGAGCCCAGCAGAATGGATCAGCCTTGGATGAGAGAAGGAGGAATAGGAGGATTTCCACTTCTGGAGGAGAGGAGAATGAGTGTGGCTGCTTGACCTTCAGCTGCCCTTTCTCCACGCCCACTTTCACGGACTCCTTCCAGAGGCCGTGCGAGGGACCATGGCAATGATTAGGGTGGTCATACGTTTTTATACTATTTGCAAAACCAAGATTGTTTTAGTATTCATTTTCTCTAAAGTATCTCCTTCTCCAGTTGTATATGCTCAGCACTATAAAACCTGAACCTGCCCCTAGTAGCTGGGGAAGGTAGTGGAGACAAGATTTGATCACCTTCATTTTCATAAAAACAGAAAGTAAAGTCTACATTGAGAGTGAAGTAAGAAAGAATATGATGGTGGGGAAGGAGGTCAGGAAAGTGACAAAGGTTTGGAAAAGCTGGGAATGGAAGAGGGATTTGACAAAGGACACGTTATAGGATCTTTTAACAGCACAGAGGGTGCTGCTATAACTGCCTACCAGAAATGTGGTGGATATCATGAAGAGTGGCCTTCTTGCCTCTGTTTTTCTTTTCTGAGACAGAGTCTCTCTCTCTGTCACCCAGGCTAGAATGCTGTGGTGTTACCTCGGCTCACTCCAACCTCCACCTCCAGGGTTCAAGCAATTCTTATGTCTCAGCCTCCCAAGTAGCTGGCATTACAAGCGTATGCCACCATGCCTGGCTAATGTCTTTCTTTCTTTCTTTCTTTCTTTCTTTCTTTCTTTCTTTCTTTCTTTCTTTCTTTCTTTCTTTCTTTCTTTCTTTCTTTCTT
>NW_012112030.1:7967398-7976707 GCF_000951035.1 Colobus angolensis palliatus
AAAAAAAAAAAAGAAAGAAAGAAAGAAAGAATACTTTGTTTTCAATAATATTATTTTTTCTTTTTTCAACATCAGCTATATAAATCTCCATAAAGTTTAGTAAAACATGAAAAATAAATTAAACACTGTACGTTAAAGTTCTTACATTTGTCCCAAACAGGATGAAAGGATATCTGCAGTAGAAGGTAACCTGGAAAAGGGAATCAGAGCCAGAGAAAACAGAGGAAGGAGTCCATTTAGGGGAGAGGATAGTGGCAGTGTTAGAATATTGGTTACAGCCGTTCTGGCACGGTGGTTCACGCCTGTAAACCCAGCACTTTGGGAGTCCGAGGTGGGTGGATCACAAGGTCAGGAGGTCAAGACCTGCCTAGCCAAGATGGTGAAACCCCATCTCTACTAAAAACTACAAAAACTAGCCAGGTGCGGTGGTAGGTGCCTGTAATCCCAGCTACTCAGGAGGCTGAGGCAGGAGAATCGCCTGAACTCAGGTGGCGGAGGTTGCAGTGAGCCGAGATTGCACCACTGCACTCCAGCCTGGGCAACAGAGTGAGACTCCATCTAAAAAAAAAAAAAAAAAATGGTTATATCCACAAGGATTAATCTATTAAGTAAATATATTAAGGATAATGGATTCAGGGTTTCTAACTATCAGAGAAGGAAGTTACAAATACAACAAAGATGTATTGGTGCCAATGGCAATGAAAATGGTGGAGTAGGGAACTCCAGGGTTAAGGAACTCTCTTCCTTTGCAGAAACACTGAAAAAACTGGCAAAAGTCATGAGAAAGAACTTTATTAGAACTCTAGAAGACAGTCAAAAGTTTACAGCAACCAAGCTAATGCTTAATAAGGATAATGGGCACTGAATCATGGTAAGAGAGGTTTGTCATGTTTTACCTTACCCTTGTCCAATCCTCCTGCCCAGTGCAGCAGCAGTCTAGAAGACAGCAACCCATGCTCCCAGTGCAGGTTCTCAGTTTGGTAGGTGTGTTAGGCCATTCTTTTGTTGCTATGAAGACATACCTGAGACTGGATAATTTACAAGAAAAGAGATTTAATTGGCTTATAGTTCTGCAGGCTGTAGAGAAAGCATGGCACCAGGATCTGCTTCTGGGGAGGCCTCAGGAAACGTTTACTCATCACCAAAGGTGAAGCAGGAGCAGGCATGGTGAGAGCAGGAGCAAGAGAGAGAGTGAGGGGAGGTGCCACACACTTTCAAACAGCCAGACCACATGTGGACTCAGAGCAAGAGCTCACTTATCACCAAGGGGATGGCCCAAGCCATTCGTGAGGAATCTGCCCCCAAGATCCAAACACCTCCTACCCAACGCCAACTCCAACACTGGGGATTACATTTCAGCATGAGATTTGGGTAGGGACAAATATCCAAACTATATCAGAAGGGAATGGAGGGAATCTTGTTCCTGAGAAATTGTGTTCATAGGTTTTAATCTGTTTGGGGGATCCCCAAGGGGACTAACGCAGGGTACTTGCCTTTGTTCCACTTAACTCAAAACTATCTCAGGATAGAAAAGGTGCTGTGTGGAAGAGGTTTCTCAAAAACATTGGAGAGCCCATGAATAAACCCCAGGTGCCTAGAGCAAAAGATAACAGTTATGGCAAAAAAAAAAAAAAAAAATAGATGTATCCTGGTATTGGTTGCAGTGTAAGTCTCAAAACTATCTCAGGATAGAAAAGGTGCTGTGTGGAAGAGGTTTCTCAAAAACATTGGAGAGCCCATGAATAAACCCCAGGTGCCTAGAGCAAAAGATAACAGTTATGGCAAAAAAAAAAAAAAAAAATAGACTTGTAGAAAGCCTGAGAAGAAAAACCTGGGGATTGTGTACTTGGGGAATAGGGGCTCTGAAAAGCCCCTGGGTATGTAGGGGAATCAAAAAGGCCCAGGCCAGGATACATCCTCAGAAAAGGTCTGAGAACACCATAAGCTTCACCTCTGGCTGATCTTTAGGCTTAGCACAAGTAAGAAGTGAAGGCTAAAGCAGAGTTATAAATGGTGTGGCCAGTCGGCCAAGTACAGTGGCTCACTCCTGTAATCCCAGCACTTTGGGAGGCTGAGGCAGGCAGATCATGAGGTGTGAGGAGTTCGAGAGAAGCCTGGCCTTCATGGCAAACCCTGTCTCTATAAAAATACAAAAATCATCCAGGCATGGTGGCATGTGCCTGTAGTCCCAGCTACTCGGGAGGGTGAGGCAGGAGAATCGCTTGAACCTGGGAGGTAGAGGTTGCAGTGAGCCGAGATCGCGCCACTGCTCTCCAGCCTGGCAACCGGAGCAAGACTCTGTCTCAAAAATAAATAAATAGATGGTATGACTGAGCACTGAAGTATTGGCACCAACACAGAGCCAATTTGCAAAGACCTGATAGTACTTTTTTCTTTTTTGCCTCTAGGAGTTTAAGAAAATCTTTGATAAACCGTTAGCTGACTACTATGCTAAAAAAAAAAACCAGAGACCATACGATTCAAAGAACCATATAAAATAGTTTAGAAAAGTCACTAAACAAACAACCACAACCTACAGTGAGCAACAAAAAATCCTGGGATGGGGAGAATTTTATTTCTAGAATTACCACATTATTATATTCAAAATGACCACTTCTCAACAAAAAATTATGAGGCATGCAAAAAACAATGAAGTGTGCCCTGTTCCTAGGAAAATAATTAACAAAAACAGTCCTTGAGAAAGCATGGGCATTGGACTTACTAGACAAAGACTTCAAATCAACTCTCTTAAATATGCTCAAAGAACTATATGAAGCTGGCCAGGCTCAGTGGCTCACGCCTGTAATCCCAACACATTGGGAGGCCGAGGCAGGTGGATCACCTAAGATCAGGAGTTCAAGACCAGCCTGACCAATATGGTGAAACCCCATCTCCACCAAAAATACAAAAATTAGCCAGGCGTGGTGGCATGTGCCTGTAGTCCCAGCTACTTGGAAGGCTGAGACAGAAAAATTGCTTGAACCTGGGAGGCAAAGGTTGCAGTGAGCCGAGATCGCACCACTGCACTCCAGTCTGGGCGACAGAACAAGACTCCATCTCAAAAAAAAAATAATAACTAAAGGAAGCCATCATGGACAGAGAACCAAAGGAGAACAGTGTCCCAACAAATAGAAAATATCAATAAAGGCAGAAAAATTATTTAAAGGAACCAAACAGAAATTCTGGAGCTAAAAAGTATAATAACTGAAATTAAAAATTCACTAGACATATTCAACAGCAGATTTAAGCACGCAGAAGAATCAGAAAACTGAAGATAGGTCAATTGAAATCATCCAATCTGAGAAGCAGAAAGAAAAAAGAATGAAGACAAATGAACAGACACTAAGAGAATTGTAGGATACCATCAAGTATATCAACATACACATAATAGGAATCCCAGAAGGAGAGGAGGGATAGAAAGGAGGAGAAAGAATACTTGGAAAAAAAAATAGTTAAAAACTTCCTAAATTTTTTTTTTGAGACAGAGTCTCACTCTGTCACTCAAGCTAGAGTGTAGTGGCATGAACTTAGCTCACTGCAACCTCCACCTCCCAGATTCAATCTATTCTCATTCCTCAGCCTCCTGAGTAGCTGGGATTACAAGTGCATGCTGCCACTCCTGGCTAATTTTTGTATTTTTAGCAGAGACAGGGTTTCACCACATTGGCCAGGCTGGTCTCAAACTCCTGACCTCAGGTGATCCTCCCGCCTTGGTCTCCCAAATTGCTGGGGTTACAGGTGTGAGCCACGGCGCCCGGTCAACTTCCTAAATTTAATAAAATACATGAAAATCTAAGAAGCTCAACAAATACACAGGAATTACAAATAAAGAAGCAGAGAAAACTAGAATGGACCCTGTGATGCCATATTAATAGGACATATTCGTATAAATTCATGATTTTCAATATATGTGGCTAGGTATAGAAATAAATATAGTTGTAAATGTGTATATGAATATGTGCATATATTTGTTTACACATGCATGCACAGATCCTAGCTCTGTCTACCAAGAAAATGTGTTAGTTAATGTCTATTAACGAGCAGGCACCAAGACAGAATTCAATATGCAAGAGATTTACTGGAGGAGTGTGATAGCCTCCAGCATGGTCCCTAATGATTCTCCCCTCTTGGTAGTCACATTCCTGTGAAATCCCCTCCCACACTGAGTAGGACTGACCTATTACTGCAGTGACAGCATGTGACTTTAAGGCTAAACAATAAAAGACATAGTGGCATCTGTGTTGTCCTCTTGAAACTGTCACTGTAGGGGGAGAATCAGCTTCCATAGCATGAGATACTCAAAGTGCCCTATGGAGTCGTCGATGAGTAAGGAACTGAGACCTCCTTCCAACAGCCAAGTAAGTCATCTTGGAAGTAGATCCTTGAGGCCAAAGCCAAGCCACCATATGACTATGCTTTGGCTGATGTCTTCACAGCAACATCATGAGAGATTTCAAGCCAGTGAAGCTGCTCCAGAATTTCTGACCTATAGAAACTGGGAGATAATAACCACAATTAACCCTTGAACAATGTGGAGGTTAGAAGTGCTGACCTCTATGCAGCTGAAAATCCATGTATAGCTTTTTTTTTTTTGAGACAGAGTCTCGCTCTGTCACCCAGGTTGGAGTGCAGCGGTGCGATCTCAGCTCACTGCAATCTCTGCCTCCTGAGTTCAAGTGATTCTCCTGCCTCAGCCTCCTGAGTAGCTGAGATTACAGGCATGTGCCACCACACCCAGCTAATTTTTTTTTGTTGTTGTTGTTTTTGAGACATCTGTCGCCAGGCTGGAGTGCAGTGGCGCGACCTCGGCTCACTGTCACCTCTGTCTCCCGGGTTCAAGTGATTCTCCTGCCTCAGTCTCCCGAAAAGCTGGGACTACAGGTGCACACCACCACGCCCAGATAATTTTTGCATTTTTAGTAGAGATGGGGTTTCACCATGTTAGCCAGGATGGTCTCTATCTCTTGAGCTCATAATCCGCCCACCTCGGCCTCCCAAAATACTGGGATTATAGGCATAAGCCACTGCGCCCAGCCCTAATTTTTGTATTTTTTTGAGTAGAAACAGGGTTTTGCCATGTTGGCCAGCTGGTCTTGAACTCCTGACCTCAGGTGATTCGCCCTTCTCAGCCTCCCAAAGTGCTGGGATTACAGACCTGAGCCACCGTACCAGCCCATTTATAACTTCTGACTCCTCCAAAACTTAATTACTAATAGCCTACTGTTAACCAGAAGGCTTACTGGTAACATAGTTGATTTACACATATTGTTTGTTATATTTATTATCTATACTGTATTCTTACAATAAAGTAAGCTAGAAAAAAGAAAAGTAATTTTATTTTTCATAAAAATCTTAAGGATAAGAAAATACATTTACAGTACTGCACAGTACTGTATGGTGCTTATCGATACTGCAAAATTACATAAAGATGGATACTTTGAAGTAATGGGTAATGGTAGATGCAGACCTCAATCTGTAGTACATACCAAGCAATTCAACTTTTTTCTTGTAAGGTCAGACTTTTCTCTGCTTCTTGGGAGCACTTCCAGCATCACTAGTGGCACTTTGCATGGGTCCAGGATGTTATTCAAGGGTTTATGGTATTGCACTAAATGCAATAAAAAACGTGCAAGATCCATGAGAAATCACTTTTCACTGTGAAATGCAATTTACTGGAAAGATCAACTGCTCACACAAAGATGATTAGCTTCCCATGGGGTTTTAAGCAGATACTCACAACACTTGAGCTCATCACAATAGCAATAGAAGGTGGTTGTGAAATTATAACGATAGTACAGTGTATACAACGGTTAATTTTATGCAGTTATGATTTCATATTGCATCTTTACATTTGTTTACACTTATCTAGACTACAAATGAAGCCATATATGATCTGTATTTGTGTGTGTAAGTTTTGATAAATTTAAACTTTTTGGAATAGATTCGTGCATATTTTATGGTAGTAAATGATAAAAATAGACTAGTATCTACATATATTTTGTGCACTCATGACATACCTAGCTTTTTCTTAATTTTTTTTTGCTATTTCTAGGCTATACGGTTTATCTTCAAGTTTTTTCAAATTGTTGCCAATCTCCAGAAAGAATTCCAATATATTTACTGAAAAAAGTTCTTGTGTAAGTGGACCCACTCAGTTCAAACCTGTGTTGTTCAAGGGTAAATTGTGCTTATTTTAAGCCACTATATTTTGGGGGTAATTGTTACACAGTAATAGGTAAGTAATACAAGTAGAAAGCAAGAGAAGGAAGAGATTCCTCACATTGAGATGCAGGTCTGACATTTCTAGAAGGAGAGAAGAATGAAGGATTGGAGTAGGACAAGTCTTGGACTACTGCATTGTTCCAAGAATGAATTCACCAAGCAGCTGGGGAGTTCCCAAGCCAAAGTTGTCCCCTAGAGGATTCCTGTATTTTGCCAGAACAGGCCTACTTTAGTACCCCTGCTGGGCTCAGGCACTGACTGGGAATAACCCTTTAAAAGTTGGCCTCAGTGTGATAGGGTGATAGATTTAGGAGGCAGTAGTTGGGGCTATCTATCAATTATGCTCTCCACAGCAGGAGAACTGAGTGACACATTTCATAGCTATCACAGCAGGCCTGGAAGAGATGACAGCCCAATAGCAATGAGCAGAGCTAGTGTCAAGATCTTAGCTTCTTTTTTTTTTTTTGAGACAGAGTTTCACTCTTGTTGCCCAAGCTGGAGTACAATGGCACGATCTCAGCTCACTGCAACCTCCACCTCCTGGGTTCAAGCGATTCTCCTCCCTCAGCCTCCCTAGTAGCTGGGATCACAGGCACCCACCACCATGCCCAGCTAATTTTTTGTATTTTTAGTAGAGATGGGGTTTCACTATGTTGGCCAAGCTGGTCTCAAACTCCTGACCTCAGGCAATCCACATGCCTCAGCCTCCCAAAGTGTTGGGATTACAGGCATGAGCTCAAGATCTTAGCTTCTAAATAACATTTTCCTTGAAAAGGAACCAGGGTTCCTTAGAGAAATGGCTGATCCCACATCTGAGGCAGGAAAAGTATAAGATGAGTCTGGAACAGCTGGTAGTGACAGAGCAAGGAAGGTCTCAAGAAATGACAGAAACATGTGAAAAGAACATAGAAGCCAGCTTAAAGGGACTTCCACTGGTCAAATCAGGAACAATTTGAGCATCAAAATTAAAAATGGCAGTAAGAGATTATAACTCATTGAATAAAATAGGGAATTATGGGTTCAAACAGACATAAAGACATATACATACATACACACACACACACACACACACACACACACACATCAAAAGTTTGATGAGGAATGGGATATTCACGTGGTTCCTGGTGGACAGATACCGCCCTGATCAAAGAACGAAAGTCAAAATCATTAGTAATAGGACAACTTGAAATTATGTGCTACCTGATAGCATATAAGAAGAAGAAAGCAGTTATCACTTCTATGGTGTTCCTCCAAAAGGTGTATAACCTGAATCGAATCATATGAAACACCAGTAAACCCCAAATTAAGGGACAAGTTACAAAATAACCAACCTGTCTTCTTCAAATGTATCAAGGTCATGAAAGTCAAAGAAAGACTGGGGAATTGTTCTAGCCTGAAGCAGACTAGACAGACATAACAGCTGAGTGCAGTGCATGATTCTGAACTGGGTCCTGTTACTACAGAACATTTTATTGAGACAATTGACAAAACTTGAGTGAGATCTGTGGATTAGACGGTGATCATGTATCAATGTTAATTTTCTAATTTTGATGGTTGCGCTGTGATTAGGTAGAAGATCTTTATTTGTAGAAAACAACATTAAAAATATTTGGGGTGATGGAGCACCAAGTCCTCACTCTCAAATGGTTGAGAACAAAAAGTTCTTTGCACTGCACTTAACTTTTTTTTCAACTTTGCAAATGTTTCAAGACAAAAAAATAAAAGTACGCATGCTATTTGAGAGATAAACCTGTTAAAAATATAAGGTTTTATCATTTAAATCCAGAGAGCTCTTTAACATCTTTTAACTTGATGTGTAACTACCCTCTTTCTTTTCTCCCCGTCCAAGCTTACTTTAATTCATTCATGAGCCTGAATGGAATCTCAGCATTTCAATACCTAATCTCTTTCTTTAATCTTTGGCACCAAGGAGCTGGATTTCCCCACTTGTATGAGTCACCTGATAACAAATTTCCCAGCTTAAATAGTTTTAAAGTTGTACTATTAGTAAGGCAACACTGTTCACTGTGTCTCAGATTCAAGGATTTATGGTAACAATGCGTTTTAACGTGCATATTCTTTTTCAACATATACGTTTTTCTTTGATGCTGTAAAAAGTCTTTCTGATGTTGAAAAGTTTTAATGCAGTTATGCCATGATGGAACCACCCCACTCATCACTCCCAGAAAATCACACAGCTTGGTATGTTTTTAGCCTTCATTTGAATTGTAAAACACTGAATTCTTTCAGTCTTCCAAAAAAATAAGAAAAAGAAAGGAATGAAAAAAATATGCCATTGCTATTTTGGGAGCATTTGTCCAGATAAATAAAACACGGTCCTGATCCCACCCTGCCTGTCCTCGCATTTCTGAGAGTGAAGATAGAGAACACGGCAGTCAGAGGAGAAAACAGATTTTTTTCCTTCCCTGTCAGAATCTGTTCCACTGGGATGTGAAGTACATGAACCCAATTTTTGCCTTGGAGATAAAGAGAAAAAAATCAGTTCTACCAAGGTTTACTTCATGTGAAAGCACTTAAACAGATTCCCTAGACATGTGTTTCTGAGGTGTTGCACCCTCCAGCCACCTGACTTTTGGCCAAGTCCAGAGACATTTTAGGTTGCCAGAACTTGGGGTTGGGAGATGCTACTGACGTCTTATGGGTAGAGGGCAGGGATGTTGCTGAGCATCCTACAACATACTAGACGGTCCCCACACGTGAGTTGGCCAGGTGCAATGGCTCATGCCTGTAATCCCAGTGCTTTGGGAGGTGAAGATGGGAGGATCTCTTGAGCCCAGGGGTTTGAGACCAGGCCGACAAACAGTGAGACCTCTTCTCTACAAAAAAATAAAAAATTAGCTGAGTGTGGTGGTGCATGCAGGTTGTCCCAGCTATTCAGGAAGCTGAGGCAGGAGGATACTTGAGCCCAGGAGGTCAAGGCTGCAATAAGCTATAATCGCACCACTGCACTCCAGCCCGGGTAACAGAGCAAGACTCTGTCTCTAAAAAAAAACACAAAAGGCCTAGCTCAGTGGCTCACCTCTGTAATCCCAGCACTTTGACAGGCTAAGCCAGGAGGATCACTTG
>NW_012112030.1:7981627-7983095 GCF_000951035.1 Colobus angolensis palliatus
CCCATGTGAGGATACAATGAGAAGATAGCCATCTGCACTCCAGCCTGGTGACCGAACAAGACTCTGTCTTAAAAAAAAAAAGAAAATCCAAAACAAACAACAAAAAAACCAAAACAAATGGTGTCAGTTTCCTTATAAGAAGAGACACAAGGGAGGTGATTTTTTTTCTCTCCCATGTGAGGATACAATGAGAAGATAGCCATCTACACACTAGAAAGAGTGTCTTCACAAGACACCAGATCTGTCAGCCACCTGATCTTGGACTTCCCAGTCTCCAGAACTGTGAGAAATATGTTTGTTGTTTAAAATGTTTGTTCTTTAAGCCACTTGCTCTATGGTATTCTGTTATGGCATTCTGAATGAAAACAGGCTGTCTCTTCCAGAATAGGTTATGCTTCTTTGTAAAGCATCTTTTCATCCCAGTCTGTTGTAGAATTCCTGGCATGTAGTAGGCAGGTAATAAAGCTATGCAAGCAGATCAAATGGTGCTAGGACTCCATAAGAATTTTTCTCGGTTCCCTTCCACAGATCTCTTGCCAGAGAGAAAAGGTTCCCCTCAGGGCAGCAAGGTAGAAGACTCAAGAAGTGAGCAGAGTTGAGATCATAGAAGGCTTGGCCTTCCATGCTTAGGGGCGCAGACTTTCATGTTTTTGCAATGGAGCGTCATTAACAGGACAAAAAGAAAAAACTCAGTGGCCCTTTGTCTATGAACTCAATAAGAGCCTGGGCAAGAAAAACAGAAATGTAGGTAACCAGCCCAGCAAGAATAGCAACAAAGAGGCAACACTCAAGCCCTCTTAGTCTGTCTAGAGTTCTGTGCACCCTCCTCAGGGCCGGAAGGGCCTCAGTGTCTGAGTCTTCCTGAGCCCACAGGTGGAAGAACAAAACGGGAAACATTTCCCGACCCAAGAAAATAGTTTAAATTGCAGAGGCACACGTTACAGGTAGGTACAATATAAACAATTCCCTGGCACATTTATTCTCAAACTTTAGCGTACATCAGAATCACCTGCAGGGCTTGTTAACACAGAGATTGCTGAATCCCATCCTCAGAGATCTGATTCAGTAGGTTTGAGATGTGGCCTGGGAATCTGCATGTCTAACAAGTTCCAAGGTGGTGCTGCGGGTCTGGAGACAATGCTTCTAGGACCACCACCTCAGAAGCCACTCATCTCTCTCATCAACGGATAACTTGGCCGTCCTTGATTCAAGGCTTGCCTCTTTCCTTGCTAATAACATCCATCATTCTCCTTTCAGGGACTCATTCTCCTTTGGACATTTCAGATCTGTGCTATGGATGGGGAGGACAAAATAACACCCTCCCTCATCAGAGCTACTCCTTAACCCTCACTCTACTTCTCTCTTTTTCTTTTTCTTTTTTTTTTTGAGACGGAGTCTCGCTCTGTCGCCCAGGCTGGAGTGCAGTGGCCGGTTCTCAGCTCACTGCAAGCTCCGCCTCCCGGGTTTA
>NW_012112030.1:7984410-7989703 GCF_000951035.1 Colobus angolensis palliatus
GTGGTGGCATATGCCTGTAATCCCAGCTACTCAGGACGCTGAGACAGGAACGCTTGAACCCAGGAGGCAGAGGTTGCAGTGAGCCGATATCACTCCAGCCTGGGTGACAGAGCAAGACTCTGTCTCAAAAAAAAATACAAAAATAAAAATTGTTTTTATTGACTACTTTCATTTTCTCACCATTCATTCTCTTTTTAACCTCCTGTAGTCTTTCTTTTATCCTGTCTACCACTCTGTTATTCATAAAGAGTACTTACAAGCTGGGCGTGGTGGCTCACACCTGTAATCCCAGCACTTTGGGAGGCCGAGGCGGGTGGATCATTTGAGGTCAAGAGTTCAAGCCAGGCCTGGTCAGCATGGCGAAACCCCATCTCAACTGAAAATGCAAAAATTAGCCGGGTGTGGTGGCACGAGCCTGTAATCCCAGCTACTCATGAGGTTGAGGCAGGAGGATAGCTAGAACCTGGCAGGCAGAGGTTGCAGTGAGTGGAGATCGCGCCACTGCCCTCCAACCTGGGCGACAGAATGAGACTCTGTCTTAAAAAAAAAGAAGCAAAAGACGAGATTGCCCTTCCTGTCTTTGAATAGTTTTCCTGAAGATGTGAATGGTTGAAGCTGTGATAGCCATTTTGTTAGAATGAAGGATTACATCTGAGCACAAAAGGCAACAAACACATTGAGGATGCCAAAGCAGAAAGCTGAGAAGCATCTGGGTCATTATTTTGCAACTAATTAACCAATTCCAGAATTACCTGTCTTCAGACTTCTTGCTATATGAAATAATAATCCCCCATTTTTTCTTTGAGCTGGTGCTTTTCTTTTTTCTTTTCTTTCTTTCTTTTTTTTCCTTTCTTTTTTTTTTTCGAGACAGCATCTCATTCTGTCGCCCAGGCTGGAGTGCAGTGGTGTGATCTCAGCTCACTTCAACCTCTCTGCCTCCTGGGTTCAAGCAATTCTCCTGCCTCAGCCTCCTGAGTAGCTGGGATTACAGGCACCCACGACCACACCCAGCTAATTTTTTTAGTAGAAATGGGTTTTCATCATGTTGGCCAGGCTGATCTTTTTTTTTTTTTTTTTTTTTTTTTTTGAGATAGAGTCTCGCTCCTGTCCCCCAGGCTGGAGTGCAGTGGTGCAATCTTGGCTCACTGCAAGCTCCATCTCCCGGGTTCACGCCATTCTCCTGCCTCAGCCTCCGGAGTAGCTGGGACTACAGGCACTCACCACCACACCTGGCTAATTTTTTGTATATTTAGTAGAGACGGGGTTTCACCGTGTTAGCCAGGATGGTCTCGATCTCCTGACCTCGTGATCCACCCACCTCGGCCTCCCAAAGTGCAGGGATTACAGGCATGAGCCACCATGCCCAGCCCAGGCTTGATCCACCGGCCTCCACCTCCCAAAGTGTTGGGATTAGAGGTATGAACCACTGCTCCAGGGTCACACCTCTAGAATTTACTTGCTACTCTGAGTACCTTCTTACAAATGCAATTGCGGTACTTCTCACAGATTCATTAAAAAAAAAAGAAAGAAAAGAAAAGAAAAAGAAAAAAGAAAAAAAAAAGACTTAAAGCCCAATGTTAAAAAAGGAAGAAAATTATTTTGCGTCCCATAAATACCCAGGATATTTTGTATCCTGAGTATATGTTATATGGAGATTGGTGGTGGTGATGATTTTTGTTGCATTTGGGAGTTGCTGTGAAAGTTGAGGGACTAATTTTTTTTTCTTTTTGTTTAGGCAAATGCCTGAAAAATACTTATCTTCCTATTTTCATGTAGAGAAACTTAATTTCTCCTTGCCTTTTTTCCCCCTGTGGAGTTAAAAATAGGATGGATGTATTCATTTTGTGTCAATTTCCTTTAGGATGCCTGCAGATACTAACAGATACTTCAAAGTCCAAAAAGCAACCTCAGGTTTTCACACTGGGGTAGGAGGAAAATAGGAGGCCCTTGATTCCTATTAACTAACCTGGTTGGGTATCACCATTGTTTTCATTGCTAATAATTGTTTTCTAATGAGAATATGAACATTTTTATTTTAATGGAAGTTTTATACCTACAGTAAATTCATAGGCATCAGTTCATTCACTACTAAAATGTATACTTCTCTGAACTCAGACAAACAGGCCATTTAACAGGATACATGTGACATGATAAAAGTGACATGAAAATGAAAGTTTCATCTATTTAGAACTGTAGAGAAGACCAGGTGCAGTGGCTCATGCCTGTAATCCCAGCACTTTGGGAGGCCGAGGCGGGTAGATCACCTGAGGTAGGGAGTTCAAGACTAGCCAGACCAACATGGAGAAACCCCATCTCCACTAAGATACAAAATTAGCCGGGCGTGGTGGCACATGCCTGTAATCCTAGCCACTGAGGAGGCTGAGGCAGGAAAATTGCTTGAACTCGGGAGGTGGAGGTTGTAGTGAGCCAAGATCATGCCATTGCACTCCAGCCTGGGCAACAAGAGTGACACTCCATCTCAAAAAAATAATAATAACAATAATAATAAAAAATTGCAGAGAAGATTTCAGGTTGTCAGATTATATGTTATTACTAATTATTGGTTATTGATGTTAGTGCAGTAAATTGATTTACTGCTTCATTTAAAATACTAATTGAGCACCTGTCTGTAAACAGCAGTTAGGTAATATGGGTGAATACTGAAAAGGTAACTTTGGTAATATTGGGAATACTGAAAATATATACAGAGAGAACGAGCCTGAAAGTTGCATTAAAGGGAAGTGTAATGGAAGACATTTGACATATACATAAGAAAAACTCATTAATAATGAAAAAGCAACCATACAAGAGATTTAGAGAAGCAGAGTGTGGAGGGAGTGGGGGCAGTAGAAGGTGATAAGTGCTAAGCATTAGTTCCTTTAGCAGTTTAAATGATTTTATGAAGCAGGTAAGATTCCTTCATAGGAAGCTGAGGGAGGGTGAGGGTAAGTGGAGGGGCTTGGATGATCACAGTTTGAAAAAATGGGAAAAATAGAAGGAAGACTATTCTATTCAAGAAGACCTAATAGCAAAGGCATGCTTATGGACCAGTGACTAGGCCAATCTGACCAGAGCAGAGATTTCAGATGGGGAAAAGCATGAAAATCATATTTTAGTAGTGCTAGAAAATATCTAAGATTTCATCAGCAAGTTTCCTGGAAGAGATTGAGACTGGAAGGTTAGTTTGATTTATCAGTCTCTAGTAAAGTTGAAAACACACATATGATATGTTCTAGTCAATGCTTGGCAGGAAACAGAATGAGCTCTCACCCTGGATAATTGAGGACAATTCAATAAAAGAACTCTTTACCAAAACGTGGGCAGGGTTAATGGCGACCTTAAAAAGCAACAAGGGTAGCAATAGCAGGGGAGCCTGGGGGACTTCATTGCTGCCCCTAGACCTGAAGGGGCAAAGAGAGGGAATGGTGATCAGAACTGCAGGACACAGGGAGAATAGCAGGAGCAGTAGGAGAGCCCCTTGACAGGAGCCCTAGCCTTAGGTGGAGGAATGCAGCCAACCCACAGAGGCCCAGCAGGACACGAGCCAGGAGAATAAATGCCCAGATCACACTCTCCTCCCACCCTCTGCTTTCCTGCTGGCATCTTCCAGAGGCCAAATCCAACAAGAAGTCAGAGGGAAAGCAAATGCATTGCTAGCAGTTCATAAAGGTCAGTTTCCTGGGGCCAATGCAGGGAGGAAGAGAGAGTGGATCAGAGGGGCAAATGGAAAACATCCAGTATAACACGTGACCACAGTTCTGTCACAGGACCCCAACACCACCCCAAAGGTAGCCGCTGGGTCAGGGTTTCTGCACTATAGTCCCATCCGGGTTGCCAGAAATATGTTACAGGGAAGAGGGTCCCGATCCAGACCCCAACAGAGGGTTCTTGGATCTCGCGCAGCAAAGAATTCAGGGTGAGTTCGCAGTGCAAAGTGAAAGCAAGTTTACTAAGAAAGTAAAGGATTAAAGAATGGCTACTCCATAGACAGAGCAGCTCGGAGGGCTGCTGGTTGCCTACTTTTATGGTTATTTTTGATGATATGCTAAACAAGGAGTGGATTATTCATGCCTCCCGTTTTTAGACTTGCTGACGTTGTCATGGCATTTGTAAACTGTCATGGCACTGGTGGGACTGTAGCAGTGAGGACGACCCGAGGTCACTCTCGTCGCCATTTCGGTTTTGGTGAGTTTTGGCTGGCTCTTTTACCGCAGGCTGTGTTTGTTTGTTTTGAGATGGAGTTTCGCACTTGTTGCCCAGGCTGGAGTGCAATGGAGCGATCTCGGCTCTCTGCAACCTCCGCTTTCCGTGTTCAAGCGATTCTCCTCCCTCAGCCTCCTGAGTAGCAGGGATTACAGGCATGCACCACCACTCCTGGCTAATTTTGTATTTTTAGTAGAAACGGGGTTTCTCCATGTTGGTCAGGCTGGTCTCAAACTCCCGACCTCAGGTGAGGTCTCCCAAAGTGCTGGGATTACAGGAGTGAGCCACCGTGCCCGGCCTTATTGCAAGCTGTTTTATCAGCGAGGTCTTTATGACCTGTATTCTGTGCTGACTTCCTATCTCATCCTGTGACTTAGAATGCTTTAATCTTGTGGGAATGTATTCCAGTAAGTTTCAGCCTCATTTTACCCAGCTCCTATTTAAGACGGAGTTGCTGTGGTTCACATGCCTCTGACAATTCTACTCTAGATTTCACACCGTATAGAAACTCTTCCACGTGTGCAAAAGGACAAGCACAAATATTGTCTTGCAGCATTGTTTTTAGTAGCCCTAAGCTGGGGAAAACCTGAATGTTTATCAATACGGGGCTACGTAAATTGAGGTATATTCACTGATAGAACGTAGTTCAACCATTAAAATGAATGAACTGGATAATAAGCATTTGTGTGTGTTTGTGCACGCGTGCACATGCATGTTTTAGAGGGATACATGCAGTATGACAGATACTGAATAAAAATATTTAAAACACACAAAAAAGCAGTTGTATATTGTTTCTACCTACACATTATGTAGTAGAAGTATAAAAACATGAGTAAGGCCGGGCACAATGGCTCATGCCTATAATCCCAGCACTTTGGAAGCCCGACATGGGTAGATCATGAGGTCAAGAGATGGAGACCATCCTGGCCAACATGATGAAACCCTGTCTCTACTAAAAATACAAAAATTAGCTGGTCATGGTGGCACACACCTGTAGTCAGCTACTTGGGAGGCTGAGGCAGGAGAATCACTTGAACCTGGGAGGTGGAGGTTGCAGTGAGCTGAGATTGCACCACTGCACTCCAGCCTG
>NW_012112030.1:7990173-7991571 GCF_000951035.1 Colobus angolensis palliatus
GGGGATTTATTAGGGGAATTAGCTCAAGTGATATGGAGGCTGAAAAATCTCATGACAGGTCATCTGCAAGCTGGAGACCCAGGGACACTGGGAGCGTGGCTCAGTCCAGGTCTAAAAGCCTCAGAACCAGGGAAACTGATGGTGTAATTATCCGTCCCAGGTGGAAGGCCTGAAAGCCTGGAGCGCCCCGGTATAAGTCCCAGAGTACAAAGACAGGAGAGCCTGGAGTTCTGACTCCCAGGGGCAGAAGAATATGTCGCAGCTCCAGGAGAGAGAGAGAAAGAATTTATCTTTCCTCTGCCTTTTGATTCTTTCTGGGGGCCCCAAGCCAATCGGGTTGTGCCCGCCCACATTTAGGGCAGATCTTCCCTGCTCTATCCACCGACTCACACACCAGTCTCCTCTGGAAACACTCCCACTGATACACTCAGAAGTAATCCCTTACCAGCTATCTAGGTATCACTTAGTCCAGTCAAGTTGACATGTAAAATTCAGCATCACAGGGGCCTTTGACATATTGCTTATTATAGAAAGATCTGAGGCAAATAGGACAAGTCTAGTGATAACTGCTATGAAGGGGGGGAAAAGGCAGAGGAAGCAGACGGGGAATCATGGTGGATGACATTTAAAATCTAGGAAGAGGCCGGGCGCGGTGGCTCAAGCCTGTAATCCCAGCACTTTGGGAGGCCGAGACGGGCGGATCACGAGGTCAGGAGATCGAGACCATCCTGGCTAACATGGCGAAACCCCGTCTCTACTAAAAATACAAAAAACTAGCCGGGCGACGTGGTGAGCGCCTGTAGTCCCAGCTACTGGGGAGGCTGAGGCAGGAGAATGGCGTGAACCCGGGAGTCGGAGCTTGCAGTGAGCTGAGATCCGGCCACTGCACTCCAGCCTGGGCGGCAGAGCGAGACCCCGTCTCAAAAAAAAAAAAAAAAAAAAATCTAGGAAGAATTATTACAAGCATCCCTCCTGCGGAGGGGATATCAGTGCAGAGACCCAAATGAGGTGAGGGTAGAGATGTAAACATCCAGGGGACCAATACTCCAAGCTGAGGGTGCAACAGGTGCAGATACTAAGGGACATCCCCTGTTTGGCTCACGACTGTAGTCCCAGCACTTTGGGAGACTGGGAAAGGAGAATTGCTTAAGCCCAAGAGTTGAAGACCAGCGTGGGCAACATAGCAAGACCCTGTCTGTACAATTAAAAAAAAATTAGCCAGGCATTGTGGTGCATGCCTGTAATCCCAGCTACTCGAGAAACTGAGGTAGGAGGAGCATTTCAGCCCAAGGGGTTGAGGCTGCAGTGAGCCAAGATCACACCACTGCACTCCAGCGTGAGTGACAGAGCAAGAACCTGTCTCTTAAAAAAAAAGTGTGTGTGTGTGTGTGTGTGTGT
>NW_012112030.1:7992205-7994629 GCF_000951035.1 Colobus angolensis palliatus
TTTATATATATAAAACATACATATATAAAGTGTTCTGTTTTTGTTGCTGTTGTTTTGAGACAGAGTCTCGCTCTATTGCCCAGGCTGGAGTACACTGGCATGATCTCTGCTCACTACAGCCTCCATCTCCTGGGTTCAAACATTTCTCCTGCCTCAGCCTCCTGAGTAGCTGGGATTACAGGCACATGCCACCACACCTGGATAATTTTTGTATTTTTAATAGAGACGGGGTTTCACCATATTGGCCAGGTTGTTCTGGAGCTCCTGACCTCAAGTGATCCACCCACCTCGACCTCCCAAAGTGCTGGGATTACAGGCTCATGAGCTACCACACCCAGCATAAAGTGTTCTGTTTTAAGTGAACAATCCAGCACATTTAGTATATTAACAATGTTGTACAACCACAATCTCTAGTTCCAAAATATTTCAATCACTACAAAATGAATCACTCTGTGTCCATAAGCACTTTTTCCCCATTTCTTCCTCTCCCCAGCCCCTGGAAACCACCAACCTGCATTCTGTCTCTATAAATTTACCTTCTGTGGATATTTGATATTAATGGAATCATACAATATGATCTTTGTGTCTGGCTTCCTTGACTTAGCATAATATTTTGAGGTTTATCTTCTTCCTTTTTAAGGATAATATTTCATTCCAAATGTATAGACCACATTTTGCTTATCATTCATCTGTTGATGAGCACTTAGGCTGCTTCTGTGTCTTGGCTATTGTGAATAATGTTGCTATAAACATGGGTGTACAAATATTTATTCAGGTGTCTGCTTTCAATTCTTTTTCTTTTTTTGAGACAGGGTCTTGCTCTGTCGCCCAGGCTGGAGTGGAGAGCAGTGGCGCCATCACAGTTCATTGCAGCCTCTACCTCCTGGGCTCAAGTGATCCTCCCACTTTGGCCTCCTAAGTAGCTAGGATCACCGGTGCACATCTCAACACTTGGCTAACTTTTTAAAAATGTTTTTGTGGAGATGGGGTTTTGCCATGTTGGCCAGGCTGGTCTCAAACTCCTGGGCTCAAACGATCCTCCTGCCTAAGCCTCCCAAAGTGTTGGGATTACAGGCATGAGCCACCACGCCTGGCCTGCTTTCAATCCTTTTGGGTATACATCCAGAGGTGGGATTGCTAGATCATATAATAATTCGACTGTTGATTCTTTTGAAGAATCACTATGCTGTTTTCCATAATGGCTGCATTATTTTACATTCCTAGCAACAATGTGAAGTCTTGATGTGTGTGTGTTTGTGTGTGTGTGTGTGTGTTTTGAGATCACGTCTCGCTCTGTCACCCAGGCTGGAGTGCAGTGGCGCCATCTTGGCTCACTGCAACCTCTGCCTCCCAGGCTCAAGTGATTCTCCAGCCTCTCAGCCTCCTGAGAAGCTGGGATGACAGGCACGTGCCACAATGCCTGGCTGAGGCAGGAGAGTTGCTCGAACCCGGGAGGCAGAGGTTGCAGTGAGCCGAGATCGCACCACGCAACTCCAGCCTGGCGACAGAGAGAGACTCTGTCTCAAAAAAAAAAAGGGGGATAGAAGGTGTAGCTTAGACTTCATCAGTGACTAGTTATGGGGCTAGAGAGAGTAAGGAGACAAAGGGAATGCCAATTATTCAGTTGATTATGACGTGGAGAATGTGGTGGTAATCTCCACTGATAGAAACAGGACAATGTGGAAACTGAAAGATATCAAAATGCAGTTTGGAGGAAGAGATCTAATAAGGTTAAGGAAAAATACTAGGGCCCTAGAAGTTATTTTTGGGTTGATTAGAATTTTACTAGCTTTCCCCCAGAAACTCCAAGAAAATGTCTTTTTCATGTATTTTCATATCTCATGGGCCTATATTAAGTCATGGTCCCGGAACAAATGCTGACTCCATCTAGGTATGGCAGAGAAGCATTCCTCCATTTCCACACTGTCCTTTTTCCTGTTAACTGAGAAATCACCACTTTCCCCTTGTTCATTGAGAAAATGGCCACTTCCCAGTTTCCTCTGTTGGCCGGACATGTCCATATAACTAAGTTCAGTCCAATGGGATGGGAGGGAGAGTGATGTGTGCAACTTCGAGATCATCACCTTAAAGACAAAACTGCTTGCAGTGAACACTCCCTTTGCTCTTCCTCAGGATTGGAACATGGGGCCGAGCTAGTCTCCACCACATGAACAGGACAGTGCTTTAGGACAACTGGAGAAAAGTGATCCTTATTCCTTAGTGGCAGGTGGAATAGAGTTGCTTAGCTAGCCCTGGATATCTGACCACTGGCTGTTTTGTGGTACTCAGAAGTGAATTTCCATTTCATTTAAACCACTATTTTTGGGTATCTTTGTTACCATAGTTCGGCCTCTACCCAAATTAATACACCAGTGGGGAACGGGATGAGCTTGATGCTAGTGGGCCAGGGAAGGTAGAACATGA
>NW_012112030.1:7994679-7999474 GCF_000951035.1 Colobus angolensis palliatus
GCAACTCCAGCCTGGCGACAGAGAGAGACTCTGTCTCAAAAAAAAAAAGGGGGATAGAAGGTGTAGCTTAGACTTCATCAGTGACTAGTTATGGGGCTAGAGAGAGTAAGGAGACAAAGGGAATGCCAATTATTCAGTTGATTATGACGTGGAGAATGTGGTGGTAATCTCCACTGATAGAAACAGGACAATGTGGAAACTGAAAGATATCAAAATGCAGTTTGGAGGAAGAGATCTAATAAGGTTAAGGAAAAATACTAGGGCCCTAGAAGTTATTTTTGGGTTGATTAGAATTTTACTAGCTTTCCCCCAGAAACTCCAAGAAAATGTCTTTTTCATGTATTTTCATATCTCATGGGCCTATATTAAGTCATGGTCCCGGAACAAATGCTGACTCCATCTAGGTATGGCAGAGAAGCATTCCTCCATTTCCACACTGTCCTTTTTCCTGTTAACTGAGAAATCACCGCTTTCCCCTTGTTCATTGAGAAAATGGCCACTTCCCAGTTTCCTCTGTTGGCCGGACATGTCCATATAACTAAGTTCAGTCCAATGGGATGGGAGGGAGAGTGATGTGTGCAACTTCGAGATCATCACCTTAAAGACAAAACTGCTTGCAGTGAACGCTCCCTTTGCTCTTCCTCAGGATTGGAACATGGGGCCGAGCTAGTCTCCACCACATGAACAGGACAGTGCTTTAGGACAACTGGAGAAAAGTGATCCTTATTCCTTAGTGGCAGGTGGAATAGAGTTGCTTAGCTAGCCCTGGATATCTGACCACTGGCTGTTTTGTGGTACTCAGAAGTGAATTTCCATTTCATTTAAACCACTATTTTTGGGTATCTTTGTTACCATAGTTCGGCCTCTACCCAAATTAATACACCAGTGGGGAACGGGATGAGCTTGATGCTAGTGGGCCAGGGAAGGTAGAACATGACCCTGGCTGGTGTCCAGGCTCTTGACACCATCACAGGAAGGAATTCAACAATGAGTCAGAAAATAATGAAAGTGCAGAGATTTATTGCAAAATGAAAAGTACACAGTCAAGAAAGGGGAGTGAGGTCCTACTCAACAGAGAGTCGTGCAATGGAGTTTGGGGTTTCTAACCTTTATGGGTTTATTTAACCAAGGGGTGGAATATTCATGAAGATTCCTGGAAAAAGGTGGAGTTTCTCAGAACTCTGGTGCCACTCATTTTTACACCAAATATGGGTGCTCCCAGAACTCTCCTGGTGCTGGTGGGTATGTGATGTGTATGTTAAGGAGTGTATAATGAGGTCCTCAGTGAAACCTAGGTCAAATCCAGCACCATGTTTGGTCCGGTAGGTCTTAGGCAGCTCAGTCTACATCCTGGTTTTCAGGGTTTTATCAGTCCCTCGCTTCTGCAGCTATTTCATCAGTTTCCTTTTGTTAGTCATGTGAACCTGCTGCCTGGAATTTTCTGTTCTCCTGAGACCACCCTATATTAAGCTGACTGAGTTAATTCAATCAGGGTCCACCTCTGGGGGCCAGGAGTGGGGTCATCTTCCCTGAAGCACATGAGTTTTATATGGAACAGCGGACATCTGAATGAAAAATCAAGGTGCTTTTCCAAAGAAGAAGGGGGAATGGACGTTGAGTAATCAAAAGCAGAAAATGGGCTGGGTGCAGTGTCTCACACCTGTAATTCTAACATTTTGGGAGGCTGAGGTAGGCAGATCAATTGAGGCCAGGAGTTCGAGACCAGCTTGGCCAACATGGCCAAACCCCGACTCTACTAAAAACACAAAAATTAGCCAGGCATGGTGGTGCATGCCTGTAATCCCAGCTACTTGGGAGGCCAAGGTGGGCAGATCACGAGGTCAGGAGATTAAGAGCATCCTGGCCAACCTGGTAAAACCCCGTCTCTACTAAAAATACAGAAATTAGCTGGGCATGGTGGTGTGTGCCTGTAATCCCAGCAACTTGGGAGGCTGAGGCAGGAGAATCGCTTGAATCAGGGAGTCAGAGTTTGCAGTGAGCTGAGATCGTGCCACTGCACTCCATCCTGGTGACAGAATGAGACTCAAGAAAGAGAGAGAGAGAGAGAGGGAAAGAGAGAGAGAGAGAAAGAAAGAAAGAGAGAGAGAGAAAGAAAGAAAGAAAGAAAGAAAGAAAGAAAGAAAGAAAGAAAGAAAGAAAGAAAGAAAGAAAGAAAAGAAAAGAAAAAAAGAAAGAAAGAAGGAAAGAAACTAAGTCAAAATGCATTTAGTACACCTAACCTACCAAACATTATAGCCTAGCCTAACCTACCTCAATGTGCTCAGAACTCTTACATTAGCCTATAGTTGGGAAAATTCATCTAACACAAAGTCTATTTTATATTAAAGTGTTGAATAGTTCATATAATTTATTGACTACTGTACTGAAAGTGGAAACAGAACAGTTGTATGGATATTCCAAGTATGAATTCTATTAAATTTAAATCACTTTCGCACCATTCTAAAGTAAAAAAAAAAATCATAAGTTGGGGATCATCTGTACTTTTCTCCACCTCTGTCTTAGGGAAACTCCTATATACTCTAAGACTCAATTCAAACAGGACTTCCTCTATTTAAAAAAAAAAAAAAAGTCCTTACATTTCCTAAGGAAACTTGGTGTCTCCATACTAAACTTTGTTCATACCTGTCGGGTCATGCTTGGCACACTTTGTCGTTATTTGTGTATTAATTGCCTTTCAGCCCCCGGGGTTCTAACAAGGTGCCTAACACAGAGAAGTTGCCCCATAAATGCTTGTTGAATGGGTGAGTGAAATGGAGGAAAACTGCCACAGAAGTGCCTTCAAATTTCACTGACAAAATTTGTACTTTGGCCAGAGTTCATTGGCTTTTATTAGCCTAGACTGGGTTTACAACAGGTGTCTCAGTCACTAAACTGGAAAGTAGGTGAAAAGCTAACCTCAGGACACCAAATTAAATACTTTTAGCCCTGTGCCACGGTAGCCTTTGGATCACTGAGCATGAAGTGTCTGAGCAGTAATTTCCAGCTGCTGCTGCCAGAGAGATAATAAATGATGTTACACAGAAAGTATCACATTATAGTTTATTACACATGAACCTCTGTGAGAGTAAGCTGTAAATGGTTTGTGCCCTAGAGCATGCGCTTAGTCTTTCCAAACAAATCCGTTTACCTGTTATCTTTATAAGGTCCTGATTAAAACATGTTTTGGAGATACAGATATATCTAACACACGGACCATAGTAGTCTCTTGTGAGTATCTGAATCAAAATTCTAGTATCTAGATAGCACCAGACTTAGAAAAGTATGCCCTTTTACAGAATTACAGGCTCATTTGCATTTGGCTGGACTACATGTCTTTCCACTTTAGGGTCCTAATATCAGAATATGGCTGGATGTGGTAGCTCACACCTGTAATCCCAGGACTCTGGGAGGCCAAGATGGGAGGATTGCTTGAGGCCAGGAGTTTGAGACCAGCTTGAACAACAAAATGAGACCCCATCTCTACAGAAAATAAAAAACTTGCCAGGGTTGGTGTATGTGTCTGTAGTCCTAGACACTCACAAGGCCAAGGAGGGGGGATTGCTTGAACTCAGGAAGTTAAGGCTGCAGTGAGCCCTGAGTGCATCACTCCACTCCAGCCTGGGCGACAGAGCAAAACCTTGTCTCAAAAAAAAAAAAAAAAAAAACTATCAGAATAGGCCCACTATTCCCTAGAAAAGGTCCCCAAACTGTCTCTGCTGCTTCCTACTGCTGGCTGTCTTCTCACATCACTGACAGAATCATCTATCTATTAACCCAGATATGCCACGCTTGGAACCATGGAGTCTGTTGAGGACAGCACGATCCCGCAGTTGAGTCTGAGAACAGTAAAAATGTCACAAATGATCCACCAACTTTGGTGGAGTTGTTTTTTGTTCTTTTTATTTTGTATTTTTATTTTTTTTGAGACAGAGTCTTGCTCTTTCGCCCAGGCGGGAGTGCAGTGGGGCGATCTCGGCTCACTGCAAACTCCACCTCCCAGGTTCACACCATTCTCCTGCCTCAGCCTCCCAAGTAGCTGGGACTACAGGCGCCCGCCACGGCGCCCGGCTAATTTTTTGTATTTTTAGCAGAGATGGGGTTTCACCATGTTGGCCAGGATGGTCTCGATCTCTTGACCTTGTGATCTGCCCACCTCGGCCTCCCAAAGTGCTGGGATTATAGGCGTGAGCCACAGCGCCTGGCTGGTGGAGTTTTTTTAACCTAAAAATTTTACTTCTGTATTAATTTTATAGCACAAATATTTTCTTTATAATACGGATAATCCAGAGGGAAGTTCAAAAGTGAAACAGATGGAGGAAGGGCAGGGGGAAAGAGAGTCCCTTGAATTGGGGAGAAGTAGAACGTCTCAGGGTCCCCATGTCATGGCTTCCCTGTGCTGGTCCAGTGGATCTCAACCCGGTCTACACAGCAGCACACCTGGGAAATTTAAAAAATACTGATGCTTTGGCCCTGATTGAACCAGAATTTCAGGGGACGGCCTATATAGCTGCTGCTTAAATATCCACCCATGTATCCAGAGTCTGAAAAAATCTTTCAGATTTGTAAACACAGAGCGCATCCCCATGTTGGAGAAGCAGAGGACTGTGATAGCGCCTACCATGAATACAAAGACTGGGGAGGGACCGGGCTTTTCCACCATCCCCTCACTGTCCCATACGCTACCCTCAACAAAAACGTAGGATAGGGGCCGGGCGCGGTGGCTCAAGCCTGTAATCCCAGCACTTTGGGAGGCCGAGACGGGCGGATCACGAGGTCAGGAGATCGAGACCATCCT
>NW_012112030.1:8001839-8012379 GCF_000951035.1 Colobus angolensis palliatus
TGAAGTGCAGTGGTGTGATCTCAGCTCACTACAACCTCCGCCTCCCAGGTTCAAGCCATTCTCCTGCCTCAGCCTCCCAAGTAGATGGGACTACAGGCACATGCCACCACGCCCGGCTAGCTTTTGTATTTTCAGTAGAGACAGGGAATCACCGTATTGGCCAGGATGGTCTTGATTTCTTGACCTCGTGATCCACCCGCCTTGGCCTCCCAAAGTGCTGGGATTACAGGCGTGAGCCACCGTGCCCGTCCTTTGAGTTGTTTATCAGAAAGCTGGACCCTCACCAGATGAAAAATGCTGACTACTGTCACATAGACCTCAGATAAGGGAGAAGTAAGGACTGAACTCTGACTGTTCTAAATTTCTTGCTGAGCCGCCTGGAGGGAGTCAGGCCCACAGGCCAAACCTTAACATTCCTTTCTGATGACCCCCAGCTTTTAGACAAAGCTCCTTAACCAATTCCAAATCAAAGAGTCTCTGAATCCAATTATGACCTGTAAGCTCCTGCTTTGAGATATCGCACTTTTTGGTGGCCAAACCAATGTATAACCTCCATATTTTGATTTACTATTTTGCCTGTAACTTTTGTTTTCTTTCTTTTTTTCTTTTTTTCCATTTAAAAAATATTTTTGGTCGGGCACAGTGGCTCATGCCTATATCCCAGCACTTTGGGAGGCTGAGGTGGGTGGATCAACTGAGGTCAGAAGTTCAAGACCAGCCTGGCCAACATGGTAAAACCCTGTCTCTACTAAAAATACAAAAATTAGCAGGGCATGGTGGCACACACCTGTATTCCCAGCTACTTGGGAAGCTGAGGTAGGAGAATCACTTGAACCTGGGAGGCAGAGGCTGCAGTGAGCCGAGATCATGCCACTGCACCCCAGTCTGGGCAACAGAGTATGACTCTGTCTCGAAAAAATATATATATATACACACACATGTATATATATATACATATATATACACACACGTATATATATACACATATATATACACACACATGTATATATACACATATATATGTAGATACACATGTATACATATATATACATATACGTACATATATGCATATATGTATACATGTGTATGTATACATATATACACATGTATACATATATACGTATATATACACGTGTATAGTATATACACACACATATATACGTATATAAGTATACATATACACGTGTATATATATAGACGTCTACATATATATGTGTATATATACACGTATATGTGTGTGTGTGTATTTCTTTATTTATTTATTTTTATGAAAAATAGAGACAGGGCCTCACTATGTTTCCCAGGCTGATCTTGAACCCTGGGCTCAAGCTATCCTCCTGCTTCCGCTTCCCAAAGTGCTGGGATTACAGGTGTGAACCACCTGGCCAACTTCTGCTTTCTTAAACATCCTTACTTGTAAGTCATTAGGGAGTTGAAGTCTTCAGCATTAGTTTGCTCCCCAGTTCTCCTAGCCTGGCACCAGGCAATAAATGCCTCACTTCCTCTTGCTGTAAATCCCAGCACCAGCGTTTGTTTGTTTGTTCCCTGTGTGCTGGGTAAGCAGACCCAAGTTCGGTTGGGTGACAGTTAGGATTCCAAGGGTTAAGGGAAGGAAGTGAACTTTGTTTTGGCTTTTCCCCACGACACCAGAGATAAACCAGTATAGGGAGTAAAGTCCCATTTTTACAGGCTGTATGTGAGAGGACCTGTGTGCAGTGCAGAGGAGTTGCTGCCCCGCGTAGAACAGTCTTGCCTAAAGATCAAACAATCAACTGTCACTATGAGTTCTCCTTCACCCAAGAGCCCTTGCAGGCCTGGAGGGAACATCTCCCAGAGTGGTCTTTACTGGAGAATTTCTAGGGTTGGTCCATTAGGGAAAATGTCCCCAAGGAACACTGATTCTTACCTATATAAGAATATATACACCCAAGAATATATACACCCAACTCCCCATTTTTGTGAGACCTGAGAAAGCAGTAAGGACAGTAATGATGATGAATAGTGACTCCTCTTTATTTCCACGATGCAGGCTCTGTGCTGGATATTTTGCCTGCCGTGATTTGTTTAATCCTGAACACAACCCTGTGAGGTAGAAATTAGCACCAGCTCACTTGGCTGAACTGAGTATGTCTGACCTACGTCTTTCAGGAATGTCTCTGAAACCTACTTTTTCTGCAGCAACCTCCGTCCCACCCCGAATTAAGGGACTGTAAGCTCTAATTTCTTAATTGCCTCAGATCATCCACAAGTTCTGACACCTGAGATTGGAGCCTGTGGTCTTGCAGACAGATCTCCGCAGTGACCTTCTTCCAATCACTTGCCAATTGTCTATTGTCTTCCCAATCCTGCAGGGACTGACTCTCAGATGCTACAGTGACAGTGCTTCAGAGGAGTGACATATATATATGTATATATATATAATATATAAACATAGTATATATAAAAAAGAAATATATTTAAAAAATCATTTATTTATTTATGTATTTATTTTCTGAGATGGAGTCTCGCTCTGTCACCTAGGCAGGAGTGCAGTGGTGCAACCTCAGCTCACTGCAACCTCCACCTTCCGGGTTCAAGTGATTCTCCTGCCTCAGCCTCCCTAGCAGCTAGGACTACAGGCAGGCGCCACCACGCCTAGCTAATTTTTGTAGTTTTAGTAGAGACGGGGTTTTACCATGTTGGCCAGGATGGTCTCCATCTCTTGACCTCGTGATCTGCCCACCTTGGCCTACGAAAGTGCTGGGATTATGGGCGTGAGCCACTGCGCCTGGCCTATTTCTTTTATTTTTATTTCTATTTTTTTTAGACAGGGTGTTGCTGTGTCACCCAGGCTGGAGTCCAGTGATGCAAACATGCTCACTGCAGCCTCAACCTCCTGGGCTCAAATGATCCTCCCACCTTGGCCTCTTATGCAGCTGGGACTACAGGTGCATGCCACCATGCCCAGTAAATTTTTGTATTTTTAATTTTTTGTAGAAACAGAGTCTCACTGTTGCCCAGCTGGTCTCAAACTGCTGGATTCAAGCAATCCTCCCACCTTGGCCTCCCAAAGTGCTGAGATTCAGGCACGAGCCACTGTACCTGGCCTCATAGGCTTATCTTTTGGTCCTATCATTTTCTCCAAGGTTAATGCCAAAGAAAATTGACTTTGCTATGCATTTGAGTCAGTGGCCTCTGCCTGTTCCCGCTGGTATGCCTGATTTCTGGCCTATCCTGGTTGTAGCTTGGCCTCTGTGATTATGAAAGAGAAGACTTTTCAGACACCAGACATATGATTGGATATTAAAGTAGTGGCTAGACAGGATTTTATACCTGTAAGTGCTACAGCAAATGCTCCTCCTCTCACGTCCTCACACACAAAAAAGGTAAATTATGGATCCTTGTCCCTTGGAAGGCTGGAAGCTTATGTATTAAAAGTGTAAATGTTAGCTGGGTGCAGTGGCTCACTGTAATCCCAGCACTTAAAGAGGCGAGATGGGCAGATAGCTTTGAGTTCAGGACTTTGAGACCAACCCGGGCAACATGGTGAAACCCTGTCGCTACAGAAAATACAAAAATTAGCTGGCCGTGGTGGCTACTTGGCCCCTATAGTCCCAGCTACTTGGAAAGCTCAGGTGGGAGGTTTGAGCCTGGGAAGCGGAGATTGTAGTAAGCCAAGATCACGCCACTGCACTCCAGCCTGGGTGACAGAGTGAGACCTTGTTTCCAAAAAAATATATACACACACATACACACACACACACATATATATATATATTTGGTGTTATAAATGTTTTTCAAGTAAGTTTTATGTTTTTCTAATTATAAAAATGATATGTGAGTTTTCTGTAGACAACATGGAAATACAGAAAAATATCACCCACAGTCCAGTAACCCAAAAATGGAGAATCACTGGGAACAGTTTGGTGTATATAGTATATTTTAAGCTGTACGTACACATAAACACAAAATTGTGAGCATTCTCAGTATGGTTTCATGTACTGCTATTTCATTTGCTATTACCCTGCTAGCATTTTGCCATCATCAAAATTCTTTGAAAATGTTTATTAACTGTATAATATTTTATTTCATGAATGTTCTGTGAATTATTTAATCCTATTCAGAGACTCAGGTTGATTCTACTGATAATTGTGCTGCAACAAGCATGCTGTGCATTCATTTCTATGTGCAATTCTATGGCCTTAAAATAGAATCCTAGCAGTAGAATCACTGAGACAAAGGGTAAGATTATCTAAAGCAGTGGCTAATGAAGTTTTAGTTTTAAGACCCTTTACATTCTTATGATTTTTTTTTTCTTTTTTTTGAGACCGAGTCATGCTCTATTGCCCAGGTTGGAGTGCAGTGACACGATCTCAGCTCACTGCAATCTCCGCTTGCCGGGTTCATGCCATTCTTGTGCCTCAGCCTCCCAAGTAGCTGGGATTACAGGCACCCGCTACCATGGTGGGCTAATTTTCGTATTTTTGGTAGAGACGGGGTTTCGCCATTGTTGGCCAGGCTGGTCTCGGGTGATCTGACCGCCTCAGCCTCTCAAACTGCTGCCTGGCCCCTTTTCATTCTTAACTATTGTTGAAGACCCAAAGAGATTTTGTTTATGTTGGTTACAGCTATCAATATTCACTATATTAGAAATTTAAAATAAGAAATTTAAAAAAAATTTGTTACTTCATGTTAAAATAGCAATGAGGAATCCATTATTTTTTAATAAACAGAGGAATTCATGAGAGGTTGAAGTCAAGTATGCAAGTTGCCTGTGGAGGCCCAAAGAAATTCCCAAGTTTCTGGTGATTCCATTCACAGAGACTGAAAACAGAGGAGCAGAGGAGTGGGCAGGGGTGGACCTTGGTGGAGACGGAGATGGGAAAGAGGGTGAGTCTGTAAGAGTCTGGCAGTCTCCCTACAGGACACGTGGGCATTTTCAAGACTCCAGTCCACTAGGTGGAACTTCAAAGGCTTATGCCACGTTCTTCCATAGCACACTTCTAAAGTGCCTGTTTTATAGGGTTTAAACTATCTGCTTTATAGGACCAGGTGTGGTGGCTCACATCTGTAATCCCAGCACTTTGGGAGGCCGAGGCACATGGATCACAAGGTCAGGAGTTCGGGACCAGCCTGGCCAAGATGGTGAACCCCTGTCTCTACTAAAAATACAAAAATCAGCCAGGGCCAGACACAGTGGCTCATGCCTATAATCTCAGCACTTTGGGAGGCCAAGGCAGGCGGATCGCTTGAGGCCAGTAGTTCAAGACCAGGCTGGCCAACACAGTGAAACCCAGTCTCTACTAAGAATACTAAAATAAGCCAGGCATGGTGGCGTGAACCTGTAATTCTAGCTACTTGAGAGACTGAAGCACGAGAATTGCTAGAATCTAGGAGGCAGAGGTTGCAGTGAGCCAAGATCGCACCACTGCACTCCAGCCTGGGCGACAGAGCAAGATTCTGTCTTAAAAAAAAAAACAAACAAAAAAAAAAACAAAAAAACTGCTTTATAGGGTCCTTTTACAAACTGTTAGGCCACTTATCCTCAAAACCAAACAATGCAATAGGGTAGACAGATAGGAACACGAGGCCTGTTCACAAGGAAACTGAGGCCCTGAGAGGTTATGTGACTTGTCATTAGTCTTCCCGCCTCCCTTTCACCCATCTTATAATAGACTCATGCCTGGAATTCAATTGTCCTGATTGCTAGCTTGTTGTACCCATTGACTCAAGAGAGTGAAAATTGTTGGTTCAGCAGTCTATCTTCTAAATTTGCTTCTTCTAAAAGCGTTTAAAAGGTATAAAAAATATATAAATTACTCCCTAGGCTGCTAGGCAGGCACCTGGTTGTCTCCTGGGGCAGTCAGAACCCTCCTATCTTTAATTTTTCGCGGATGAGTATACAAACAATGGACAATGGCCAGACCATTGGGAATAGAACTGAGTCTCACAACCTTTGCAGCAACCAGCTGGGGAAGCCAAACCACTTGGTTTCCAACTCAGCCCCAACCAGAGAAAGCCAAAGATGCTCCCCAGACTAATCACCCAAGATGCCCTCCTTCTTTTTTTTTTTTTTTGAGACAGAGTTTCGCTTTGTCACCCAGGCTGGAGTGCAGTGGTGCAATCTGGGCTCACTGCAATCTCTACCTCCCAGGTTAAAGCGATTCTCCTGCCTCAGCCTCCCTAGTAGCTGGGACTACAGGCACGCACCACCATGCCCAGCTTATTTATTTATTTATTCGTTTATATTTTTAGTAGAGACAGGGTTTCCCTATGTTGGCCAGGCTGGCCTTGAACTCCTGACCTTGTGAGCCCCCCACCTCAGCCTCCCAAAATGCTGGGATTACAGGCGTGAGTCACCGCGCCCAGCCTGCCCTGCTTCTAAGTAGTCCATCTTCCACTTCCCCATGCCAATAAACTCCAATCCAGGCAAATCTGAAGCCTTCCCTTTTTGTCACTGTAAATTCTCTCACTCCTCTGCCTGCTTTGACTTTCTGCCAAAGTGATGGAGGCTGACTCCCATACCATAGGAAGCTCTGAGTAAATAGCCCCTGTACTCATCTATTTCCACACCACTGAACGAATAATGAAAGATGTTATAAAGCCAAATTATGAAAAGGGCATCGGTTATTAAACATTTGTAAAATGTTTTACAATCATCTTAGTACGCCTCGTAAACACCTCGTGAAGTGCTGCCATCCCCATTTCAGAGCTGAGAAAATTGAGAAGGAACCATGAGATTAAGTGACTTGCCCAGAGCTACGTGGAGAACATGAGCCCCCCCTCCCCAGGGTTTGAGGTCTGTTTATCCACTGAGCTCCGGCTGCACTTTGGAATCATTACCATTTTAAAGCATTTTACTCTGGGTTGGGTGAATATTAAGAAGTAGATCACATTTCAGCCTGGCAGGCGCGAAAGTATTGTTTTTAGTTTGTTTTTCTAAATTTTAGTAGACGACATATGGGCTCCATTAACTTTACTATGTAGCACAATTTGAAAGATAGTTTCTTTTCCAGCAAATTTTTCACCGTAATTTAACATTTTAAAATTCAACACACACCGTCCTCCCTGGACGCTTGTTTTTCTCAGAGTTGGGCCTTTTTCCTCTCCACTGCAGCTTGGAAGGTCGTAAATCCAGCCAGGGGGATTTTATTGTGCCTGGGGACAGTTTTCAAAGTTATGGCTGAGTGGAAGGAAGGGAGGGTGGGTGTAACAGCGCTGGACAAAGTCCCTCTAATGCAAGGCTTTCCTTTTTTTTTTTTTTTTTTAAAGATAAGAACTTTTTTGGCTCTCTCCCCCTAAGCTTGCTGATGATGTTGACTGATGAGGATGTGAAAAAAGCTGAGATTTGCAGAACATAACTGGAGCATAAGAACGCCTGTCTGGAAGGCAGGGGCTGCTGGGAAAGGATCTTTCTGGAGCTCCTTGCTGGCTGCAAAAATGCAGCTGTCCCTATTCCTCTCTACTCTGGGACGTTCAAAAAGGAGGCTGTGTGGCAGTAGCGTTTGGCTTGTGGGCCACTGTACCTGGTCAGCCTGGCATGGAATGCCTTATTAGTTTGTTAGGGGACACTGACTGAGGCTAAATAAATTTAGCACCAGGTATACTTTCATTAATATTAAACAATGAGGCCAAGCACAGTGGCTCATGCCTGTAATTCTAGCACTTTGGGAGGCTGAGGAGGGAGGATCACTTGAGGCCAGGAGTTTGAGACCAGCCTGGGCAGCGTAGTGAAACCCTGTCTCTACAAAAAATTTTAAAAATTAACTAGGCATGGTGGTGCACACCTGTAGTCCCAGCTACTTGGGAGGCTGAGGCAGGAGGATCACTGGAACCCAGGAGGTCAAGGCAGCATTGAGCTCTGATGATACCACTGGCTCTGGCCTGGGCAACGGAGCAATGCCCTGTCTCTAAAAGAGAAAAACAAACAAACAAACAAACAACAAAAAAACCCACAAAAAGACAATAGTATTCCATTTGTTTGCTAATGGTTCATCTGCCCAGTCCCTAGAATCCTGTTTTTCACCTACTCACCCTCACTCACTTAGAAACTCATGCATTAGCTTCAAATGCTATTTCTTCTGCATTATCCTTTCAGCTTTCTTCTTTAAAAAAAAAAAAATTCTTTAGAGACAGGGTCTTGCTAGGTTGCTCGGGCTGGTCTCAAACTCCTGGTCTTAAGTGATCCTCCCACCTCTGCCTTCCATCTTTTTATCTTCTTCAGCTTATGAAAATGGATAAATCTGCCTTAAAGGCCTGCAAATGTATGTAGTCAGGTGTGTGTTGTGATAGTTGGTGTGATGGTTAATACTGAGTGTCAACTTGATTGGATCGAGGGACACAAAGTAGTAATCCTAGGTGTATCTGCGTGGCTGTTGCCAAAAGAGATTAATATTGGAGTCAGTGGGCTGGGGGAGGCAGATCCACCCTTCATCTCGTGGGCATAAGGTAATCAGCTGCCAGTGAATATAAGGCAGGCAGAAAAACGTGAAAAGGAGAGAGACTGGCCTAGCCGCCCAGCCTACATCTTTCTCCCATGCTGGATGCTTCCTGCCCTCAAACGTCAGACTCCAAGTTCCTCAGTTTTAGGACTTGGGCTGGCTCTCCTTGCTCCTCAGCTTGCAGACAGCCTGTTGTGGGACCTTGTGATTGTGGAGGTTAATACTTAATAAACTCCCCTTTATGTCTGTCTATCTATCTATCAATCAATCAATCAATCAATCAATCATAGGATATATATATGTCCTATTAGTTCTGTCCCTCTAAGAGAACCCTGACTAATACAGTTGGTGAAGGTTTCCTTTTCTCCTCTGATGATGTGAGTGAAGCAGTCTTTCAGGGACTGTGAGAACAGATGAAGTCTTCAAGGAGATAAGCCCCTCAAGCACAGCCTGCACATCCCATCCATCTCCCCATTCTCCTGGGAGCCATGCCTTAGAAGGCAGAGGGGATGCTGGAGGGATGCAGGTCTCAGGGCCTGAGAAGTTGAGGGTGGTTCTAGAAAGAGTGGAGAATGAATGGGATAAGGGGCAGTAGAGGCCTGACCTCTGAGAGATCTCACTGCTCCTAACTTTGACCATTCCTGTCTGGCTGCATTTGGGTTTCCTTTTGTCCCAAGAAAAGAAAGATGAAAAACCTTAGAGTGTTGGGAGTCTAGAATATGTTAAAACTAACAGATGTTAGTTCATTGATCACCAAGACAATGCACGGGCCAGCAGGACTTCTCACAGCAAAAAAGCTGGGAGAGGCAGAAGACCAGGTTGGGCAAATCCTTCAGCTTTCAGCTGTTTTTCTCATCCTTTATAGCACTGTAATTAGGACTAGATGAAAAAAACATGGACATGAGCTGTAGCTACAGGGGGAAAACAATAAATGACTAACAGATAAAAAGAAACTTAAGTGAAGTGCTAATATTCCAGGCATTTAAAATATTGCTGGGAAGACCAATTATCCATGTAAAAAAGGTGAAAACAAATATAACATTGCTTAGGTAATTCTGTGGACCCTTGATACACAGTATTTGCATAAAATCAGAATTACAGAATTTAGTGTTTTGGGGGTTTTATTTGTTTTTTGAGACCGAGTCTCACTCTGTCACCCAGGCTGGAGTGCGGTGGCATGATCTCAGCTCACTGCAACCTCTGCGTCCCGGGTTCAAGCAATTCTCCTGCCTCAGCCTTCTGAGTAGCTGGGATTACAGGCACGCACCACCATGCCTGGCTAATTTTTTTTTTTTTTTTTAATAGAGATGGGGTTTCGTTATATTGCCCAGGCTGGTCTCAAACTCCTGGCCTCAAGTGATCTACCCACCTCAGCCTCCCAAGTGTTAGGATTACAGGCATGAGCCACTGCGCCGGGCCTGGACTTTAATCTTTTAACAAATCCTATGCATACTCATTTTCTATTACTTACACATAAATAGATGTTTCTCATTGAGAACATATGAAAAACAAATGTTTACTAAATAAATTATAAATTACATAATACATAATGAGATTGAAACTCAAAATGGGACCCTCCCCTCTCCAATATCTGGATGTATGTTACTAGCTGCACTGTTTTCACACTGTGCCCACACACTGCTCACACTAGCACAGTGTTAGGGAAGAACATGGGACGGGGAGGCTGGAGCCCTTGGTTTTAGTTTGAACTCTTTTGTTCACTGACATGATAATTTGGGGACAAGTAACTTAGATTCTGAACCTGATTTTGTCTATAAAAGTACTCTAAAAGTCACTTTAATTAAAAATTAACCAACGAGGCACAGTGGCTCATGCCTGTAATCCCAGCACTTTGGGAGGCCGAGGTGGGCGAATTGCTTGAGCCCAGTTCAAGACCCTGTCTCTATAAAACAGAGGGAGACCCTGTCTCCATAAAAAATACGAAAATTAGCCAGGCGTGGTGGTGTGTGTAGCTATAGTCCCAGCTACTTGGGGGCCTGAGGTGGGACGATCACCTGGGTCCGGGGAGGTGGAGGCTGCAGTGAGCTGTCTTGCCACTGCACTCCAGCCTGCGCAACAGAGAGATGGAAGGAAGGAAGGAAGGAAGGAAGGAAGGAAGG
>NW_012112030.1:8012434-8030059 GCF_000951035.1 Colobus angolensis palliatus
AGAAAGAAAGAAAGAAAGAAAGAAAGAAAGAAAGAAAGAAAGAAAGAAAGAAAGAAAGAAAGAAAGAAAGAAAGAAAGAAAGAAAGGAAAGAAAGAAAGAAAGAAAGAAAGAAAGAAAGAAAGAAAGAAAGAAAGAAAGAAAGAAAGAAAGAAAGAAAGGAAAGAAAGAAAGAAAGGAAGGAAGGAAGGAAAGAAAGGGAAAGAAAGAGAGGGAGGGAGGGAGGAAGGGAGAGATAGACAAAAGTGAGGGAAAGAAGGTAGGAAAGAAAGGGAAAAAATTAATCAAAAATATAAGAACACAAACAAAAGCACATTCTGTCAGCTCCTCCTCTCTATAGGCTAAGGAAACTATACTATCTGAACCCAAAGGAGAGAAATAAACAAAATCAAATACTTATCTACCCATCCCTCTGCACATGGGCTTAGTTAAAGTAAGAGTATACACTTCATTACTGTGCACCCGGATTTTATCCCATTCTGCTAAAAAATGCACGTCAGTGGGTTCACTTTCACTGCATGATATAGAAGCTGTTCTGTATGCAGCCAAATCACATTACTGCCCACTGCTGAAAGAAATGACCTTCAATGAACAGGTTATAAAATTCACTCATGATCACTTATTGAATGCCTATGTGCCAGACACACTGTTAGGCATGGTGGAATCAGAGAAATGTTGCTGCCTAACGCATCCCAGTCTAGTGGGGTAATATATAACCTGATACATTATGATTCCATGGAAGTGTTTCACTAATGGTATAAATCATGAGCTGTGTCAGAAACCCAGGAGGAATTGCTACTTCTCCCAGGGGAGTGTGGGGAGACGCTAGTGCAGGTGACGTGTGAGCGTAGTCTTGAAGGATGAGCGGAAATTTGCCAAGTGAACAAGGGGGAAAGGCATTTACAAGCAGAGGGAATAGGGTGGCACGTCAAAGTGTCTGGCAATACTGAGAAATGTTGAAAAGGGTGGTGTAGCTATAGCCCAGGTTTCACGGGACAGAGGTAGACGCAATGTGGTTAGGTTGGGGCTAGTGCATGGGGAGCCTTGGTACACCTGCCACATGCAACTGGTAATCATCCCCAGAGGTACCGGGAGCACAGTGTCATGTGTGGAGTGACATGTACTGTGTGTTGTGCTTTTAATGTAACTTGAAGTCGTAAGGAGGGAATATGTGATGCGGGAGCAGAGCAAGGACAAGCAAGTTAGGGAGACCAAACAGGAGGCAGCAGTGGGAACGGCTGACTTTGAGAGGCATCTTTGAAAGAGAATAGGTAATATTTGGTAGACGTTGGATGTGGAGGCTGAGGCCGCAGGAGACATAGAGTACGACTTTGAAGTTGCTCAATACAGGCGAGACTGGGTGGCTGGTGGTACTATTCACCCAGATGACAGGACACGGAAACAGCTTGGGTTCTCTGCTCTGCTGTGTCCCTGAGGAGTCGCTCTTAACTTTGGCACAGGTGCTCAGCAACTGGGAAAGTGGATGAAGCCCACTCCAGAATGAGACCACTGACCTCTTCATTTCCATGCTTTTGGCTCAAGGTATCATTCAGCTCAACACCATTTAAAAGCTATCTAGGCCGGGTGCAGTGGCTCACACCTGTAATCCCAGCACTTCGGGAGGCCAAGGCGAGTGGATCACTTGAGGTCAGGAGTTCATGACCAGCCTTGCCAACATGGTGAAAACCCATCTCTACCGAAAAATTAAAAAATTAGCTGGGTGTGGTGGTGGGCACCTATAATCCCAGCTATTTGGGAGGCTGAGGCAGGAGAATTGCTAGAACCCGGGAGGCGGAGGCTGCAGTGAGCTGAGATTGTGCCACTGCAGTCCAGCCTGGGCGACAGAGCAAGGTGCCGTCTAAAAAACAAACAAACAAAAAGCTATCTAGGGGCGGGCTCACGCCTATAATCTCAACACTTTGGGAGGCCGAGGCGGGCAGATCACCTGAGGTCTGGAGTTCAAGACCAGCCTGGCCAACATGGTGAAACCCCATCTCCTCTACTAAAAATACAAAATTAGCTGGCCATGGTAGTGCACATCCATAATCCCAGTTACTCAGGAGGCTGAGGCAGAAGAGTCACTTGAACCCGGGAGGCAGAGGTTGCAGTGAGGCACGATCGCGCCATTGCACTCCAGCCTGGGTGACAAGAGCAAAACTCTTTCTCTAAATAAATAAATAAAAATAAAAGCTATCGAGGACGGGGCATGGTGGCTTATGCCTGTAATCCCAGCACTTCAGAAGGTTGAAATGGGCAGATTGCTTGAGTCCAGGGATTTGAGACCGGCCTGACCGGCATGGCAAAACCCTGTATCTACAAAAATACAAAAATTAGCTGGGTATGGTGGCACATGCCTGTAGTCCCAGCTACTTGGGGATGCTGAGGTGGGAGGATCACTTGAGCCTGAGAGTTGGAGGGTGCGGTAAGCTGTGTTTGTGCCACTACACTCCAGCCTGGGTGACAAAGCAAGACTCTGTCTCAAACAACAACAAAAACAACAACAAAAAGCTTTCTAGAACATTTCCAATCTACTGCAAACCTCTTTTTGGTTACATCGTGTATCATTCCAGTTATAACAATGTAAAAAGTGGCAACTCTGGAGCCAGACTATCTAGGCAAGTGACCTCCGGCAAGGCCCTTAAACTTCTCTGTCTCAGTTTCCTTATCTACAGAATAAGGATTAAAATTATTCAAACGTTTGTTGTAGAATTGAAATGAGTTAGTATATGTAAAAGTGAACCTGGCACATAGTGTAAGTATTTTCTAAGTGTTTGCTCTCAATAAGTAATAAATCACAGAATACTCGACTAAAAGTGGTACAAATATTAGAGATTTATTATTACAGAACAAGATGGAAGTTGGCAGTTCTAGGGTTTGTCCTGTCAATTAACCAAGGCATCCCGGAGCAGACTCTTCCTGTACCCACTGCCACGTTCAGTGTGGCAGTGCCTTCTCCACTCATCGTGGCAGGGAGGCCACCATAGCTCCAATGACCAAGTCCTCACATGGTCAGCATCCCAAGCATGAAATAAGGGGATGTGGGCAAAAAGAGCTTTTCTCCTTCTGCAGCCTTCTCTTTACAAGCAAGAAAATCTCTCCTAGAAGCCCCCAGTAGGTTTCCTTTCAGCTAAAACTTGGGTCACTGGTCCTTCCCTGAACCTAAAACCTCCAGCCTGTAACAAATGAGGCAGGAGTGGGACTGGAGCTGGCTGCGGGGCAGGTGATTGGTAGTGCCCACCACAGACCGGGAGCCAAAGAGTTCCGAAAGTGCCTCGCTCAGGTCGGGGGTAACTGAGAAACAGGCACATAGCAGTATTCATCCAGGAGTCCTCAGGTTTTTTAAGAGCAGCCTTTTTTTTTTCTTGAGATGGGCTCTCGTTCTGTTGCCCAGGTTGGAGTGCAGTGGCAATGATCATGGCTCACTGCAGCCTCGACCTCCTGGGCTCAAGTGATCCTCCCACCTCAGTCTCCCAAAGGGCTGGGATTACAGATGTGAGCCACTGTGCGCCTGGCTAAAAGTAGCTTTTTTTTTTTTTGAGATGGAGTCTTACTCTGTCACCTAGGCTGGAGTGCAATGGCACGATCTCAGCTTACTGCAACCTACCCATCCCGGGCTGAAGTGATTGCCCTGCCTCAGCCTCCCGAGTAGCTGGGATTACAGGTGCCTGCCACCATGCCTGGCTAATTTTTATATTTTTGTAGAGATGGGGTTTCACCATGTTGGCCAGGCTGGTCTTGAATTCCTGACCTCAGGTGATCCACCCACCTCGGCCTCCCAAAGTGCTGGGATTACAAGGTGTGAGCCACCGCACCTGGCCAGGAGTAGCTTTTTAACCTAGGTCAGTATCGTGTTGGTAAAATATGGAGAGAGTATGTTTGAGCAGAAGGACCTTCCTCATCTCACCTGTTCTAGGCTGCCACCTTCTCTTTCTACAAACCAAAGGATGGGGCTCATAACTCAATGGGCCTTGTCTGAAAGGCTGACCACACTAGTCACTGCTGAATTCCTCTAAGGGATTCCTCTACCCTGACTGCCCTTGCCACAGTTGTGCCCACCGTCCTAGGGGCAGTAAGTAGACAGAGCTGTGTAAGAAGAGCACTCTTTCCACTCCAGATGTCCCCCTACAACCTACATCCTCATGGCCACTGCCAGTTTGGGCCTGTAGCATCACTCATCTGGACCGCTGCCATGTGGTCTCTCCATCACAACAAAGACTGCAGCAAGGTGGACAGAGAACGCCAAGAGAGCCAGGAAAATACCTTTACAAACCACCACAGAAAGCCTTATTTCCACTCGCTAAATCCATTAACAAAGAGAGGAGACATTTTAAAATTCCAAGGCACTGGGTTACTAATCTGATTCTGGCCTAGATGTGGATATTCAATAAATACTTGTTAAATTAAATTGACTCAAGGTTTTATTTATTCAACCTACTTAAAGCTTATGTAAACCCCTTGGAGATTTGTGTCAAGCTGTTAAGTTGGAAAACATAAGAAGAGTATTATTTAATGTACTTTAATGTACACTCTTAATGTACTTTATGAGCTTAGTGTAAACCAGGGAAATGGGGGAGGGGTACCAGGAGAGCAGAGGGGGAGGAGATGAGGAGGAAGGAAGAGGTGAGGAGGAAGGAGAAGAAAAGCCTTTTCTGTCATTTCCTGCATTTGTCTTAATTGCTGTACTTACTGACCAGCTACTGCCCTCTAGTGCTCACTGTATTAAATTCGCATCTGAATTCCATTTTCATCTGTAAAAACTCTGGTAACACTTGGAAGGGACCAAATGTCCTGTTTTACAGATAACCGTATTGAAGTCCAGAGAAACGAGGTGTCAAACTGACCCAGGGGACTTCTGGACTCTTTGTTACCTCATCTGTAACTTGTCTGGAAAACTTTATTAAAAGCCTTTCTCAGAAATTTTAATTGGTAACCAGTAAAAATTGCAGCATCAATCTTAGTGCTGGTTATTATTTCCAATGTTGTTCTAAATTAAGCTTAAACTGACTGCTGGTCAATTTAGGTAAGGATATAAAATAATATTGGTACATTTTTAACTTAGTACAAGTTTAGAAAATGTCTATAACACTTCTTTAAAAAGTTAACTAGAACAGATCCCAAGTGGATTTGGCCATTTATCAGAACTGACTTACCACTGTCTCCATGTAGGCTAACATTCTGCTAGAATTCTCCCAAGCGACTTTGCCCACTGATGGGGAAAAGGGGGTTTGTCATTTTAACGTGGAACACATATTTTCATCACATAATCATTTTGCTAGTAGAAATAAATGGAGAGTTATCCAGCTGGACATGCTACTTACAAGAACATTACTGACTAACAAAAGATTTATTCAAATATTTAATTGGAAGGAACTACATCTGGAATAAGTTTTATTGGAATTCATATAAAAAGAAAAGCAAATCCATTAGAAATTGATATAAACAGTTGATTTTGTCTGGAACCAAGAATGTGAATTAATTGGAACCTAGATGTCCTAACCTGTTTCTTTGCATAAAAGCCAATCAAATTTTTAGGTAGAGCTTTGTTTTCAGCGAGTATTTTAAAGACAGATTACCCAGAATTACCTGATTTGGTTCCCACTTCACTCCTCCTCAAAAACCAAACATAAAGCAGAAGGGGGCTGGGTGTGGTGACTCATGCCCGTAATCCCAGCACTTTGGGAGGCCGGCGGGGGGGATCACTAGGTCAGGAGTTTGAGATCAGCCTGACCAACATGGTGAAACCCCATCTCTATTAGAAACACAAAAAGTAGCCGGGCATGGTGGCACATGTCTGTAATCCCAGCTACTTAGGAGGCTGAGGCAGGAGAATCGCTTGAACCCAGGAGATGGAGGCTGCAGTGAGCCGAGATTGTGCCATTGCACTCCAGCCTGGGCAACAGAGCAAGACTCCATCTCAGATAAAAAACAAAAACAAAAACAAAAAAACAAAAAAGGAAAGCAGAAGGGGGCATTTTCCTGTCTTCAAAATACAACCTCCTGCTAAGACCAGCAAGTCAGCAGAAACTCACTGCGTTTGGGCTTCTGGTTACTAAATGAATTAAGAGACACTGAGTTCCATCCTTAGATGTCCACATAGATCCCATTGATCAAATAATCCAGCCTTGAGTAACGTTTCCTGCGGAGTGATTCCGAGAGGATTCTGCCCAAGAGGACGAGGCCTATCACCAGGAACAGGACACCAAAGAGCAGGGATCCGATAAGAAGCCACTTTTCAAATGGAGGGCCATACTGATTTTCTGGAACATTGCCCTGGGAGGAACGACCTGGACTGGCCTCCCTACCTTCCCAGGAAGCAGTTTTATTCGCAGCGGAAGACTCCACATTTGACATAGAAAGTGCAGTAGGGTTATACACATTCCCTGTGTTCAAAGTTAGGTTGGAGATTTCTGTAAATGGTATCGTTTCTAGGCTGCCTTTCAAGTCCGTAGGTGCCTGAAAGGTGGTAGTCAGAACTGCTGTTGTAGCCATTGCTTGGAGTGTAGCCACAGCCCGTGTAAAAACTGTAGAAATGAGGGTTGTGGGAGGCTGAGAAGTGACAGTGATTACAGGTGGAGATGTGGTGGCCAGCTGTGGCTGGGAAGTCCCAGAAGGTGTCACTGAAGCATTGGTGGGTAGACGGATGGCGGGCTTTGGAGTAGACGAGGTGGTATGTGGAGAGGCAACTGCCACTGTAGCTGGGAACACACTCACATTTTCAGGCAGCAGATGAGCTATTTCTTGATCAGAGGAAATCTGTGAACTCTGAGAATGGCCTTTTTCATTATAAACAAGGAGCTGGGCACTTGCTTTGTCCATGTTAAATAGTTTCTCCAAGTCATCTGAGGATCCAAACTTCTGAGAAAGTGTCTCTCTCCATGAGATATCGGTGGGCTTTGAATAACCTGTGTGATGACGGGTTAGAGGAGTGACTGCTTGTAAAAACTGGCCAGGTAAGAGAGAGTCTTCCTGGGGTAACTCTTGACTTGGCAAATTTCTGGTCAAAGATGGAAAATCTGAAAATATATGGAAAATAAGAGGAGTGCTTATATAACTCCATGCTAAGGTAGGTTAAAAAATATAAACATATCAGCTTGTTCAAAAGATCCCCAAACCGGTTGGGCATGGTGGTTCACACCTATAATCCCAGCACTTTGGGAGGCTAAGGCAGGGGGACGGATTGAGGCCAGGAGTTCAAGACCGGCCTGGACAACATAGGGAGATCCTGTCTCTTAAACAAATCTCCAAACTGTTGATACTTGACATTTCATCAAAATGTGTGCAAAATGGAAAAACACAAATTGCTAAATGAGAATCTGATAACGCCGCCTCTCTACCAGATGCTGTGGTTTATTTCTAGCATGATAGGACAGAAGATAAGAGAAATGTGTGGAGGAGGACCAGGCAAATTAAGGAAAAGGTGGGAGTTGCACGGCAGAGAAGCCGGAGGGGCTCAGCAGGGCAGCAAGAGGCTTAGGAAGATGGAGAGGGTTCTTCATCTTCCTAAGGGGCCAAGGCCAGGGAAAAAAGTGGGCTGGAGGGTGACCTGAGCAGGAAAGGTTAGCAGGGAGAATGCGGGGGAAGGTGTGGACTTCTGCAGGACATACCAACTAAGACTGAGATGACAATTGGGAAGCAAGTAATCATCAGGAGAGATTTCAGTGGGGGCATGGGGCGGGCAAGAAAGGTATGTGGAAGCCGTGGGAAACGAGGCGATAGAGCAGGAGAGAGGGAGCAGAATCCCTGTTATGTGTCTCTGACAGGCAGGAGGAGGAGGGGCCAGGCAGGGTCTGGTCACCCCTCTGAGCACCGAGGCCACAGCAGCAGCAGAACAATGACAACAAAAACCAGAGACGTGTCGTTCCAGCACTGTGCTCCGAGGACCGAGGCTATCTGGGAGATTTCACTCGGACTCTCAAAGATTGGAATTTTGGAGCCCATGTCGTAGGTCATGAGGACGATGGGACCAATATTTGAAATCATGATGACCACATTGTAGACACAGAGAGCAGAAATCCATACAGTCCCGATGCCTGCTGGGGAGAGATCAGCCCCAGATCCTGCTCCTGCTCCAGGAAGCTCAGAATTGTGTCCCTGATCACACACCCCACTGATCACAGCTCAAAGTGGAAAGGGCTGTTCAAGCAATCCAGTGCAGGGAATGGCCAGGTGAACTGCTGTGTGTCACTGCCGCTAGGCTAACCATCTCACGTAGATCAGAACTGCAGAAAACACAAGGAAAGAAGCAGAGGAATGCCCTGGCATCTCTCAGTCCACTCACTCCTGCTCTCTTTTCCTTTTCCTTCCTCAACTCACCTCCATGCCAGCTTCCAAACTGGTCCTCAGTCTCCTCTTCCCTACAAACGGATCCAGAGGCAGCTTCGGATTCATGCTGTCTTGTGACTACTCTCTAAGCCTTACCCCTCCGAGAGGTTCTTTGCACTGTCACTTATTCATCCATCTAGAACAGGGCTCAGCAAACTATAGCCTGATGGACAAATCTGGCCTGCCATCTGTCACTGTATGACTTGCAAGCTAAGAATGGTTTTCACATTTTTTAAAAATTTTTATTTGTTTTGAGACAGAGTCTCACTCTGTCACCCAGGCTGGAGTGCAGTGGTATGATCTCGACTCACTGCAACCTCTGCCTCACAGATTCAAGCGATCTCCTGCCTCAGCCTCCTGAGTAGCTGGGATTACAGGCGCATGCCACCACACCTGGGTTGTATTTTTAGTAGCCATGGGGTTTCACCATGTTGGCCAGGCTGGTCTCGAACTCCTGACCTCAGGTGATCCATTTGCTTCAGTCTCCCAAAGTGCTGGGATTACAGGGGTGAGCCACCATGCCTGGCCAGTTTATACATTTCTTTTAATGGCTGAAAAGTAATCAAAAGAATATTGTGTGACACAGGAAAAGTATACAAAATTCAAATTTCTGTATTTCAAAACCTAAAGTACTGGTGTGAAAAGTCTAAAATACTATTTGGTCCTTGGCAGAAAAAGTTGGTGGACATCTGTTCTAGGATATAGTATTCTACTCTAAAATAGAATTTGGGTCAAATGAAGTATATTTGAAAATATATACATATATATTTGAGACAGGGTCTCGCTCTGTCACCCAGACTGGAGTGCAGTAGCACAAACACAGCTCACTGCGGCCAACCTCCTGAGTTCAAGTGATCCTCCCACCTCAGCCTCTTGAGCAGCTGGGACCACAGTGCCATGCCACCATGCCCAGCTAATTTTTGTATTTTTTGTAGAGACAGAGTTTTGCTACATTGCCCCTAGGCTGGTCTTGAACTCCTGGAATCAAGCAATCCACCCACCTCGGCCTCCCAAAGTCCTGGAATTACAGGTGTGAGCCATCATGCTTGGCCTATAATTCATTTTAAAGTTAAAAAAGAAAAAGACTGTTTAAGTAAACACTCTGTGATGTGTGTGAAATCAGAACTTAAATATGGCCATTGACAAGAATGGCCAAAACAGCTGTTTTCTTTCTCAAGCATGCAAGCTCATAAATAAAGCAAAGCTAGGGCCAGTCCCACTTCTTGATAAGATTCCTCCGTTGGCAGAGGTCCTAGAACCACACAGGGATCCTCCACACCTGCTCCATTTGCCCCACCCACTCATGTTTGCCACTGGGGCATGGCGCTTCCTCTCAGTCACACAGAGATGAGCCACAAAGGGAGCTGCAAAGCAGCTCTGCACCCTTAACGCCTCTTTGGAGTTTTATTTTCAAACAACTTCACTGAGTTGAAAAATGAGAGACTGACTATTACTTGGACCCCAGCTGAGCAAACACACTCCCAACTTATTCTATGTCTGAATTATCCTATTCTTTCAGTCCTTGGCAAAAATGACATGCCATGAAGCTGCCAACAACAACAATAAACGATTAAATATCAAACTGCAATGGCTTTAGAGAATGAACAGAATCCACTGTCATCTTTCAAACTCTTGGTCTGTAAATATTAGTCAATGGATATAGGAAATAGAGGCTGGGCACGGTGGCTCATGCCTGTAATCCCAGCACTTTGAGAGGCTGAGGCGGGATGATTGCTTGAGGCCAGGAGTTTGAGACCAGCCTGGGCAACATACCGAGACCCCCATTGCTACAAAAATTTTTAAAAAATTAGCCTGGCATGGTGGTGCATTATCTGTAGTCCCAACTACTCGGGAGGCTGAATGGAGAGGACTGCTTGAGCTCAGGAGGTGGAGGCTGCAGTGAGCCATGATCACGCCACTGCACTGCAGCCTGGGCAACAGAATGAGACACTGCTTCAAAAAAAAAAAAAAAAAGAGAGAAAAGAAAAGAAAAAGAAATAGAGTTCTTCGGAAACAAACCACCAAACAGATAATCTGTATTTAATTTCACTCCAGGCAGGAGGCAGATAATTCATTTTTAATGGGGTAATATGAATTCATCAACATGGACAGATTCATAAACAGAATTACAAACACAACTTGCACACATCCTGAAGATATAAACAGTCCTTTGAATACTATGTCCGGGGTTGGTGCCACGTTGCCCCTAGGTGTCCATCAACCTGCTCAGGGGCTGGCAACGCCCCCTGGTGGCCACCACAAGAACCGTTTAATTCTAATTTCACTTCATTACCTTCACATTCGCCCTAAGAAGATTTATGCACATGCCAAGTTCCCTTTTTTTCCATTTCCATTGGCAAGGATCTTCATCCCATACATGCTCTTTTACATGTGCATTACAAAAGCAGCAACACTCCAGAAGTATTAGAAAACAAATTCAGCTGTAATTTCTATCATCATATCCTAACAACAATTTATTTACACAATACTCTGCTTCGTGCTCCTGCTTGAGAGGATGTTTGACACATGAGGTTTCCCTGGCACATGAACAAAACTCAGACACAGCCTCAGCTAGGGGGCAAAGCAGCGTCAACACGCACGCACCTCATACTTAATGCAGTCAAGAGAGAACCCTAGATTCCACTCCACCTAGATTCCATCACTCTAAAACTACTCAAGTTTCCCCCAGTGCAGCAAATGGGGTCACCATTCATCTGGATGCTCAAGGCAAAAACTAGGACTTGGCCTTGACGGTTCTTTGGTTCTGGCCCCCCAGACCCATACCACCAGCAGGTCCTGTTAGCTCTACTTTGGGACAGCCCATATGTCCATCTCTCCGTCTCGCCCTCCACTCCCTGTTTCTTCACCCCGATCTCACCTGCGCCTCCTAACCAGTCTTTCCATTTCCACTTCGCTGCTGTGTCACTGTCCATTCCCAAGAGGGCATCTATGGTGAGCTTTCAGAAATCACCTTTTTTTTTTTTCTTTTTTCCCTGAGACGGAGTCTTGCTCTGTCGCCCAGGCTGGAGTGCAGTGGCGCCGTCTCAGCTCACTGCAACCTCTGCCCCCTGGGTTCAAGCAATTCTCCTGCCTCAGCCTCCTGAGTAGCTGGGATTACAGGCACATGCCAGCATATCCGGCTAATTTTTGTATTTTTATTAGAGATGGGGTTTCACCATGTTGGCCAGGCTGATCTCAAACTCCTGACCTCGTAATCCGCCCGCCTCAGCCTCTCAAAGTGCCGGGATTACAGATGTGAGTCAGGAGGTCAGGAGTTCAAGACCAACCTGGCCAACACGGTGAGACCATCTCTACTAAAAATACAAAACAAAGTCAGGCGTGGTGATGCTTGCCTGTAATCCCAGCTACTTGGGAGGCTGAGGCAGGAGAATCACTTGAACCTGGGAGGCAGAGGTGATATTGAACCGACATTGTACCACTGAACTCCGGCCTGGGCGAAAGAGTGAGACTCCATCTCAAAAAAATAAAAATTAAACTCCCAACAGTTTCCCACCACACACCTAAAAACTCCCGGCCAGGCACGGAAGCTCATGCCTATAATCCCAGCACTTTGAGAGGCCGAGGTGGGGGGATTACCTGATGTCAGGAGTACGAGACCAGCCTGGCCAATGTGGTGATACCCTGTCTCTACTAAAAATACAAAAATTAGCCGGGAGTGGTGGCATACATCCCTCCTAAGGTGGAGGTTGCAGTGAGCTGAGATCGCACCACTGCCCTCCACCCTGGGCAACAGAATGAGACTCTGTCTCAAAAACAACAACAAACAAAAAACCTCCCTCCTATGACTTACAAGATGTTATGTGATCTGGCCCTCCCTGCCGTTTTGCATATCACTCTCTACATATTTCACAATGAGTCAACCAGCTGGGATTGGAGTGTTGGTTTTTCAAACACTCCAAACCATTCTGCCTGAGGACCTTGGACCTGGAAGGTCTTCCCCTGATCTCCTCACATCTGGCTCTTCGCTGTTCAGATCTCAGTTTAGGGGTTACATCTTTACTTACTGATTGACTATTCTACCGTCCTGTCTCAATTCTCTGCATAGCACTTGTGACTATATTTTTCTTGATTATTTATTTATTTATTTATTTATTTATTTATTTATTATTTTGAGGCGGAGTCTCGCTCTGTCACCCAGGCTGGAGTGCAGTGGCCGGATCTCAGCTCACTGCAAGCGCCCCCTCCCGGGTTCATGCCATTCTCCTGCCTCGGCCTCCTGAGTAGCTGGGACTACAGGCGCCCGCCACCAAGCTGGGCTATTTTTTGAATTTTTAGTAGAGACGGGGTTTCACCATGTTAGTCAGGACGGTCTCGATCTCCTGACCTCGTGATCTGCCTGCCTCGGCCTCCCAAAGTGCTGGGATTACAGGCATGAGCCACCGTGCCCAGCCGATTATTTATTTATTATGGTTATTGTCTCTCTCCCCTAAAACATAAGTTCCAGAAGGGAGAACCTTATTTTCCTATTTTTTTTTTTAGAGACAGAGTCTCACTCTGTCACCCAGGCTAGACTGTAGTGGCACGAACACGGCTCACTGCAGCTTTGACCTCCTGGGCTCAAGGAATTCTCCTACCTTGGCCTCCTAAGTAGCTGGGACTATAAGATCACAGCACCATGCCTGGGTAATTTTTTAAATTTTTTGTGGGGATGAGGGCTCACCATGTTGCCCAGGCTGGTCTCGAACTCCTGGGCTTAAGTGATCCTCCCACTTTCCAGAGTGCTGGAATTACAGGCATGAGCTAACACACTTGGCCAGAACCTTGTTTTTCATGTTAAGTGTTGTTTCCTTAGGGCATAGAAAGTACTTGGCACATAGAAGATGCTAAATAATATTTGTTATTTGTTGAATAAATGAACAAGCAGAATGTTAAAAATCAAGAGTATGATGATAACTTTCTAAAACTTAAATAAAAGAAAAATGGAGGCCGGGTGCAGTGACTCATGCCTTTAATTCCACCACTTTGGGAGGCAAAGGAGGGTGGATCACCTGAGGTCAGGAGTTGAGACCAGCCTGGCCAACATGGTGAAACCCCGTCTCCACTAAAAATACAAAAAAAATAGCTGGGCATGATAGTGGGTGTCTGTAACCCCAGCTACTTGGGAGGCTGAGGCATGAGAATTGCTTGAACATGGGAGGAGGTGGTTGCAGTGAGCTGAGATAGCGCCACTGCACTCCAGCCTGGGCGACAGAGTGAGACTCTGTTTCAAAAAACAACAATAACGCTCACGCCTGTAATCCCAGCACTTTGGGAGGCCGAGGCGGGTGGACCACAAGATCAGGAGATCGAGACCATCCTGGCTAACACGGTGAAACCCCATCTCTACTAAAAATACAAAAACAAAATTAGCCGGGTGTGGTGGTGGGTGCCTGTAGTCCCAGTTACTTGAGAGACTGAGGCAGGAGAATGGTGTGAACCCGGGAGGCAGAGCTTGCGGTGAGCCGAGATGGCGCCACTGCACTCCAGCCTGGGCGACAGAGCGAGACTTTGTCTCGGAAAAAAAAACAAAACAAACAACAAAAAACCCCACTAAATTCTGTAATTCTGATTTTACGCAAATACTGTCTATGAAGGGTCCACAGAATTACCTAAGCAACATTATATTTGTTTTTACCTTTTTTATATGGATAATCTCAAAAAAAAGAAAAATTGATATTGAAACTATTTCAACTTGAAAAATTAACAAGCCAAAGTCTCAGCAAAACATATCCCAGTAATTATTATTTTTTTTTTTTGCTATTCATTTTCCATTCTGAATTAATATGTAAGTTCCATGAACATGGAGACTGTACTTCTAGTGCTTTGCAGAGAATCTGGCACATGGTAAATGTTTAATAAATATTTCTTGAATGAATTTCCTTTCAGGTCTAAACAATAAAATCCAGTGAGTTTGATTTCAGATGAGATTGGGTGCCTTCAGGGTGATATGGCCATAAACAAGTTTGATTTCAGATAATGTGATTATAATGGGAACTTAATAACAAATATACTAGAACTTTCTATATTAACACGAGTCTTCACCCTTTCAAAACAGTCACCCTGGAGTCCTGTATACTTATTCCAGTGTTGCAGACCTTGTTCTAAAGACGTGCTTCAGAAATGTTTCATAAAAGGTTTGTATGCCTTTTATCTCATAAAGGTAAAAACAGAAACAAACCAGAACAAACACTACCACGCCTTTCATCGGAAATCAAAGTTTGGTTTGATAAATTGAATTTCCAATCATGAGATTTTCTGCTATGTCTCAGTATTTGTGACCCTTTCTGGTAGTTTTATTTAGACTCTTGTAGAAAATCTTTCCCACAAACCACAGTCTTAAGTTATTCCAATCACAAAAGAAAAAGTATACTGCTTTTATTACCTCTAATTATCCTGTAACTCCTAAGTCCTTTTGCTGGTTTCAGTGGACAGGCTTCCTCATTGGGACAGAAAAATAGGTAGCAGTTCGGTTGTCTGGCTATTTTTCGAGTGTCGAAGATCATCAAGTTACATGCTTTGTCCCCTGCAATGAAAGGTTTCATAAGCATGATTTTGAAATGAGATTTTCTAAAGAGTAGGGCAAGCAGGAAAAACTTCACTTATCATGGAGTCCAACACAAACACCTTTGTTCATTTTGTTCACTTGTTTGCTGACCGCTGAATCATTTCCTTTTCCTTAGTTTAGTCGCTTAAGGCAATTTTAAAAGACATTGGGTTTAGTTTTTTCTAAGATGGCACCGAAGGCAAAGAAGGAAGCTCCTGTCCCTGCTAAAGTCCAAGTCAAAGCAAAGTCTTTAAAGGCCAAGAAGGCAAGGTTGAAAGGTGTCCACAACCACACACACACACACACACACACACACACCCCTGCATGTCACTTACCTCCAGCAGCCCAAGACACTGTGGCTCCAGAGGTAGCCCAAATATCCTGGGAAGAGTGCTCCCACAAGCTTGACCACTCTGCCATCGTCAAGCCCTGACTACTGATGTGTTAAGAAGATAGAAGACAACCACACACTGGTGTTCACTGTGGATGCCAGGGCCAGCAATCTAGCACCAAACATCTGACACTCATGTGGCCAAGGTCACACCCTGAGCAGGCCTGATGGAGAGAAGGAGGCATGTGCTCCACTGGCCCCTGCCCACAATGCTTTACATGTTGCTTACAAAACTGGGATTTATTTTTATTTGTATTTTTATTTTGAGATAACATCTTGCTCTGTCACTCAGGCTGAAGTGCAAGTGCAGTGGCACGATCTCAGCTCACTGCAACCTCCACCTCCCAGGTTCAAGAGATCCTCCCACCTCAGCCTCCTGAGTAACTGGGACCACAGATGCAAGCCACTACACCCGGATTTTTTTTGTATTTTTTGTAGAGATAGAGTCTCTATATTACGCAGGCTAGTCTTCAACTCCTGGGCTCAAGCTGTTTGCCCTTGTTGGCCTCCCAAAGTGCTGGGATTACAGGTGTAAGCCACTGCACCTGGCCATCTCTTGGATTCTGAAAGCATCTCAGATGTCTAATAAAGCCATGAATGGAATCAGTAAATTATTATAGCTATCATGGCTCCTTCCACACAGGATCCAAGTAGTATATGGAATACAATCTATCCTTTAATTTTTATCTGTACCATTCTTTGTGTTTTTCTTCCAATTTCCCCTCTCTCCTTGTCATGTTTGCTTTTCTATGCTCCTTTCTTCCTCACTTTTCACTCTTAACTATAATTTCTGGTTTCGTTTCTTTTCTCCCTTTCCCCTTTCCTCTTTCCCCTTTTTCCTTTCCTTTCCTTTCTTTTCTTTTCCTTTCGAGTCAGGGTCTTGCTCTGTCATCCAAGCTGCAGTGCAGTGGAACAATCACGGAACACTTCAGCCTTGACCTCCTGGGCTCAAACAATCCTCCCACCTCAGCCTCCCCAGTAGCTGGGACTACAAGCGTGCACCACCATGCCTGGCTAATTTTTTGTTTTTTTGTAGAGGCGGGGTCTCACTACATTGCCTAGGCTGATCCTGAACTCCTGGGTTCAAGCAGTCCATCCCCCTCAACCTCCCAAAGTACTGGGATTACAGGCATGAGCTACTGCACCTAGCCGCTCGCTTCTTTTTCTGTTCCTCTTGTGTCAACAGAAATCAAACTCTCGATTTATCATGGCCTAGATTTGATTTTGTCTTCCATTTGGTACAGTCTCACACCTTTGGGAGGTCAGCATATCCCTAGTTAGGTTAAAGATTAAGAGGCACATAGGCTAACTGTTAAAAACACACGCTCTGTCGACCATCACCACCACTGGTGCTAGTCATGTAATGGTGAGAGATCGACTCCAACTCCCCAGATGGGAAAGAAGATTTAGTTAGCCTCTGCCGGAGTTTTATCATGTCATATCCCCATTACTCAGAAAATAACAGGAGTACTCCTGCCGTTTCTTTCTCAACAATGTGATACCAGAAATATCTTTCTTTTTAGCACTTAGGTAAAGGGGAGGGTCCATAAGCCTCAAAATTGTATGCAAGATACTGAGCCCATCGTGTTATGTGTATTTTTCTAGAGTATCATCAAGTTATCATAGTGACTTTTGAACCCTCAGTGGTTAAACCATTCCTCAATAAGTGAGGAAAATGTTTGAGATCCATTAACTGAGGTCCCAAGTACTTCTGCTTGTAGCAAAGCAGTAATAGGACTTCGGCTTATAGAATAAAACAGCAAACCCTCATTTCTTAGAACTGAGAAGAAATGCAGGGCTTTGCTGATGCCTGTAAATACCCACACTTACAGTATTCAGTCCTGCTTGCAGGTGATCTTTCTATTTCACACACATGTTGATGTCAACTTTTAAAGAAAAACTCGAAATTTAAATTAAACCTCTGTCATTTCCATAAATTACTTGCATAAAGTGTTCCAAAACACACTGCTCAATGAGACCATCGAAGGAATTTTTCCTCCTGACACCAAGTATACGGTGTCTTCTCCACACCATTTTGCAGCAATAACCACATATCCTACTATTCAGTTCAGTTCTGACACCAACTATCCAGAGTTGGCATCAGACTCCATGGATTATGGGCTCAGTATCACAAGACCACCCTCACTTCAGAAGCCAGTAGAAAGTATCAGGTCTCTAGGTCAACCACACTTCTGTCTGACTTGGCTACTACTAATTCAGGGATTTCCTGATCCTACCCCTCAGATTTGGTAATTTGTAAGAACAACTATTAGAACTAAGGAAAATGGGGCCGGGTGCAGTGGCTCATGGCTGTAATCCCAGCACTTTGGGATTCTGAGGTGGGTGGATCACAAGGTCAGGAGATCGAGA
>NW_012112030.1:8031257-8038098 GCF_000951035.1 Colobus angolensis palliatus
AGTAGCTGGGACTACATGCATGCACCACCATGCCTGGCTAATTTTTTACTTTTTACAGAGAACAGGGTCTTGCTATGTTGCCCAGGCTGGTCTCAAACTCCTGGGCTCAAGCAATCCTCCTGCCTTGGCCTCTCAAAGTTCTGGGATTACAGGAATGAGTCACCATGTCCAGCCATTCACTAGCTTTTCTAGGCTCCTTGATAGCAAGGCTTTGTCCATCTTATTCAGTGTTTTCTCTCTAGCAACTACTGAAGTGTTAAGTACTCAATAAATTTAGTTTTTTTCATTTAGAGAACTCAGACAGGGTCATAAGTAAAATTGAAAAAAGACCACTGTTTTACTAAGATACACAGTATACTTCTCTTTTCAGTTCCAAGATTTAAATCCTAAAATGTGCAAAGGCCTGGTTCAAACCTATGGGTCTCAGTTTCCTCTGGTGTCATGAAAAGGGGTCAGACTAAATGATTCCCCATTCCATTAGAGTTCTAGAAGCTGCAGTCACCTAGTAGTCCGTGGTTGTTTTTTTTGACTTATCCTATGCCATCAGCTCCAAGGAAGGAGACAAAGTGGAGGTTTTATGCTTCCAACTTAAAGATCAAATGCTGATTCTCCCATGAATTCTATTTTTTCTCTCAACTCCTTTTCTCTGTTAACATTTTGTTTGTAATATCACACTGCATTCCAATACTCCATGCTGATGGCAGCTAACCATTTTAATAGGATTTTTGTTTTCAATATTCTAGATACCGGTTAGGATATAACACCAGTGATTCTCAATCTCTTGTGTACCCAGTCACCTGACGGATATATACATACATTCATCAATAACTTTGACTCAGCTTAGGGGATGGGAGGGCACACTTGTAGAAAATTCTCCAGTGTTTTTGTCACTTACATTCATACCCTGTTGAGAATCACTGGTATAAGTTATTCAGCCACATCCCCCAGCTACTGAAGCCACAAAACATATGGAACAAAGGATTGCCAAGAAACCACTTTTTACCTGGTATGATTTTTGTTGAACAGCAAGAATTAATGCAGTCTTCTTGAGTTGAAGTATATATGGGCTCATTGCCTCTGATTCCCTTAGAAAGAGATGACTGGATGTCAATGACAACATCTTCTAGACTCTTGTTGAGGCAATTCTGACTAGCAGACAGCCTCAGTGTCAGGAAGCAAATTATTACCAAAGTGTAGGTCAAGCTCCCTTTTCCCCTGAAGAACATTTTAAATTTCAGTTTAGTTTTGGTCTTCAAAGGTCAAGGATAATCCTCCCTCTGGTCTTAGTTTGCTTTAAGAAGGTTGCACAGATGATGAAATTTCTCTCTAGAACAAAAATGGAAAATCATCAATGAGTTTTGTTTCTTTAACAAACAAGGGAAGAAACATTTCATTTCCTTAAAGTCAATGAAAAGGCTCCACATACAATTTAGAGAAGAAAAGAAACAAGTACTTTTTGTTTCACTTTTAGTAAATTTAAGACAACTTTTTGTTAAACATTTGGCAAATAACTAATAAGCATAAACAAACATACTACCTCATCAATGCTTAAAGGCTGACACTGCTTATGAAGGAACAGGTATAGACAGTAGGCCTGCCTCAGAATTCTACAATCCTTCCCTCTTCTAACTCAGAGCAGAGAGGGCACACAGTTCTAGTCATTGATGAAGCAGTAGTAATAGGTTTAAGCATATTTCCTTTCTCAGTAATAACAATCAGCGTTTTAAAATCATCTACTAGGGGCTAGGCATGGTAGCTCATGCCTGTAATCCCAGCACTTTGGAAGGCTGAGGTGGGTGGATTGCTTGAGCTCAGGAGTTCGAAACCAGCCTGGGCAACATGGTGAAACCCCGTCTCTACTAAAAATACAAAAAGTTAGCTGGGTATGGTGGCGCATGCCTGTGGTTTCAGCAACTCGGGAGGCTGAGGTGGGAGGATCGCTGGAGCCCAGGAAATTGAGGCTGCAGTGAGCTGTGATTACACCACTGTACTCCAGCCTGGGTGACAAAGCGAGACCGTGTCTCAAAAAAAACTTAAAAAATAAAAATAGGTGACAGTATACTAAGAGGTAGACATTATGCTAAGGAATTTACTACTCTTTTGAATTGTTACTCTTTAATTAATTAATTTATTACCATCTTTAATCTTTATACCAACTGTAATGGCTAATACTGAGTATCAACTTGATTGAATTGAAGGATACAAAGTATCGATCCTGGGTGTGTGTGTGAGCATGTTGCCAAAGGAGATTAACATTTGAGTCAGTGGGCTGGGAAAGGCAGACCCATCCTTAATCTGGGTGTGCACAACCAAATCCACTGCCAGTGCAGCTAGAATATAAGCAGGCAGAAAAATGTGAAAAAGAGAGACTGGCCTAGCTTCCCGGGCTATATCCTTTTTTTCTTTTTTTTGAGACGGAGTGTCGCTATCGCCAGGCTGGAGTGCAGTGGCGCGATCTCGGCTCACTGCAACTTCTGCCTCCCGGTTCAAGTGATTCTCCTGCCTCAGCCTCTCGAGTAGCTGGAACTACAGGCGCATGCCACCACGCCCGGCTAATTTTTTTGTATTTTTAGTACAGACGGGGTTTCACTGTGTTGGCCAGGATGGTCTTGTTCTCCTGACCATGATCTGCCTGCCTCAGCCTCCAAAAGTCCTGGGATTACAGGCGTGAGCCACCACACCCGGCCCCAGCCTGTATCTTTCTCCTGAGCTGGATGCTTCCTGCCTTCAAACATCAGACTCCCAGTTCTTCAGTTTTGAAACTCCTTGCTCCTCAGCCTGCAGATGGCCTATTGTGGGACCTTGTGATTGTGTGAGTTAATACTTAATAAACTCCTATATATATATATATGTGTGTGTGTGTGTGTGTGTATACAGCTCTTCCATTAGTTCTGTCCTTCTAGAGAACCCTAATACAACAACCTTGCAAAAAAGCTATTATCGGTTGGGTGCAGTGGCTCCCGCCTGTAATCCCAGCACTTTGGGAGGCCGAGTTGCGCGGGCGGATCACCTGAAGTCAGGAGTTCAAGACCAGTCTGGCCAATGTGGTGAAAACCCATCTCTACTAAATTACAGAAATTAGTGTGGTAGCAGTAGCTGTAATCCCAGCTACTCAGGAGGCTGAGGCAGGAGAATCACCTGAACCCGGGAGGCAGAGGTTGCAGTGAGCCACGATCACGCCACTGCAGTCCAGCCTGGGTGACAACAGCAAAACTCCATCTCAAAAAAAAAGCTATTATTTTCCTCATTTTATAATGAGGAAACTGAGACAGTCTTTTCTATTGCTGCTTCTCCTTAAGAAGTATCAAACCAGAGTTAGATAACTCTAATAATCTAATTCTAGAAATTAGCCAGTCAGCAGGAGGAATACTCTGGCTCAGTTAAAGGAAAGTTTAGGGGTAGATTTTCTTTTTGACAGCCTTAAAAATACAAAAGTAACACTATGTATAATGCCAACTCTATTGAGATGCTGGTTCTTTTCGGAAAAATAAATGTTAAACTGGCAAGACAATATAATAAATTATCCTCACCTATCAACCTCCACATTTGCAGAATATAAATTGTTTGCTGAATGATAGCTTAGAGGAGAATTACTACTTCTGTAACCTTTATTAACCCCTTTGATAGTCTGAGGAAGCTTTTGCAAGACATATTTAAAAATGCATAAGATGAAATATGTAGGATTCCAAAAGAAGCCAGTTATATTGAAAGAATGTCCCTACAAAATCCTGGTGAAAGAAATAAAAAAGGAGCTAATAAATAGAGACATATTACATGTTCATGGATAAGAAGACTTTATTTTGTTAAGATATCAGTGCTTCCCAACTTGAGTTACACATTAAACACAGTCTTAATCAAAAGCCCAAAGTTGTTTTTTGGATATCAACCAACTGATTTTAAAATTTACATGGAAATGCAGAACAGTCCAGAATACTAGAACAGTCCAGAACACTAAGGAACAAAGTTGGAAGACTGATACTACCTGACTTCAACACTTACTGTAAAGCTACAGTAATCAAAAAAGTATGGTATTAGAAAAAGAATAGACAAATAGATCAATGGAATGGAATAGTAAACCCAGAAATAGACCCTCACAAAGACAGTCAACTGATCTTTGACAAAGGAGCAAAGGGGATTCAATGGAGAAAGGACAGTCTTTTCCAAAAATGGTATTGGAACAACTGGATATCCATTTGCAAAAATGAATAAATAAATAAATCTAGCCACATACTTTGCACCTTTTGCAAAATTTAGCTCTAAATGGATCACAGACCTAAATGTAAAATATAAAACTATAAAATTTCTAGAAAATAACAGAAGAAAATCCTTGTGACCTTAGGTTAGGTGATGAGTTTTTAAATACAATACCAAAAGCACACTCTATGAAAGAAAAAAATGATATTGGACTTCATTAAAATTAAAAACTTCTGCTCTACAAAAGATACTGTTAAAGAGAATGAAAAGATAAACCACAGACTTGGAGGAAATATTTGAGTTTTTTTTGTTTGTTTGTTTTTTGAGGAAATATTTGTGAAACACATATCTGATAAAGCAGTAGTCCATAGCCTTTCTGGCACCAGGGACCAGTTTCATGGAAGACACTTTTTCCATGGACGAGATTGTAGGGGGTATGGTTCAGGATCATTCAAGTGCATTGTATTTATTCTGCACTTTATTTCTATTATCACATTATAATATATAATGAAATAATTATACAACTCACCATAATGTAGTGGGAGCCCTGAGCTTGTCTTCCTGCAACTAGACGGTACCATCTGGGGGTGATGGGAGACAGTGACAGATGATCAGGGATTAGATCCTCATAAAGAGTGTGCAGCCTAGATCCCTCACATGCGCAGTTCACAATAGGGTTTGTGCTCCGAAGAGAATCTAAGGCCATCACTGATCTGACAGAGGGCGGAGCTCAGGCAGTAATGCAAGCAATGGGGAGTGGCCGTAAATATAGATGAAGCTTTGCTCTCTGGCCCACTGTTCACCTCCTGCTGTGTGGTCCATTTCCTAATAGGTACTGGTCTGTGGCTCAGGGGTTGGGGAACCCTGTGATAAAGGACTGGTATCCAAAATATACAAAGAACTCAAGTCAGCAATAAGAAAACAAGCTCAACGGACAAAAGATCTGAGCAGACACCTTACCAAGGAAGATATACAGATGACAACTAAGCATATGAAAAGACATCTAACATCATATGTCATTAGGGGATTGTAAATTCAAACAAGATACAACTGCCCACCTATGAGAATGGCTAAAATCCAAAAAATTGGACAACACCAAATACGAGGACATAGAGCAACAGAAATTCTTGCCTGGGCGCAGTGGCTCACACCTGTAACCCCAGCACTTTGGGAGGCCAAGGTGGGCGGATCACTTGAGGTCAGGAGTTCGCAATCAGCCTGACCAACATGACGAAACCCTGTCTCTACTAAAAAAAATACAAAAATTATCCAGGTGTGGTGGCAGGTGCCTTTAATCCCAGCTACTTGGGAGGCTGAGGCAGAAGAATCACTTGAACCCGGGACATGGGGGTTGCAGTGAGCCGAGATCGTGGCACTGCACTCCAGCCTGGGCAACAGAGTGAGACCGTTTCTCAAAAAAAAAAAAAAAAAGGAAGAAGAAAGAAAGAAATTCTCATTCATTGCTGTTGGGGAATGCAAAATGGTACAGCCACTTTGGGAGAAGTTTGGCAGTTTCTTACCAAGCTAATTGCAGCCCTACCGAACAATTCAACAATTGTCCTCCCATGTATTCACTCAAATGAACTGAAAACTTATGTCCACACAAAAATCTGCACTAGAATATTTATAGTAGCTTTATTCATAACTGCCAAAAACTAAAAGCAACCAAGATGCCCGTCAACAGATGAATAAACGAGATACATCCATACATTGGAATATTATTCAGTAATAAAAATAAATGAACTATCAAGCCACAGAAAGACATGGAGGAATCTTAACTGTATATTCCTAAGTCAAAGAAGCCAGTGTGAAGAGATATGAATCTAACTATATGACATTCTAAAAAAGGCAAACTACAGCAGCAGTAAGAAGGTCAGTGGTCACCAGGAGAACAGGAGTGGGAGGATGAATCAGTGGAGTGCAAGGGATATTTGGGGCATTGAAACTATTCTGTATACTATTGTAATGGAGGATACATGTTATTGAACATCTGTCAAAACCCATAGAAATGTAAAACACACAGAGTGAACATTATGTGAACTATGGACTTTTAGTTTTAAAAAATGGTAAAACCAAAAAAAAAACAAAAACAAAAACAAACCAGTATATGGTAACAAAACACAAGTCTAATACCTTTCTTGCTGTTTGTCAAAATTCTGTATACAGTAAAATAGTAACATTTATTGCTTCTAAAATGCCAGTTTCTATGCTAAGCACTTTATACACATCATGTTATTTAATCTTTACAGATCTTATGATTATCCTCATTTTAGTTAAAACTTATAAAAAGTTGTGGGACATAATATGTGCTTCTTTATTAACCTATTAAATAACAAGTGGTCATCTAATAACTGCCGTAATTTTGAGGTGGTATTAAGTATAGATAATATTTTGAAATATGTGCAACAAGTCATGTGATACAAAAATATCAGCAATATTTACAGGGGCAAACCATAGCTACTGCTAATACTTTCTACTGTGGCTTTTGCCTACATTCCATTTCAGAAGTCAGTGAAATAATAAATTTTTCCACCCGAGTTCACAGACATCCTGAATTCTATCCATGGATACCTTATCATGGACTCCCAGGTTAATAATTCTGGCCAAGGTACTTAATACGCTGCCTTTTTTTTTTTTTTTTTTTTTT
>NW_012112030.1:8038328-8050618 GCF_000951035.1 Colobus angolensis palliatus
AAGCCTCTAGGGAATCAAGGGAAACTAGGCCAATACTTTGTTTTGAATGGATTCTAATGTAGCCTCTTTTCAAGCGTTTGCAAAGAAACCTGAACTATATAAGGAGATGGGGCAAGAGTTGTTTTCAGTATGCAGCATTGAGAAGTGTTTAAGAGTTTTATATCATTAAAGAGAATACCTCAGCAGTATTAGGTTAGTGACGTTTTCTAATCTATTATTATTTAGGCTTTAAGGGCCTGAAGTCGAATTGAATCTTGTTGAAAGACGGGGGGAAAAGGATACAGGCGGGTGAGAGAGGATGCCCCTGAGTTTTAACGCCTGCATACAAGAGTCGCTAAAACTTACTCACACATAACTAGTTCAAATATTGGAAATCATCTTACAGCACACTATAATTTACCAAGATGCTTATAACTGTATACACACACACACTCTACAGAGAATTAGACAATTAGCAGTTTCAATAATGAATACAATACTACAAGAAAACGGAACATTTTCTCTTCCTTTGAGGAAATGCATGTTGCCTACTGAGCTATTCTTCTGCCTCTCCTTCTGATGTCAACGCAGAGCCAGAGCCATTTATGGCAGGTGCCTTGAGCGCGCCTAGAGGTCGCCTTTGGAATACTGCAGCGACTCAAGGATCCTGCTCAGCCCTTTTCGGCTCCAGCTGGTCCTTCGGATGCTCCGGTGTGGGTGAAGGAGCCTCGGCCCCTGGAAAGGAGGGGACCAACTCTCTCCGCAGGTGGCGACGTCGCCTGCGGCCGGTCGGGGGTGGGTATTGGGGAGACCCCTTTACCTGGAGGCGAGAGGGCCCCGGGGCCCCTGCTGCCCTCCGAGTGCGAGGACAGCTCTGTCGCGCCTGCGGGACGGACCAGCGAATCCGCGCGGGGGTCTCGGCGAGGACCGCAGGGGATGCTCCGCAGCTCCCGCACCGGCCTGGAGGGTTTTGTGGTTAGCAAGTTCCTGCTTCCGTCGCAGCGACGGAAAGTTTACCGCGGAGGAAGGGCACGTTCCTGCCCTGCAACCCGGAGCTGCTTCCCGGCAACATTAGCGCGTCCCTCCCGGCGGAGGCTCGGGGCTCCGGCCCCAGCGCTGAGCTCCACAGGGACGTAGCGCCCCCCAGCCCCGCTCTCCCTGCCAGCTCAGCCACACCGCTGACCCCCGGCTGGGCGCGCTGCGAGGAGGAGTGCGTGCCTCCCTGCTGGTGGCCCGAGGGTCTGCAGGTGAGCCTTGCCTCGCGGAGGCCGGAGCCCGCGCAAACTAAAATAATTGCACGTGGGGAAAATGTCAAACAGTAAAGAAATATACACAGTGACAAGTCTACACCTCACCCCCGTGCCCCAGTCTCCTAGTCTCCCTCTGCAGAGGGAACCACTGAGAGCAGTTTTTTGATGTTCAAGAGCTTACGGTGTATCCTATTGGCATAGTTCTGAGAATCCTCTTTCCATAATCAGAGGATGGAATCCTCAATTAAAGATGGCAATTCTTGAGTTAAATATTATGTTCAACACATACTTCAGCGAAGGTATTTGGCTTTCTGCAGGATTTATTGTTTGTAGATAGGATAATAATGGTGAAAATGCTGGTGTCTGTAACATATATTAAAACTGTATCCCTAACACTTAGCATAGTGCCTGGTACACAATAGGCACTCAGTAAATATTTAACTAAAATATTTTTGTTGACTGAATGAATGGAAAACAACTGCATAGGGCATAAGTTGTGGAAGTTTCTAAATTACTGCTGGCCCCATCCCCACCTCCATAAACACACAAATGCAACATTACTAAACCATTGACACTTAGTTTGTCACATGGTCTAACCTTTGACAGTATCTTCACCTCTGTTTTGAAAGAGCTTGCAGACCTGAAGTGCTATGCAGTTGCAAGTAAGTCTAGGCCTGTACACCCAACAGCTACACCCTAGTCTTAACCAATAACTACAGGAGGATTATGTTGACTGAGAATGCTTGTGAACAAAGGTCCATTGTGTGAAACTAACTCTATTTGTAACCAAAGGATGACTCTTGAATTACAATGTTGTTAAAGCTAGGTTTGAAAGAGTTACCAAAGAAAAGGAAACTCCAGAGTAATTTCCCATTGCAGTGATTTTCCTGATGCAACAAGGGACTGATATGCAAGGGTGTTTTATCTCTACAGATGATATACACTTCAGGATTCAGGGTGTAGAGCTATCAGTTTTTGAATCTCTCTACATGGGGTAATCCATGCTAGTTACTAAGTAGACCTTTCCATTATTAGAAACTTCATATTCAGTGCTTTAATACAATGAACCTTTTTTTGTTTGTTTGTTTTGTGTTTGTTTGTTTGTTTGTTTCTTTTTAAGAGACAGAGTCTCGGAGTCTCGCTCTGTTGCCCAGGCTGGAGTGCAGCCATCTCGGCTCACTGCAACCTCTGCCTCCCTGGTTACAGTAATTCTTCTGCCTCAGACTCCCGAATAGCTGAGACTACAGGCACATGCCGCCACGCCTGGCTAATGTTTTTCTATTTTAGTAGAGACGGGGTTTCAACGTGTTGCCCAGGCTGGTCTCACACTCCTGAGCTCAGGCAATCTGCCCGTCTTGGCCTCCCAAAGTGCTAGGATTACAGGCTTGAGCCACCGAGCCGGCCTGAACCTGTTTTCATTGAAGTGATACATTATTTTTTCGGGTATGACAGTGAACAAAGGATACTGATTAAAATAATGATTAAAGAAATATTTTCTATTGATATGTGTTTAATTTATAAATATCATTGATTTACTTATTCATTCATTTTTTGAGACAGGGTCTTGCTCTGTTGCCCACACTGGAGTGCAATGGTACAATCACCGCTCACTGCAGCTTTGACCACCTGGGCTCAAGTGATTCTTTTGCTCTCTTGAGTAGCTGGGACCACAGACGCACACCACCACACCCAGCTACTGTTCTTAATTTTTTTTTTTTTTTTTAATTTTGAGATGCAGTCTCGCTCTGTTGCCCAGGTTGGAGTGCAGTGGCATGATCTCAGCTCACTGCAACCTCCGCCTCCCAGGTTCAAGCAATTTTCCTGCTTCAGTCTCCTGAGTAGCTGAGATTACAGGCTCATGCCACCATGCCCAGCTCATTTTTGTGTTTTTAGTAGAGTCAGGGTTTCACCATGTTGGTCAGGCTGGTCTTGAACTCCTGACATCAAGTGATCTGCCCACTTTGGCCTCCCAAAGTGCTGGGATTACAGATGTGACCCACCATACCCGGTGTTTTAAATTATTTGTATAGATGAGGTCTTGCTATATTGCCCATGCTAGTCTCAAACTCCTGGGGTCAAGCAATCCTCCTGCTTTGGCCTCCCAAGGTGCTGGGATTACAGGTGTAAGCCACTGCACCTGGATTACTTAAAAAAATAAAATAAAAAACCTTTAATTTCTGGCCTGAGTCATAACTTAGAAATTACATCCATTGTCACTTCACTTCCTGATGAGATTCTTGATACTCTTCTCTGAGGGTTAGAAGTCCCATCTATGTGGAGTTTAGATTTTTTTAAAAAGTAATCAGAAAACATGTATTACGCACCTGCAGGGGAAATTAAAGACCAATAATACCAATGGGATCTACCTTCAAGATGTTCATAGTTCAGAAGGAGAAAGGGTCAAGTAAATCAACGGCTGTGTAAACAATAAGTGTGATGAAGGCCAGGTGTAGCGGCTCACGCCTGTAATCCCAGCTACTTTGGGAGGCTGAGGCAGGAGGATCACTTAAGCCCAGGAGTTTGAGGCCAGCCTGAGCCAACATAGCAAGACTCCATCTCTACAAAAAATAAAAATTGGCCTGGTGTGGTGGTACACGCCTGTAGTTTCAGCTACTTGGGAGGCTGAGGCAGGAGGATCACCTAAGAGCCTAGGAGGTAGAGGCTGTAGTAAGCCATGATAGCACCACTGCTCTCCAGCCTGGGCACCAGAGTGAGACCCCGTCCCTGCCCTCCCCAAGAAAAGAATAAATGTTATAATAGGAGATGGCAACTAAAAAGGCTCAGAGAAGGGACATCTGATCCCAATTTCTGGGAGGAGGTGTTAGTTAATTATTGAAGAATGAAGTTATTAGCAGATGAGGAGGAAAAGGCTGAATATTTCAGGAAGAGGAAAGTGCATGACCACAGGAAATTCAGCCTGTTAGGAAGGTTACCAGTGTACACAGAACAGAGAGAGAGGCTGGGGTCAGAGCAGGAAGGTTTTCATGTTAAATCTTAAACTTTATCCTAAAGGCATGGGGAGTTCTGAAGGTTTTTTGCAGGGCAGTGACAGGTCCAGAGACCTAATTAATATTCTAGAAAATTCTCTCTACCTGCCACAGGAGGGATGGATTGAAGGATGTGAGGCCAGAGGCCTCTCTTCCAAGAAACGGAAGTGATAAGGCCCTGAAATGGGCATGGAGATAGAGGAGAAATTAACGGGAGAGGCTCTCCAGGATGCAGCAATTGGTTGCATGTGGTGCTGAGAGTAAGCAGGCTTCTGGCTTAGGAGCCTGGTTGGATAGGAGTACCAGGTCATATAAAGACATGGGAAGAGGAGTCAGTCTGGAGTGGCCAGAGGCATGATGAGTTTTGAAAACATGAGTCCTGGTTTTGTAACTTACTAGTTGTGTGACCAAGAATAAATCACTTAACTTTTCCGTAAAAATAGGAAAGTGTTATCTACTTTATACACAGGTCATAATATAGACCTTTTTATGCAGGTCTAACATATAGACCTGTAGACCTGTAAACTCAAAAAGGTTGTTCAATTGCTAGTTATTACATATACAATAACACAATCTGCTGCTCATGTAGAAAGGATTTAAAAGGTGCTAAAAGACATCAATCTCAAATGTTTCCTAGCTATAAAGCTCTTCCAGCAGACTCCTTATGTTATATAAATGCTCATTTAATTTTCTTGCCACCAGACTGTAAGTACAGGGGCTGGGCCTTGTTGCATTTTTAATTCTTAGTGTGTAGCAAGTACCTAGAACATTTCAGGTTCCCAAGAAACGTTAAGCCAGTGAAGAAAGGAATTTTATCGTCATATGTTTTTTCTGAATATAGCTTTATGGATATAGAATTTGCGTACCATACAATTTACCCTGGTAAAGTGTACTCTACGGTGGTTTTTAATATATTCAGAGTTGTGCACTCATCATTACAATTTTAGAACATTTTCATCAACCCCAGAAAGAAACTCCATAGCCAATAATAGTCAGTCTACATTTCCCTTCCACCTACCCCTCCTCGGCCTTAGGCAACACTGATATATTTCTCTCTCTGTAGTGCTTCTCCTGGACATTTCATATAAACGGAATCTACAATATGTGGTCTTTTGTGACAGGCCTTTTACATATTGAATAATGTTGTCAAGGTTACTCTGTGTTGTAGCATGTATCAGTATTTCATCCTTCCCTTATTTTGGCTGAATAAATATTCCATTACACGGATATACCATACTTTATCCATTCATCAGTTGATGGGATAGAAGATCTTTTTAAGAATGAAATGTTTACCCAGAAGAAAGCATAAAAAACACCATCACATCAGTATGGACTGGTGTATGGAACACAAGGCAAATATACTTTTATGTGGAAAGGGGGAAATGAGAGCCAGAATGAGTTATTCTCCATTCCTCACCCCTTTTACCTCTTCTCTCACCTACTCCTCAAAGAGGAAATCTGGGAGGGGAAGCAAGGACTCTCCAAAAGGCAATGGTCTCACTGCTTAGTGGGCCCTTCCCAGTCCGATCAGCCTGGTGTGGTTTATGTAAACCTCAAGACTAGTCAGAGACAACCTTCTAGAAGCCTGCCCTGATCTCTCAGGCAGTTTTTAGTTCTATTTTCGTATTCCCAGAGACCACTGTACTTAGATTCATTTGCATTTTTCTCATTGTATCGCAATGGTGAGTAGAGGAAAGAGCATCAGACAGTCCTAAACAGTTCCACCACTTACCACCTGCTGACCATGGAGGAGTCACCTACTTACGGGCTGCAGGGTTGTTGTGAAAATTAAATAAGGTAAAATAGGGGAAATTATTGTGATATAGTAGAGTGGAAGGGACTTAAAAATCAGTCTACTTGACACTTCTTCTGAGACTATATTTTATGCATATGAAATCTCAAGACATTTACTTAATTTTTTTTTTTTTTTTTTAAAGAGACGGAGTCTCGCTCTGTCGCCCAGGCTGGAGTGCAGTGGCGCGATCTCAGCTCACTGCAACCTCCGCCTCCCAGGTTCAAGCAATTCTCCTGCCTCAGCCTCCCGAGTAGCTGGGACTACAGGCGCCCGCCATCACGTCCAGCTAAATATTTTGGTATTTTTAGTAGAGACCTGCCACAGGAGGGATGGATTAAAGGGGTTTCGCAGTGTTAGCCAGGATGGTCTCTATCTCCTGACCTCGTGATCCGCCCGCCTCGGCCTCCCAAAGTGCTGGAATTACAGGGGTGAGCCACCGCGTCCGGCCTACTTGAAATTTCTTGACGCAAACAACGTAATATAAAATGAGTTGCAAAGTTCGGAGAACTCCAGAGCCAGTTAACTCCTTGATGGCATTGCATTGCTAGGTCTACTTCCTTACCCTGGTAAAAGTGGCAGTTTCCTTTCTGGATTACTCCCTCCTCACCTTTTGTTAGTTTCAGAGTGACTTGTTGATAACTGTCAAGGTTCCCAGAAAGCGCCTAGCCAAAAAGATTCCTCACTTCTCTTTAAAGATGTGCACTCCCTAATACATGAATCAGCACTTTCTATTTCTTAATTTTTCTCTCATTTCCAGCTGCTGCCTTCACCGCCTTCTGGTATTTTTTTGTTTGATCGTCCACTGCTAAACTCCCAGCTCTTCAGAATTAAAATGAACTTTGCATCTACGCTGTTGTGGGTTCGAATCCTGGGTCTATCTAGCGTCTTTTTCTCCATCTGTAAAACAGGGTTAAAAATATCTTGTTTGTAAAGTTGTTCTCACATGTGGGTACTGAAGCGCTTAATAGCGTGGGTGGTGTTTGCAAGGTGACGCAACAGGAAAGGGCTAACCCTTTTCGGCAGTTCTGGCTTCAAGGAGGTCAGGCCCTTTAAGGTAGCGTCGCCCTAAGTCGCAGGACCGGGTCTCTCCGCCCGTCCCTCGGGCCGGGGGCGGGGCCTCCTAACCCGGAACTGACGGTCGGGCGTAGCCGGCACCGCCCATCTGCATCCCGGAAGGAGCGAGCTTGCGGCGCGTGAACCAGTGAGTGAAAGCGGCGCCGCCCGCCGGCCGCAGGTGCGGCAAAGCCAGTGTCATCTGCAGGTTCTCTTAGGGCTCCCGGAAAGGAGGGCGAGCCGCGTGCATTCGCGCCGCGCCTCCTTGCGTTTCTGTTCCCCAAATAGGGCCTCTCCTCCCGCCGCCCAGGCCCCTGCGTGGGCTGGACGCGTCAGCCCCACACATTAGCCTCGCTGCGCCGCCCAGACTCTGCCTTGCCTCCCCGTCCCGGTCCCTGGCCCCTGCCTTGTCGCCCGCCGCTGGAGCGGTGACCGCCCGGCCCGCCGTTCTTCTGCTGCTACCGCTGCCGGCATCATGGGCAGTGAGCAGAGCTCCGAGGCTGAGAGCCGACCCAACGATCTGAACTCCTCAGGTCGGTGTCCTAACCCACCCCCCTCCAGGCCGCCCTGTCTGCTTGCAGAGCGGGCTGCCTCCCAGACTAGTGGGGTCTGGGACTGCGGACGGGAACGCACAGAAAAAGCCCTCACCATGTTACTAGGAAAAAAAAAAGTCCCCATCTGTCCTGGCCTCAATTCCCCTGATGGAAGTGCCTGTGACTGCAAGCTAAGCCAGCGTGGGCGCCGGTGCCTATTCTTTATTTTCAAAACAGCCGTTTCTCCCAGCTACAGCCTACTGTTTAAAAGACGACCTAATTAATTTTTGGCTCTAGTGCTCATGGCTGATGTAGTGAGATTTGGCTCACACAGTGGATGGATTATAGGACCTCTAAGAACAGGCTGTTTCTTAAAAAACGGGTGGTAGAGGTTCCTTTTCTGAAGGGATATGTGATAGGTGTTCACTTACTTTGAACCCTTGAGTGCAGAGGTCTCCAGAAACAGCTTTTTCTTCTCAGAAGGTGTCTTGGTCCCTTTTCTGATCTTACAGAGGTTGACCAGACAGCAGGCTCTGGTGTTTTCCATTGTTGTTCCCTGTCCCTGATTTTTAGATTCCTCTAAGCGTTTGAGACAAGAATGGGAGGATTATTGTGTTTGCGATACAGTGAGTGTTCAATACATAAAACAGCTGATGTTTAATTGAGGACCATTTGCTGCTTTTTTTATTACCCACGCAGGCCAGGACAGCTGGGAGTGCTTTGGTTAAGCTCCGGGGTTGCTAATGCAAATTAGTTAATCCGGGTCCTAAAAAGAGTCCCTGATTTTAGAAGTTCTCTGTTCTTGATAGGATTTGTGGTTCATAAATAGGCAAGCTAATAGATCTAAGGGTGTTTCACTTTGAAGTGTGACCTTTAAGACTAGTTCAGACCTACATTCTGGGGGACTGGATTGGGGCAGCTTTGAATGGTGGGCAGCGTCTACTAGCTTTGCTACGTTTTTCTATTTCCTTGGAAGGCCCAGAGTGTCATATTTGTTGTAAGAAATATAATCATTGTGACATCTGACATTTTTGCCTCTATGGCAGGGCAGAAACATATTTGGGGGGAAGTGGTGTGGCATCTTTTTAATATGCTTGCTTGCCCATAAACCAACAGCATTTGCGCATTTCCGATGTTAGAATTTGCCTATTCCCCTGTGCCAAGTACTTTATATACATTTACATAGAATTTTTGCAATAATCCCATTTTACAGATAAGGTAGTAGAGGCTAGCTGGAATGTTTCGAACTCCCCTTTCCTCTGGCATCTGGGGAAGGAGGAATCACAATTTATAGCAGGAAAGATTTCTGGCATGGCTTTTGTAAAATGTTAGGTAAATTACCAAAACAGGTAAAGAAATATTTCTTGAAAAGAAATAAAAGCAGCAGAGATTTTTCTAAAAAAGGGAATGCCAAGCTTCCGGAGACGAGCTTCTAGGAGACAGAGCAGTTCTATGACATCCCTGGATTAACCTTTGAGATATGACTATAGTGAGCCTGGGAATATTACCTTCTAGAGCATAAAACACTTTAAAGATTCATTCATGCCCCAGTCTGGAAGATATTTGGGGTAGAGGATGATTTCTTGGTCCAGGGAGTCCTTTATAATATGAATCCCTTCCCTCCAAATGGATTACTTTCTCCCAAGGAACCTGAATTGATCTCCCCCTTTGTCCTCCAAATTTCTGATTTTTGCCTCAGCCTAGAATGGACTTACTGGCTATTTTTGCCCTGGACTAATGCTATAGTTTTAAGAATGAAGGGGCTGAAGTCCTAGTTACTCAGGAGGCACAGGTGGGAGGATTGCTGGAGTCCAGGAGTTTAAATAATAAACTTTTTTTTTTTTTGGGGGGGGGACAGAGTCTCACTGTTGCCTAGGCTGGAGTGCAGTGGCATGATCCTGGCTCACTGCAACCTCTGCCTCCCAGGTTCAAGCAATTTTCATGCCTCAGCCTCCTGAGTGGCTGGGATTACAGGGACCTCACACCTGGATAATTTTTGCATTTTTAGTAGAGATAAGGTTTAACCATGTTGGACAGGCTGATCTCTAACTCCTGACCTCAAGTGATCCACCTGCCTTGGCCTCCCAAAGTGCTGGGATTACAGGAGTGAGCCACCGTGCCCAGCCACCTTGACTTAAAAAAAAAAAAAAAAAAAAAAGTTAGGAGGCTGAAGCCTCTGGAATAGGCCAGTCATTTGGGGTTTGAGACCAGGGTTTTTTCCTGGACTTACTAAACGTAGCTGGCTTGATGTGGTAGGGTGGATAGACAGCTTTGCAACTCTAGTGTCGCAGAGATGGGCCTTGTGTACCAGTAACTTAGAGACCTCTAATTCCTTTCCTAACTTTCTAGCACTGCTGACTTTGGGCAAGTCACAGTTAAATTTTGTACCCTTTATTTCTCATTTTAGAAATAGGGATATATATATATCAAGATATCAGGATAATTAAAGAAGGAGAAAATGAAAACAGTCTGCCTATACTTTTATGTGCTGAAAAAGAAAACGTTTGGTTACGAAAGAAGTTTATTCATGTTATATAATCCTGTAATGGGTCAGGCACAGTGGATCACACCCGTAATCCCAGCACTTTGGGAGGCCAAGGCGGGTGGATCACGAGGTCAGGAGCTGGAGACCAGCCTGGCCAATATGGTGAAACCCCACCTCTACTAAAAATACAAAAATTAGCCAGGTGTGGTGGCGGGTGCCTATAGTCCCAGCTACTCAGGAAGCTGAGGCAGGAGAATTACTTGAACCCAGGAGGCGGAGGTTGCAGTAAGCGGAGATTGCACCACCGTACTCCAGCCTGGCAATAGAGCAAGGCTCTGCATCAAAATAAAATAAATTCCTGTAATGTCTGAGGGTTTTTGTTGTTGTTTTGTTTTTTGAGACTGCTGTTCTCTCACCCATGCAGTGGTGTGATCATGGCTCACTGCGGTCTTGACCTCCTGGGCTCAAGTGATCCATCTCAGCTTCCTGAGTCGCTGGGACTATAGTGTGCACCACCACATCTGACTAATTAAAAGAATTTTTTTTGTAGAGACAGGCTCTCACTGTGGTTGGTCTTGAACTCTTGGACACTGGTAATCCTCCTACCTCAGCCTCTCCAAGTGCTGAGATTACAGGCATGAGCCATTCTAGGCTGAGGCAAAAATCAGAAATTTGGAGGACAAAGGGGGAGATCAATTCAGGTTCCTTGGGAGAAAGTAATCCATTTGGAGGGAAGAGATTCATATTATAAAGGACTTTTTTTTGAGATGGAGTCTCGCTCTGTCGCCCAGGCTGGAGTGCAGTGGCCAGATCTCAGCTCACTGCAAGCTCCGCCTCCCAAGTTTATGCTATTCTCCTGCCTCACCCTCCCGAGTAGCTGGGACTACAGGCCACCTCGCCCGGCTAGTTTTTTGTATTTTTTTAGTAGAGACGGGGTTTCACCGTGTTAGCCAGGATGGTCTCGATCTCCTGACCTCATGATCCGCCCGTCTCGGCCTCCCAAACTAAGTCTCACTCTGTTGCCCAGGCTCAAGTGCAGTGGCACGATCTTACCACACCCCAACCTCTGCCTCTTGGGCTCAAATGATTCTCCTGCCTCAGCCTCCTCAGTAGCTGGGATTATAGGGACCCACCACCATGCCCTCTTAATTTTTGGCCAGGCTGGTCTCAAACTCCTCACCTCAGGTGATCTGCCCGCCTTGGCCTCCCAAAGTGCTAAGATCACAGGCATGAGCCACCGTGCCTGGCTCCAGCCTGAGTTTTTAAAAATGCTCCTATAATTCCTTCCCACCACCCCAACCCCAACTGCAAGATAGCTACATTGTATAAAATTATTCTTTTTAATCACTACACCAAAAACTGCCTTTGTGAGGCAGAGGTGCCTAACTAATACACATCTCCTAAGCAGTGTAACTTTATTTTCAGTGACTCCTTCACCAGCCAAGCATAGAGCCAAGATGGATGATATTGTGGTTGTAGCTCAGGGCTCCCAGGCCTCACGAAACGTCAGCAACGATCCCGATGTCATCAAGTTGCAAGAGATTCCAACCTTCCAGCCCCTTTTGAAAGGTAAAGGATTGCATTTTGTTTTATCTGAATTTGCTGGAGAGATTTGTGTAGCCCTACTACTTTCTTTCTATGTATCCATTTATTTTGCTCTCTCATCTCCTTTAGGTCTTTGCTTAAATGGCATCTTCTCAGTGAAGCCTTTCTTGATTTCCCTAATTAAAATTGCAGAGCCTTTCCCTACCTGTTTTTCTCTATAGCCCTTAATTATCATTGACCTATTGCAAATATGTTTACTGTCTGTATTTCTCTGCTAGAATGTGAGCTCCATGATGGCAGGTATTTCTTCTTTTGCTTACTGTTGAATTCCCAGCACTTGAAATGGAACCTGGTATAAGATAGGGACTGGGTAAGTGAATGAATGAGGTCGAAAATGGCCCTTTCCTGTTATATTCCCATGAAAAGATTTTCATTCTTTTTTTTTTGAGACAGAGTCTCGCTCTGTCGCCTGGGCTGGAGTGCAGTGGCGGGATCTCAGCTCACTGCAAGCTCTGCCTCCCGGGTTCGCGCCATTCTCCTGCCTCAGCCTCCCGAGTAGCTGGGACTACAGGCGCCCACCACCACGCCCGGCTAGTTTTTTTTGTGTTTTTTTAGTAGAGACAGGGTTTCGCCGTGTTAGCCAGGATGTTCTCGATCTCCTGA
>NW_012112030.1:8055263-8063255 GCF_000951035.1 Colobus angolensis palliatus
ATCTTTTGTGTTACATGTATTATATACTGTATTGTTACAATCAAGTAAACTAGACAAAAGAAAATGTATGAAGCAAATGATAAGGAAGGCCAGGTGCAGTGGCTCATGCCTGTAATCCCAGTACTTTGGGAGGCCGAGGAGGATGGATCGCTTCAGGTCAGGAATTTGAGATCAGCCTGGCTGCCATGCTGACACACCATCTCCACTGAAAATACAAAAATTAGTTGGGTGTGGTGGCGTGCAGCTGTAGTCCCAGCTACTTGGGAGGCTGAGGCACAAGAATCGCTTGAACCCGGGAGGCAGAGGTTGCAGTGAGTCAAGATCATGCCACTGCACTCCAGCCTGGGTGACAGAGTGAGACTCGGTCTCAAAAAAAAAAAGAAAATTAAAAGGAAGAGAAAGTATATTAACTATTTATTGAGTGGAAGTGGATCATCAGAAAGATCTTCATCATTGTCTTCACGTTGAGTAGGCCGAGAAGGAGGAAAAGGAGGGGTTAGTTTTGCTGTCTTAGGGGTGGCAGAGGCAGAAGAAAATCCACATATAAGTGGACCCATGTGGTTCAGACCCATGTTGTTGTTCAAGGGTTAACTGTAATTCATTTTATGATAATCACTAGTAGGGGAAATACGTAGGAGAAGACTTTGTGTTAAGGGAAGCTAACCTCAGATTTGAAGTCATCACTGAGGGCTGGGCATGGTGGCTCACGCCTGTAATCCTAGCACTTTGGAAGGCCGAGGCGGTTGGATCACCCGAGCACAGGAGTTTAAAACTAGCCTGGCCAACATGGCAAAACACTGTCTCTACAAAAAATACAAAACTTAGCTGGGCATGGTGGTGGGCACCTGTAGTTCCAGCTACTCAGGAGGCTGAGGTGGGAGTATCACTTGAGCCCAAGAGGTGGAGCTTGCAGTGAGCCAACATTGCATCACTGCACTCCAATCTGGGCGACAGAGCAAGACTCTGTCTCAAAATAAATAAATCATCACCGAGTGCCCTAAAAGTGAATAATTAATGTGATGCAGTTAATGCAATGCAACTGGACCTGATTTCATTGATAAATGAGTTTTAACTGGGACTTTGCCACCAACTAGTATGTTGTCTGGCTTTGTTTTTCCACCTTTTTGAGCTTTGGTTATTAAGAACATTGAGAATAGGTGTAGGAAGGAGGAAGGCTAGTAAGGAGCAGGTTGCAGGAAGAGGTTATCTGGGATTTGGTTAAGGAAGGTAGAGATGAGATCATGGCTCACTGCAGCCTCAACCTCCTGAGCTCAAGTGATCCTCCCACCTCAGCTTCCAGAGTAGCTGGGACTACAGTGTGCACCACCACACCCGGCTAATTAAAATACATTTTTTTTTTTTTGTAGAGACAGGGTCTCACTATGTTGCTCATGTTGGTCTCAAGCTCCTGGACTCCAGTGCTCCTACCTTAGCCTCCCAAAGCGGTGAGACTACAGGCGTGAGCCACCATGCCCGGCCCAAGTTTTAAAAAATACTGTAGAAGGCCGGGCGCGGTGGCTCAAGCCTGTAATCCCAGCACTTTGGGAGGCCGAGACGGGCGGATCACGAGGTCAGGAGATCGAGACCATCCTGGCTAACACGGTGAAACCCCATCTCTACTAAAAAATACAAAAAACTAGCTGGGCGCGGTGGCAGGCGCCTGTAGTCCCAGCTACTCGGGAGGCTGAGGCAGGAGAATGGTGTAAACCCGGGAGGCGGAGCTTGCAGTGAGCCGACATCCGGCTACTGCACTCCAGCCTGGGAGACAGAGCGAGACTCCGTCTCAAAAAAAAAAAAAAAAAAAAAAAAAAAAAAAAATACTATAGAAAATAGTTTCTGTAATTCATCCCCTCCCTGCACCCCCACTTGATGAGAATGGCATGAATCTAGAAGTGACAACATGTGGCTATGGCCAGACTACAGCAAGCAAAAAGCCAGTGAGCATTTAAGGCAGTGCTCATGTTTCACTTGTGAAGACGAAACATCTTGGGCCGTGATTAGGAAAGGTAGGCAAAGGGGGTGGGAATGATAAGTGTAATTATGATAATAGTATCTTATCCCCATGCTTCTCCATAATCGCTATTGTTCTTTACATTTTTATAGATTAAAATATTGAGGCCTAGAGAGGCCTGATTAATTAAATTAAATTAATTGCCTGAAGTCACGTGGCTGTAAATGATAGCACATTTTAAGATTGCATCAGGGCATAGAATGAGACTTAGTTTCCAATTCTAGCAAAGCCCATTATAGAAGTTACTAGGATATACAGGAACTAGCATGGTGGGTATGAGGTTGTTTGGGTTTTAGGTGCAGCATTTGTTGCGGAGCCTCCTGCTTTGACATTGTTCTGCCTGATAATTAAAAGCCCTGCCCTCTGCCTCCTGGGCTGCTGCAGGGGCCACGCATCACTGTCGCCTTTATACTCTGATCTCTTTTCCCCCTTTCCTGCTTTCAGGATGAGGCCGTTCCTCAAAATAGTAAAAAGGCCACACAGTGAAGGCTGTACCCCCCAGGTTTGATTTCAGAAAGCTTTTATTCAACTTAATGACAGTTTATTCTTTCAAAACAATATATTCAAGTATTACACAGAGTTCACTATTGTTTCATAATGTCATATGATGTAATGCTAATGCTGGTGGGTGATCTGCAGAGGCAGTGGCTGGGCGAGTTTGGGGCTATTTGTATGACTGAGGTAATGTTTGCATTTTTAATAAGCAAGCAGATTCTTTCTTTGGCCTTAACCCTTTTGCATAAATATACCAGAGTATAATTTATGCTCCATAATCCAAATATCTGTTCCTTATTTTGATCAAAGGGATTTCTGTTTTTCATAGCAATGTCTGAATTAGTAATTTATTTTGACATGTAAAGCATTTTATAGGAAATTAAAGATTAGAAAATGAGAAAGTAGCCACAAATGGCTGTGACAGAACACAAAGACAAAATAGTAGATTTGATGTAAGTTAGCAAGATTCTAAGAAGTTAACAAACCCTGTATAGATTTCTTACTTGAAATTCAACCACTTATATTTTTTAATGAATCCCGCTCTATTGTATGTCATTCTATAGAAAGGAAATATTTGCAAAAGTAATATTGTTGATGTTTTATATATATAAAAGTTACAAAAATAATTATTCTGTTGACTCTTAGTAGATGAATACATGCGTATGTACACACATACGTGCATGTGACATTCTTTGCAACTGAGCTATCATTTTTGTTACTGACCTTGAGTACAACGTAAGAGATTGTCTTGCTGCCTAAGGAAGAGACTGTCTTTGTTAGTAACAAGGATGATCAAACATATACAGTGTAGATACTGAAATGATACTAAGCAACTTTGTTGGGAGTTTGGTGTTTGGTTATTAAGAACATGATGCATGTGAAGTAGATTTTGATAATTAAAAAGAGCCTGGGGCTTTTCATAGTGGAGCGAAATCTCATGAACAGCAGTGAAAGCTTTCAAATCACACGGAACATTGAGAATTAGAGCTTGAAAGTGTAGCTAGGGGAGAATGAAGCAATGGAAAAAGGGCAATAAGGAGAGCATGATGGAACTAGGTTTCAAATGACCAGTTTCTTCACATTCTTCTATCATCTGGACAAATAAAAGTCTTTGCATTCATCAGATGTCTGCCTCTACCAGCTGTCAGACCTTATCATTGCATTGGAAAATGGCAGCCAAGGGAAGGGACAAGAGAATGGATCTTAATCAGAGCCACAGTCTTCTCTGGATGGCTTAAAGATCATCTCTAAACCCAGGGGTAATCCTAAGTATATTTTCCCCCAAATACCATATCGGAAAGATTGATGACTTATTCCTGATTACTTTATAGATTTGTATTTGTAATAGCTCTTCAGTTAAGCTTTTAAACATGGCTAATCAGAGAAGTGTGAGTTGTGTGTAAAAACAAAAACAAGAATAAACATAGCTGTTTACCGGCATTGGGTTGGCCTTACTCAGAAGAGGGGAAGTACCAGGTGAATGATTGCTTTCAACTGGTTGAGAAAGTGAAGCTGTCTCACCAGAATACCCTCATTTTCCCCCTCACTCCCATAAATCTCTGTGTGCCTGCATCCATTCTTGTTTCTTTCCATTAAATCTCAGAGAGGGTATCCATGCCTTTCTCTGAAACTTAATGCCATTCTGTTTCACTCTTTTCATTTGCTGGGACTTTGCTCCTGCCTTTTTTTTTTTGGTCTAGCAACCAGCTTAGTGGACCTCTTTCCTCTTGTTCGAATATATAGCTTTTCCCATCTTAAAAACAAGACAAACACTTTCTTTCGATTTAGTTGCCCTCCTGGCTACCATGCTTTCTCTTTTCTCATTTCTGCTGCTAAACTTACTGATTCCATGGCCGCTACATGCTGTCCCTGCATCCTTGATACCTCTGCCATTTGGGAAGTTCCCCTGGATAGGCTCTCATATATATAATTTCATCCATATTTGCTGCTTTGGAGGATTACTAGTGTTTTATTTTCATGCTTGAAGTTATTTTCTCAGTTCACATCCTCCTCCTCTTTTCCATATTTAACACAGATTTCTATCCCACTTGTTAAAACTCCCTTCCTTTAGCTTGTGATACCTCCCCATCCAGTGGTATTCTCTCTCTCTTTTTTTTTTTAGTCTACTCATTAGTCTCTGTTCCTCTCTGCACAGCATTTTTCCTAGTGTTCTTTTGGAAAACCAAGATTCTAAGGAGCTTTAAGTATTCTGAAATACAGACATCAAGATAATTGTAAGTCTCTGTCATCAACTTCAACTTTTTTTTCTTTTCCTTTCTTCTTTTTTCTTTTTGAGATAGGATCTTGATCTGTCATCCAAACTGGAGTGCAGTGGCACGATCATAGTTCCCTGCAGCCTTGACCTCCCAGGTACAAGTGATCTTCCCACCTCAGCCTCCCAAGGAGCTGGGACCACAGATGCGGCACACCTGGCTAATTTTTTTTTTTTTTTTAATTTAGAGATGGGGTGTCACTTTGTTGTCCAAGCTGGTCTCAAGCTCCTGGGCTCAAGCAAACCTCCCACCCTGGCCTCCCAGAACACTTGAGATTATAGGTGTGAGCCACTGCACCTGGCCAGCTTCAACTTCTTGTTCTGTTTGTCCATACAGTCACTTTAAATTCAGCATGCTCCATCTTCCACTTGTGTATTATGTATTTATTCATTTTATTTATTCAACAAATACTGAATCTTCTTAGGCAAGTAATGTGCACTTGAAAAGAATGTGTTCTGTAGTTAATGGGTGTAGTGTTCTATAAATATCAATTAGGTCAAGAAATGGTGATCGTCAAATCTTGTCTGTCTATATTGATTTATTTCATTAATTTGATCACTTAATGAAAGAGAGGTATTCAAATATCCAGCCATTTTTGTTAATTTGTCTATTCCGTTTATTCCATTGGCTTCTACTTCGTATGTTTTGAAAGTCTGTTATTAGGCATATATGCATTAATGATTATTATATTGATCCATCTTTATGAAAATGTCCTATCGATGTATTATTACCCCTCTCTTGTAGTCTAATTTGTCTTGTATCAATATAGCCACTCCGGCTTTCTTACGCTTAGTATTTGCATAGTATACATTTTACTATTCTTTACTTATTGTTATTGATTTATGTCTTTATATTTAAAGGGCATCTCTTGTGGACAGCATATAGTAGGGTCTTGGTTTTGTATCTAGGCTGATAGTCTGCCTTTTAATTAGTGTGCAAATCGATATGGTTGGATTTTAGGTCTCCCATTTTGCTCTTCATTTTCTTTCTTTTCTTTTTTTTTTCTTTTTTCTTTTTTTGAGACAGAGTCGCGCTCTGTCACCCAGGCTGGAGTGCAGTGGCATGATCTCAGCTCACTACCAGCTCCACCTCCCAGGTTCACGCCATTCTCTTGCCTCAGCCTCCCGAGTAGCTGGGACTACAGGTGCCCGCCACCACGCCCGGCTAATTTTGTATTTTTAGTAGAGACTGGGTTTCACTATGTTAGGCAGGATGACCTTGATCTCCTGACCTTGTGATCCACCCGCGTTGGCCTCCCAAAGTGCCAAAGTGCTGGGATTACAGGCATGAGCCACCACACCTGGCCTTTCTCTTCATTTTCTGTTTGTGCTGTATGCTTTTGGTTACTTTCATACTCCTTTCCTCCTTCCTTTGGATCAATTGCATTTTTTTTTTTTTAGTACATATTCCATTTTAGTTTCTTTTTTGGCTTTTTAAGTTATACTCCTTTGCGTTATTTTTTAGTGGTTGCTCTTGAGGTTACAATATAGTCTTCATTTATCATAGTTCATTTAGAATTACTATTGTATCACTTCATGTAAAATGTAGGAACCTTTCAATGGTGTGGTTTCATTCACCCCCCAACTTCTTTTGTTTTGTTTTGTTTTGTTTTTTTAAAGAAAAAGTCTTGCTCTGTGGCCCAGGAGGGAGTGCACTGGCACAATCTCAGCTCACTACAACCTCTGCCTCTCCAGTTCAAGTGAGTCTTGTGCCTCAGCCTCCTGAGTAGCTGGAACTACAGGTGTATGTCACTATGCCTAATTTTTTTATTTTTAGTAGAGATGGGGTTTCTCCATGTTGGTCAGGCTGGTCTCAAACTCCTGACCTCAGGTGATCTGCCTGCCTCGGCCTCCAAAAAGGCTGGGATTACAGGCATGAGCCACCACGCTTGGCCTACCTTCACTTCTTTGTGCTATTGCTTTCATGTATATTGCATCTACATACGTTAGAAATCCCATAGTGGTTTTACACACACAGACACACACACACACACACACGTTTTTGTTTTAAGCAATAATATATCTTTTGAAGAGATTAAGAGAAGAAAATAACTATATATAGAATGTGATGTTTACCCACATAGTTAACATTTCCAGAATTCCTAATCCCTTTCTCTAGTTTCTATTTGATGTCATTTATTTTTAGTTTAAAGGACTTCTTTTAGCATATCTTACAGTATAGGTCAGCTGGAAAAAAGTCCTGTTTTTATCTATCTGAACATTTTGTTTGCCCACTTTTGTTATAAAGTCATTTTTTTGGTGTAATTACTAAGTTTTTAAAGAGATATTGTGAGACTCCATGAAATCTCATTTTTTAATCTACCTTTATTTCATTAGTTATAATATCTATTGATGATTCTTGCTTGAATTAATTATGCTGTAATGGCTACCAAATAACTGTTTTCTAATTTTTTCATTCCTTCTACATTTATTAGTTTATATTCTACTGGAAGGAATAGGTTTCTCGTCTCCCCATTTATTTATTCAAATCAGCGTGGAACAGTCAACTCCTATTTTGTCCAATGAGTTGTATGTAATCTGTTATTATCATTATTTCTTTTCAATCTCAAAATGTTCCAGAATTGGCCAGTGACAGCATCTTCAATCTAACTTACTGTGTCCTTTTAACATATTCGCCTTATTCTTTGAAAATGTCTTTATTTTCCGGCACAATATAATGTTCCAGACTTACCTTTTTCTTCCATGGCCCCAGCTCTAGAATCAGGCATTTCTTAAAGGAACCCTGGTTCTTTTAATGGAGGGTCGTATTTAGAATCCATTTCCAGACCTTCTCAGAAGATTTAGCTAGGGAATCCATAGATACCCACACATTTATACCTATGTTTATTTTTATATGTTCATATATTTGGCAACACGATCTTGCCCTTTCACCCTGGCTGGAGTGCAGTGGCACAGTCACGGCTCACTGCAGCTTTGACCTCCTAGGCTCAAGGAATCCTCCTACCTCAGCCTCCCAAGTAGCTGGGACTACAGGTGCGTGCCACCAAGCCCAGCTAATCTTTTTGTATTTTTTGTAGAGATGGGGTTTCCCATTGTTGCCTAGGCTAGTCTCAAACTCCTGGGCGTAAGCGATCCATCCGCCTCAGCCTCCCAAAGTGTTGGGATTAGAGACGTGAGCCACCATGCCTGGCGTATATTTTCTATATATTGAAAATGATAAGTTCACACTAATGTGTTCTCTATGTTCTTTGAT
>NW_012112030.1:8064745-8067101 GCF_000951035.1 Colobus angolensis palliatus
CTGTTGCCTTGTGTATTATGAAGTCTCTCCACTGTGGCTAGTGGGAACATGAGCTCTTCAGAAAATGTTTGGCCTACTGCTTCCCTCTAGCTGTTTCTCCAGTCCCTGGAATCTCACCTTACAAATTTGCAGATGATGTTTTCAGAGATTTAAGGGTACCCTGTGCAGATCTCAAGGCTGCCCCCTTCTCTCCCATATTCTGCTGTGTAAATCCTACCCACTTGAGTTTCTGCAAACTTTGCTCTTTCTCTAACTCAGTGAGGCTGCTAGCCTTTTTTTTTTTTGAATGCGGAATCTTGCTCTGTCGGATTGGAGTGCTGGAGTGCAGGCTGGAGTGCAGTGGCGCTATCTTGGCTCACTGCAAGCTCTGCCTCCTGGGTTCACGCCATTCTCCTGCCTCAGCCTCCTAAGTAGCTGGGACTATAGGCGCCCGCCACCACTCCTGGCTAATTTTTTTGTATTTTTAGTAGAGATGGGGTTTCACCGTGTTAGCCAGGATGGTCTTGATCTCCTGACCTCGTGATGTGCCTGCCTCGGCCTCCCAAAGTTCTGAGATTACAGGCGTGAGCCACCATGCCCGGCCGGCTGTTAGGCTTTTTTTGATGTCCATCCTGCTATGGACTGAATGATTTTGTCTCCCTCCAATTCACAGGTTGAAATTGTAATCCCCAGCATGCTGTGTTAGGAGATGGGGCCTTGGGAAGTGATTTGGTCATGAGGGTGGAGCCCTCATGTCTTGGGAGTCACACCCTTACACGAAGAGGGGGAGGGAGGTTGCTTCCTCCCTCTGTTCTTAGCCATGTGAGGACACAAGGAGAAGACAGCCATTTGCAAACCAGGAAGAGTGCCCTCACCAAATACCAAATCTGCCAGCACCTAAGTCTTGTGCTTCCCAGCCTCCAGAGCTGTGAGAAATAAATGTATATTGTTTAAGCCATCCAGTTTATGATAATCTTGTTGTAGCAGCCTGTACTGACCAAGACACCTCCTTGGTCTGCCTCTTGGAAACTGCCTTTAGGTAATAAGCTGGGAAAAATGGTAGGGCTTGTTTTCCTTCTGTCAGGGATCAGAGTCCTGTGCTGCCTATTACACAATATCAGAAATTAGTGTTTCTGTATTTTTGTCTGGTTTTCTAGTTGTTTATTACCACATAATAGCAGTTAATCCTTCATAGGCAGAAGCAGAAATCCTTTTAAAAATGCTTTTTAGTCCATATTTTTTGTCTGATACCACTTTTTCCATTTTAAGAGCCTCCTGCCAGCAGCCTTTATTTATTTTTTATTTATTTATTTATTTTTATTATACTTTAAGTTCTAGGGTACATGTGCATAACGTGCAGGTTTGTTACATATGTAACCAGCAGCCTTTAATTGGTCATTCATTTCTGCAACATATTGCTAAACACCTGCTAAGTGCCTGATGTGGTCAGACAGTGCAGATACAAAAAATAGAAGACAGTTGCTGCCCTTTAGGACCTTATTGTTTTGTGAGTGATTTAGACAGGTAAGTACTCATAATATTATCATATTAGTAATACTGGCCACATGTCCCAAAGAGCAAATAAACATGGAAGAGATAATTATTAATTCGGCCTGGGAATTTGGGGCAGGCTTCCCAGAGGAAGTGACATTGAGCTGAGCTTTGAGGGATGAATGGCAGGTAGCCACATAGAGAAGGCAGAGTCGCAGAGGGTATTCTCTTTTTTTTTTTTTTTTTTTTTTTGAGAAGTCTCACTCGGTCGCCCAGGCTGGAGTGCAGTGGTGCAATCTCGGTTCACTGCAAGCTCCGCCTTCCGAGTTCACGCCATTCTCCTGCCTCAGCCTCCCGAGTAGCTGGGACTACAGGCGCCCGCCACCATGTCCGGCTAATTTTTTTTGTATTTTTGGTAGAGACGGGGTTTCACTGTGTTAGCCAGGATGGTCTCCGTCTCCTGACCTCGTGATCCGCCTGCCTCAGCATCCAAAATGCTGGGATTACAGGCGTGAGCCTCCGCACCCAGCCGAGGGTATTCTTAGTTTAAAAGTCTTCTATACGTATTTTAAAATGTATAATTAAAAGATGCTGGCCAGTCACAGTGGCTCATGCCTCTAATTCCAGCACTTTGGGAGGCCGAGGTGGCAGGATTACTTGAGCCCAGGAGTTCGAGACCAGCCTGAACAACATGGCGAGACCCTATCTGTACTACAAAAAAAAAAAAAAGTTTAGCTAGCTGTGGTGGTGCACACCTGTACTCCTAGCTACTTGGGAGGCTGAGGTGGGAGGATCGCTTGACCCTGGGAGGTCGAGCTGTTTTCATAGCACTGTACTCCAGCCTGGGCGGCAGAATGAGACCTTGTCTCAAAAAAAAAAAAAAAAA
>NW_012112030.1:8069651-8073821 GCF_000951035.1 Colobus angolensis palliatus
GAGTCACACTCTGTCACCCAGGCTGGAGTGCAGTGGCGTGATCTTGACTCACTGCAACCTCCACCTCCCAGGCTAAGCAATTCTTGTGCCTCAGCCTCCCGAGTAGTTGAGACTACAGGTACGCACCACCATGCCTGGCTAATTTTGTGTATTTTTAGTAGAGATGGGGTTTCACCATGTTGGCCAGACTGGTCTCGAACCACTGACCTCAGGTGGTCCGTCTGCCTCTGCCTCCTAAAGTCCTGGGATTACAGGCATGAGCCACCATGCCCAGCCAAGAGTAGGGATTTTGTCTTAAACATCTCGGATTTCTTAGGGCCCAGCACAAAGCTTGGCACTTAGTAGGTGTTCAGTAAATGCAATTAAGCATTAGGGTAGTACACTAGATGTCATGAGGGGAAAAGATAGCTCACAGGTCCGTTCTCAAGAAGTCTCATTTGGGAGACAACACGTGCCCACAGCACACGGTGTTGTGTGTAAACCAAATGAGTAGTGCATTCACTAGCTTCTGTAGTATTTCAGGGGATCAGTAGCTCTTGGGAGCTAGCGGTGGTGATCAAAGGTGTCCTTAAGAGAAAGTTATTTAGAGATGAAAAAGTAGGACAGTTACAAGTGAAGAAAGCAATGAGCCTCGGTTTAAGGATAGGAAAATGCAGGCAGCAAAGATTTAGAAAGATAAAAATTCAAGGGCCTTGAATTTAAAGCATACATTTAGGTTTAATATTTTTTAGGGGTATTGGAGGGGACATTGAAGGATATTGGTGTGGGAAAATAATATGTTGCATGATAATTTGTAATTTACAAAACAATAGCACTTGAAGAAGAATGAATTAAAGATGATTGCTCTTTGATTTTAGAATACTTCTGTTTTAAAGTCTATTACAGGCCGGGCGTGGTGGCTCACACCTGTAATTCCAGCACTTTGGGAGGCTGAGGTGGGCAGATCACCTCAGGTCAGGAGTTTGAGACCAGCCTGGCCAGCATGGTGAAACCTCGTCTCTACTAAGAATACAAAAAATAGCCAGGCATTGTGGCGCGTGCCTGTAATCCCAGCTACTCAGGAGGCTGAGGCAGGACAGTTGCTTGAACTTGGGAGGCAGAGGTTGCAGTGAGCCAAGATCGTGCCACTGAACTGCAACCTGGGTGACAGAGTGAGACTCTGTCTCCCCGAAAATAAATAAAGTTTACTAGAAACACTTTTATTTAAAAGAGCGAACATAGGCGTAGGGCTTAGTATAGTACTTCGCACTTAATAAACCCTCAGTAAATGATTCTTGTTGATAGTAATATTATTAAATCAGGTAAAAATATTAGAGACATCCTACAAAATAACTGGTTTTCTTTGTAAGAGTCAAGGTCTTGAAAGACAAGGAACAATTGAAGAATTGTCACAGATTTAAGGAAACTAAGGAGACATGCAGTGTGGGGTCCTGGATTGGGTCCTAGAATGAAAAAGGATGTTGGTGGGGAAAAAAGGGCACATTTGAATAGTTGTATAGTTTAGTTGATTATATTGTATCTGTGTTAATTTCCTGGTTTTGATCATTGTATTGTAGTTACATACTATGTTAATATTAAGGGGAAGCTGGTGAGGGTGTAGTGGTAAGATCATGACTCACTGCAGCCTCGACCTCCCAGCCTCAAGTATTCTTCCTGCCTCAGCCTCCTGAGTAGCTGAGACCACAGGTGTGTGCCACTACTCCCAGCTAATATTTTAATTTTTTTGTAGAGATAAGGTTCCGTATGTTGACCAGGCTGGTCTTGAATTTCTGGGCTTGAGAGATCCTCACACCTTTGTTTCACAAAGTGCCTGGGATTATAGGTGGGAGCCACTGCACCCATCTGGAATCCTGTACTTTATGCAACTTTTCTATTTCTTTCTTTCTTTCTTCTTTCTTTTTCCTTTCTTTTTTTTTTCTTTGTTCTTTTTTCTTTTCTTTTTGGAGGCAAAATCTTGCTTTGTTAACCAGGCTGGAGTGCAATGGAGCCATCTTGACTCGCTGCAACCTCCGCCTCCCAGGTTCAAGTGATTCTCATGCCTCAGCCTCCTGAGTAGCTGGGACTACAGGCATGCGCCACCACGCTTGGCTAATTTTTGTATCTTTAGTATGACTTCACCATGTTGGCCCAGTGGGTTTTGAACTCCTGGCCTCGAGTGATCCGCCTGCCTCGGCCTCCCGTAGTGCTGGGATTACAGGCATGGGCCACCGCACCTAAGCCTGCAACTTTTCTTTAACTTCTTTTGCCTTTTGTTAACTTCTTCTTTTTGTTAACTTCTTATTCAAAAATAATAAGTTTAAAAATAAAGTTTTGTTGTAGAAAAGAGTACAGTTCGGTGTTTGAACTAAGTTATCTACTGAGAGGTCAGATGTCAACAGAAAGAGTTTAGAATCTCCTACCGTATAGAGCTTTTAAGATTCACTAAAGCCCACTAAGCAATCCACTAAGATGGCTTAAGGCACGAGTGGGTTCCCTGGAAGACAGAGAAGTAGAACCTCTGAGGTGCTCCCTTGATTAGGCTTTGTCTTAATGGAATGTTGGAGTTTGATCGTCTATCCAGACCATTAAAACTTTTCATATCAGCAGTAGTTTTTGCCTTTGTGTGTTCACTGGAGTAGCACTTTAATTCCCTTTAAAAACTTGACCTTTGCATTCACGACTTGGCAAACTGGTGCAGGAGGCCTAACTTCTACCCTATCTCAGCCTTGAGCATGCCTTCCTCACTGTAGCTTTTGATTTAAAGTAAGAGATGTGCAATTCTTCCTTTCACTTGAATGCATAAAGACCCTTGTAGGGTAATTAATTGGCCTAATTTCAATATTGTTGTATTTCAGGGACTAAGTCCAAGCAGAGGGTGAGAGATGGGGGAATGGTTGGTCTGTGAAGCAGTCAGAGCACATAGAACATTTCTCAATTTAAGTTTGCTGTTTTATATGGGTGTGGTTTGTGGTGCCCAAAACGATTACAATGGTGACATCAAAGATCACTGATCACAGATTACCATGACAGATATCATAATAATAAAAGTTTGAAATATTGTAAGAATTACCAAAATGTGACAGACGTAAAGTGAGCACCCTGCCACAAATCTTCAGTTTGTAAAAAAAAACACAGAATCTGTGAAGCACAATTTAAAAAAAAATTCGAAGTGGAATAGAATGAGGTATGCCTGTATATGGAAGATGGCTTGATCTAATCAGAGATAAAAAGAGATGAATGGGCCGGGCGCAGTGGTTCACGCCTGTAATCCCGCAGTTTGGGAGGCCGAGGTGGGCGGATCACAAGGTCAGGAGATCAAGACCATCCTGGCTAACATGGTGAAACCCCGTCTCTACTAAAAATACAAAAAGGTAGCCGGGTGTGGTGGCGGGCGCCTGTAATCCCAGCTACTCAGGAGGCTGAAGCAGGAGAATGGTGTGAACCTGGGAGGCAGAACTTGCAGTGAGCTGAGATCACGCCACTGCTGCACTCCAGCCTGGGCAACAGAGCGAGACTCTGTCTCAAAAAAAAAAAAAAAAAAAAGATGAATGAGAACCACATCAAAAGTATTTCCACTTTGCAGTTAATTCTGCTCCCAGTCTCCAGTCCTAGGCAACTACAGGCCAACTTTTCTGGACATTTCATCTAAATGGAATCATACAGTACATACTCTTGAATCTGACTTCCAGTTTTTACCTGTTAGGAATAATGCTGCTATGAACCTTTGTGACCATGTGTTCATGTGAATGTGTTTTCTTTTGGGTAGGTTCATAGGAACGGAATTGGTAGGTTGTATTGCAACTCTGTTTACTTTTACAAAACTGCCAAACTTTTTTCAAAATTACTGTACCATTTTACATTCCTTCCAGCAATGTGTAAGAATTCAGTATTGTCTTTATTTCTGATCATAGCCATCAGAATGGTTGTATATCTCATTATGGTTTTCATTTACATTTCTCTAATGATGTTGCTATTATTTTTGTGTGCTTATTAGTGAAATACCTTATTAGTGAAAGCTTATTAGTGAAATCTCTTATCCATTTTTAAATTAGGTCTTTAACTGACATTGTATTATAACAAGTTCTTTATTCTGGATGCAGTCTCTTAATCAGATATATGATTTGCAATATTTTCTCCCAGACTGTGACTTTCTTTTCATTTTGTTTGGATTTTTTTTTTTTTTTTTTTTTT
>NW_012112030.1:8074184-8088901 GCF_000951035.1 Colobus angolensis palliatus
CAGGCGCCGCTACCTCGCCCGGCTAGTTTTTTGTATTTTTTAGTAGAGACGGGGTTTCACCGTGTTAGCCAGGATGGTCTCGATCTCCTGACGTCGTGATCCGCCCATCTCAGCCTCCCAAAGTGCTGGGATTACAGGCTTGAGCCACCGCGCCCAGCCAATATTTTTAATAAAGATTTCTCCTAGAAGTTTTGTAGTTTTAGTGATTGCATTTAGGCCTGTGATCCTTTTTGGATTACTTTTGGTGTGTTGTGTAAAGGTCTAAGTTCGTTTTGCTTTGTTTGTTTGCTTGTGGTATCCAGTTGACCCTGTAACATGTGTTGAAAATACTGTGTTTTTCCTTACTGAATTATCTCAGCACCTTTAAAAAATGACCATAAATGTAAGGGTTTATTTCTGGACTCTTAGGTCTGTTCCATTGATCTGTCCCTTTTTTAATTTCGTGGATTGTACTTTGCTGTTGTATCTAAAAAGTCATCCCCAAATCCATGCTCACCTGGATTTTCTCTTGTGTCGCTGCTTAGGACTTTTATAGTTTTGCAAATTTTACGTTTAGGTCTGTGATCCATTTTGAGTTAATTTTTGTGAGAGGTATAAACCATATGTGCTTTTAAAGACTGTATAGTCTGCAGTCATTGGGTAGAGAGTTTTATATATGTCAGTTATATTGGTTGATAGTGTTTTTTGAGTTTTGTATATTCTTAACTGATTTTGTGTTTAGCTTTATCAATTGAGAGTGAGGTACTGAATTATTAGCCTGTTTTGTTGAATTGTGTATTTTTCCTTTTGATTCTGTCAGCTTTTCCTTCATTTGTTTTGAGGATATATTGCTGGTGTGGATACATTTAGAATTATTATATCTTCATGGTGTAATAACTTTCATCATTATGAAATACTGTCCTCTAATATTACTTTCTGTCTTTATTTTTATTTTATCTGATATTAATAGAGTAGAGTCATTCGTGTTAGTCCACTTTGAGTTGCTATAAAGGAATACCCAAGGCTGGGTAATTTATAAAGAAGAGAGGTTTATTTGGCTCATGGTTCTGCAAGCTGTATAAGCGTGGCACCAGCATCTGCTTCTGGTAAGGACCTCAGAAAACTTTCAATCATGGAGGAAGGGGAAGGAGAAGTAGGTATGTCACATGGTAAGAGACGGAGGCAGAGGTGGGGGAGGTGCCACACTCCTTTAAACAACCAGCTCTCACATAAACTAATAGAGGGAGACTTGCTCAGTACCACAGGGAGGCACCAAGCCATTCTTGAGGGATCTATTCCTATGACTCATACGTCTCCCACTAGACCCCACCTCTAACATTAGGGGCCACATTTTAACATGAGATTTGGAGGGGACAGGTAGCCAAACGATATCACTATTCTGTCTTTCTTATGGTTCTATGATGGTATATATCTTTTTTTTTTTTTTTTGATATGAAGTCTTGCTCTGTCTCCCAGGCTGCTGAAGTGCAGTGGCGCGCTCTCAGCTCCCTGCAACCTCTACCTCCTGGGTTCAAGTGATTCTCCTGCCTCAGCCTCCCAAGTAACTGGGATTACAGGCGTATGCCAGCATGCCTGACTAAGTTTTGTATTTTTAGTAGAGATAGGGTTTTGCCATGTTGGCCAGGCTGGTTTTGAACTCCTGACCTCAGGTGATCCACCTGCCTCGGCCTCCCAAAGTGTTGGGATTACAGGCGTGAGCCACCGCGCCCAGTGGGTATGTATCTTTTTTTTATCTGTTTACTTTCAACTCTTTTGTGTCTTTGAATCTAAGGTGTGTCTTTTGTAAATAGCATATAGTTGGATCTTGATGTTTTATCCAGTCTGACATTCTCTACCTTTTGATTGAGGTGTAAAAACCATTCACTTTTAATGTAATTATCAATCTGGTTAGATTTGCCTTTTTATTATTTATTTTCTATACATTCTTGTCCATTTTGTTTCTCTGTTCCTCCTTGACTGCCTCCTTTTATATTAAATACATATTTTTAGTTTACTGTTTTAACTCTTCCATTGAGTTTTTTAACTATGTATTTTTCGGAGTTGTTTTCTTAGCAGTTGCTGTAGGGATTACAGTGTACATGTTAATTTATCAGAGTCTACTTCAGATTAATGCTAACTTAATTCTGGTAAAATACATGTTTTTTGCTCCATTATAGCCTCATTCTTTCCCCCTTTTTTGTGCTATTATTCTCATGTATAATATCTGTATATGTTTGTAAACCCAAAACACAGCGTCATTGTTACTGCCTTAAGGATGTTTGTCTTTTAAAGAAATTAAGAGAAGGTGTGAATAAAAAATACATTTGTAGAATCTTCTATGTTAACTCACATATTTACAATTTTTGGTGTTCCTCAGTTCTTCTCGGACTTCAGGTCCCCAATCGTTGTCACTTCTTTTTACCCTGAAAAGACTTTTGTTAGTATTTAATGTTACAAATTCAATAGCAGATTTTCTCAGTTTTTGTTTATCTAGGAATGTCTTTGTCTTTTTTTTTTTTTGAGGGATACATTTGATTGAAATGGAATTTTTGGTTGACAATTTTTTTTTTCCCCAGCGCTTTATATATGTCATTCTACTTTCTTCTAGCCTCCATTGTTTCAGATGAGTTGCTTTTCTCTTGCTCATTTCAGGATTTTTTTTCCTTTAGCTTTCCATAGTTTGTGATATGTCCAGGTTTTGATCTCTTTGTATTTACCCTACTTGGGTCCTTTTATCTTCTTAAATGTGTGGATTAATATTTTTCATCAGATTCGGTAAGTTTGTCTCTTCTTTCCTTCTGGGATTTCCATTATGTGTGTGTTGACATGTTGGATGTTGTTGCACAGATCTCTAAGGCACTGTTTTATTTTCTTTAATCTTTTCTCTTTGTTCTTTAGATTAGATAATTTCTATTTTCAGGTTCACTGATTCTTTTTCCTGCCATCCCCAAATTGCTATTGAGTTGCCCCAGTGAATTTTTCATTTCCATTATTACACTTTTCAACTCCAAGATTTCTATTTGATTTCTTGTCTTATTTAAAAAAATATTACGTATGTATGTATTTGTTTGTTTGTTTTGTAGAGACAAAGTCTCATTATGTTGCCCCACTGGTCTCAAACTCCTGGGCTCAAGCAGTCTGCTGACCTTGGCCTCCCAAAGTGCTGGGATTACAGGCGTGAGCCACCGTGCCTGGCCTGTTTTTTAAAATATATATATAATTTCTGTCTCCTTACAGGGAATCTGAATTTGTAGATTCCTTGTTATATTTTTCTTTAATTCTTTTATTGTGATTTTCTGTGGTTTTGTGAGCTTATAATTGCTTTGAAATTTTTGTCTGCTGTATCTAGTATCTTCGATACTCAGAGGCAATTTCTATTGCCTGCATGTTTTTCTTGAGTGTGAGTCACCCTCCTGTTTCTCTGCGTGTCTTGTAATTTTTTTGTTAAGAACTGGGCATTTTAGATAATATAGCAGCTGTGGATTCTGATCCTCCCAAATTGTTGTTACTTTTTTGTCTGTTCATTGCTCTTTGTTCAGTAACATGTTTGTCAAACCCGTGAAATCTTTTTCCTGTGGCTTGTGGCCATTAATGTCTCTACTTCTCCACCACACACCCTCCTTTTTAAAAGACAACAATCACTTTATTATCTCTCAGATTTCTGTGGGTCAGGGATTCTGGAAGGGCTCAGCTGGGCAGTTCTGACTGTGTTATGCAGCTGCAGTCAGTTGGTGGCTGGAGCTGAAATAACAGGGGCTGGAGCAGCTGGGGGCCGTCTGGGCAGCTCTCTCTATTTGTGTAGTCTCAAGTCCTCTCCATGTGTCTGCTCGCTTTTTAAACTTGCTTATATCTTTACATCTGCTTTCCTAGGGGTTGTCCCTATGTCTGCGTGTGTTAACAGCCAGTTACTGATCAGAGGTTGCACTTAACCACCTTGATCAGGAAGGCTTCTGTCATCTGTAAATGGCTCTGCGTGGCAGGGTAGCACATTCAAAGTTCAGGTCATTTTCAAATCTTAACTTTTGTTCACTGCTGAACCCATTCACCTCTCCCCTTGGAATACATATAGCCTCACTATCAGCTAGGAGCACCTGACTGGTTGCACCCTTTCAGGCCTCTGCTGCAAATGCATACAGCCTTAGCCAGGAATGAACTTGCCCTGACCACGGCCACAACCTCGTGTTAGCTTTTGGCGCTTTCCACTTGCCCATCTCTGAGACAGTCGATTCTACTGATGACACTGCTGGATGTGGATGTTACCTGTTGTTCCCAATAAGTCAGCAGCCTCTTCCTGCTAAAGCAGTAAAGCTTCCTGTTCTCATTACCTGTCCCATTCTGGTACAACATCTGCTTCAACTGAGGCAGGAAGGTTGGGAGAAGCCTCACGTCTCAATGCCACAGATCCTCACTATTTTTACCCAAGTTCATTTTTTTTTTCTTTTTTTCTTGAGATGGAGTCACACTCTGTCACCCAGGCTGGAGTGCAGTGGCGCGATCTCGGCTCACTGCAACCTCCACCTCCTAGGTTCAAGCGATTCTTCTGCCTCAGCCTCTTGAGTAGCTGGGACTACAGGTGCACGCCACCATGCCCAGCTAATTTTTGTATTTTTGGTAGAGACAGGGTTTCACCATATTGGCCAGGCTGGTCTCAAACTCCCGACCTCGTGATCCGCCTGCCTCAGCCTCCCCAAGTGTTGGGATTACAGGTGTGAGCCACCGCACCTGGCCAAGTTCATTCATTTTTAAGGCATAAATGCTTCTCAAATTTTTGTATGCTGTTGGTTGATTTTCCAAGTCTCAGAATGGTTTGAATTATGTTTGAATGGTATGAATTTTGTTCAGCTTTATAGTCACCTTTTGCAGAGAGGATATGTTGATCTCCTCATTTGGCTTTATTAAGAAGTCACACTTGTCATATCCATTTGCTTTTTCTTTTGTTTGTTTTGTTTTGAGATGGAGTCTCACTCTCACGCAGGCTGGAGTGCAGTGAGTGGCACAATCATGGCTCACTGTAACCTCTGCCTCCTGAGTTCAAGTGATTCTTACACTTCAGTCTCTTGAGTAGCTGCACTTACAGGTGTGTGCCACCATGCCTGGCTAATTTTTATATTTTTAGATAGAGACAGCATTTCGCCATGTTGGCCAGGCTGGTCATGAACTCCTTGCCTCAAGTGATCTGCCTGCCTTGGCCTCCCAAAGTGCTGGGATTACAGGCGTGAGCCACCACGCCCGGCCCTCCATTTGCTTTCACTCTAGCTTTTTTTTTTTTTTTTTTTTTGAGGCAGAGTCTCGCTCTGTCGCCCAGGCTGGAGTGCAGTGGCCGGATCTCGGCTCACTGCAAACTCTGCCTCCCGGGTTCATGCCATTCTCCTGCCTCAGCCTCCCGAGTAGCTGGGACTACAGGCGCCCGCCACCTCGTCCGGCTAGTTTTTTGTATTTTTTTAGTAGAGACGGGGTTTCACCGTGTTCGCCAGGATGGTCTCGATCTCCTGACCTCGTGATCCGCCCGTCTTGGCCTCCTAAAGTGCTGGGATTACAGGCTTGAGCCACTGCGCCCGGCCCACTCTAGCTTTTAAAGTAGCCAGCATATAATTGTCTTGCTGCTATTCTATATATGTTGAAAATCTGTGTTTTTAATGATTTCTTTAACACTCTTAGTGTAATTTCAGTATGGTTGGATTAAAGTCCACTGTTTTGCTATTGTTTTTTATTTGGTCTAGTTCTTTCTTTCTTTCTTTCTTTTTTTTTTTTAAGACAAAGTCTCAGTTTTTCACCCAGGCCGGAGTGCAATGGTACGATCTTGGCTCACTGCAGCCTCTACCTCCTGGGTTCAAGCAATTCTCCCACCTCAGCCTCCCGAGTAGCTGGGACTACAGGCACGTGCCACCATTCCCAGCTAATTTTTTTGTATTTTTAGTAGAGACAGGGCTCCACTATGTTGGCCAGGCTGGTCTCGAATTCCTGACCTTAAGTGATCCACCTGCCTCGGCCTCCCAAAGTGCTGGGATTACAGGTGTGAGCCACCGTGTCTGGCCTTTGTTCCTGTTCTTTATTCCTTCCTCTCTGCTCACCCATACCTTTTTCTGTCTGCTTTAGGATTGAGTCTTTTTATGTTCCAATATTTATCTGCACTTTTGGTTTATTATTTACATATATATATATATATATATGTATATTTTTTTCTGGAGTGCAGTGGCACGATCATAGCTCACTGTAGCCTTGAACTCCTGGGCTCAAGTGATCTTCTAGCCTCAGCCTCCTGAATAGCTAAGACTACAGGCATGTACCACCATACCCAGCTAATGAAAAAAAATATTTTTTAGAAATGTGGTTTTACTGTGTTGTTCAGACTGGTCTCAAACACCTGGCCTAAGTCATCCTCTTGCCTCAGCCCCCAAGTAGCTGAGATAGCAGGTTTGAGCCCCCATGTCTAGCAAGATTCATTATGTGGTTGTATCAATAATGTGTTCCTTGTATTGTTTCCTTCTTATGGCTATACCATAGATTGTCTATCCATTTGCCGGCTGAAGGAATCTGGGTTGTTTCCAGTATTTGGTGATTATAAGTAAAGCCAACATAATAAGTTTTGTGGCAGTTACAATGTATGGCAGAATTGCTTCCCAAAGGATATAATAAACTAATTCGTAGTAAAAGCAGTACTGTCTGAGCATTTCCATTTCCTAGTATCCTCTTCAACACTGGGCATTACTTAAAAAGATTTGTTTTCTCCAAAATGGAAGTGTCTTTTATTCTGATCATGCAAGTAACACGTGTTCATGATTTTATGTCACTCAGCCCTCTGATCTGAAACCTAAATATACTCCATTTTGTCCCTTTTGTTAGAGCATGACCCCCACAACTGGCGTAGTATTCCAGGTGTGGATTGGATCCAGTGCCTTGCTCTGCATGATATATTCCTTTTAATACAGCCCAAGTTTAAGTAGCTTTTTTGGCAGCCACATGTACTTGAGTCATATTGAATCATCTAAAACTCTAAAGTGTTTTTCACATGTGCTGACGTTAAGCCACACCTCCCCCATCCTGTACTTCTGCGGATAGTCTTTGGACCTTTAGTGCAAGACTCACATCCATCCACAGTTCAGTGTCGCATGTAACCTCAGTTTCTAGCTTGTTGAAGCCTTTTTTGAATCCCCACGATTAACACGCTATGCGTGGCCTCACTCAAGTCATTAAAGAATGTTTAACACGACAGAACCTAGGTCAGAGGTCCAGGGGAAAGCTCATCACAGTCCACAGACACAGAATTCTTTCTGTTAAGAATACTTTTTTATTTTCAAATTTCTATTGGGTATTTTTGTGGGAAGTAAATTGCTACCTCATATGTGATTAGTGAGAACTAACGTTTGTGATTATTATATTGATTGAGACTCTTTTTGATATCTCATTATCAGTACCATGTTTATTGTTTTTGTCATTAATGCAGTTTTTATTGTGGCATTTTATGTATTACCACAGACTATATTTATGACTAGTGTAATTTAAAACATCGAAGTGTTTTTCCTGAGACTTTAAACCACATCCTAAGACCACACTTCCCAAACATACGGTAGCAGTGACCAGAGACATAAAAATCACACCACTGAGGAGAGAGTAATGATTCTTAGACCTACCCCAAACCTCAAATAGGATAGCAGTGTCGTGGCTGCTCCTAATTTAGATGGCATGAAATCAACAAAAAGGAACTGCTGGCTGGGGATAGTTAATATTCAAAAGCAAAAGTAATGTTTCTGTAAGTAAAGAAGATAAAATAAATCTCATTATAATATCCACTGCTTTTTTTTGGATGTGGTCTTCGAACAGTAGTAGATAAGTATATTAATGAAACAATTGTGTTAGGCACTGTTCCATAATTACGCAAAAAGTGAAACTAGGACAAGGCATGAATAATTAATGAAAGGAAACCAGACTCTTAAGTGGGGTGGATGGCACATATAGGAAACCAGACTCTTAAGTGGGGTGGATGGCACATATAGGAAACCAGACTCTTAAGTGGGGTGGACGGCACATAAGAGTCATCTGAGGTCTGAGGACCAGAGGATGGCTGACATTTTTGGGGCCAGATAGACTATCTTTCTGCTGTTCTTCTCTTTTCCTGGCAATATACTGGAAGAGATTGAAACAGAACATCAAGGCAACTCCACACATTAAAAGCAAGAGGTGGAAATTTTAAAAATGTTCCAGATATGAGCATAACTCCCTTTGGTTAGACAACTAAGCCATTCTTTTAGCAATGGTTGAAGCCAGTCTTCTGACTTGCCGTAAGTTCTTGCAAGAAGCTACAGTTCCGAGGCCTATTTATTTTGGCCTCATTTTATCCCTACTTTTACTTTGGTAACATTCATTGAGTCTCACTCATTCCAGCATAGGGACAGGACACAGATTGTTGAGGCAAATACTATGGGTTCATATAGAAAGTACTAGATGTTAACTATCTCTGACCAGAGTTTTTCCCCTAGGTCCTTACAAGTAAATACTTTTTTTGGGGGGGGGGGAGGGGAATGCATTTTCATTCTTGTCGCCCAGGCTGGAGGGTAATGGCGCCATCTCGGCTCACTACAAACTCCGCCTCCCAGGTTCAAGGGATTCTCCTGCCTCAGCCTCCCAAGTAGCTGGGATTACAGGCGCCCACCACCACGCCCAGCTAATTTTTGTATTTTCAGTAGAGACCAGATTTCACCATGTTGGCCAGGCTGGTCTCAAACTCCTGACCTCAGGTGATCCACCCGCCTCAGCCTCCCAAAGTGCTGGGATTACAGGTGTGAGCCACCACTCCCAGCCAAATACATGTATTTTTAATGCACATTTACAATTCTTATTAGTTTTATATACCTCTGCCAGAATCTTTCTTAAGCCCAACTGAAGTTATGTGATTCCTCTGCAGAATTGGTTGCTCCATCCTGCCTACAACAAATTCTGATTTAGGTATGAACTCCTCGGCTTGAGGTGAAGATCTCAAGCAGCCTTTATTTTAAAAAATTTATTTCATTTTATTTATTTATTTTTTGAGAGAGAGTCTCGCTCTGTCACCCAGGCTGGAGTGCAGTGGTGTGATCTCGGCTCACTGCAAGCTCTGCCTTTTGGGTTCAAGTGATTCTCACGCCACAGCCACTCAAGTAGCAGGGATTATAGGCACATGCCACTGCGCCCGGCTAATTTTTGTATTTTTAGTAGAGACAAGGTTTTGCCATGTTGGCCAGGCTGGTCTTGAACTGCTGACCTCAGGTGATCTTCCCATCTCGGCCTCCCAAAGTGCTGGGATTACAGGTGTGAGCCACCACTCCCAGCCAAATACATGTATTTTTAATGCACATTTACAATTCTTATTAGTTTTATATACCTCTGCCAGAATCTTTCTTAAGCCCAACTGAAGTTATGTGATTCCTCTGCAGAATTGGTTGCTCCATCCTGCCTACAACAAATTCTGATTTAGGTATGAACTCCTCGGCTTGAGGTGAAGATCTCAAGCAGCCTTTATTTTAAAAAATTTATTTCATTTTATTTATTTATTTTTTGAGAGAGAGTCTCGCTCTGTCACCCAGGCTGGAGTGCAGTGGTGTGATCTCGGCTCACTGCAAGCTCTGCCTTTTGGGTTCAAGTGATTCTCACGCCACAGCCACTCAAGTAGCAGGGATTATAGGCACATGCCACTGCGCCCGGCTAATTTTTGTATTTTTAGTAGAGACAAGGTTTTGCCATGTTGGCCAGGCTGGTCTTGAACTGCTGACCTCAGGTGATCTTCCCATCTCGGCCTCCCAAAGTGCTGGGATTACAGCCGTAAAGCACTGTGCCTGGCCTCAAGCAGCCTTTAAATCTTCATTTCTCAGTGTGTGCTTTGTACTGAGCTCCAGGCCAAATTGGACTGCTTTCTTTGCTTTCCCACCTCTAAACTTTGCCCATGCCCTTCTATCTGATAGAAAGCCATCTTCTCCATGTAGGCCTGCTAAAATCTTTTCATTCCTTTAATGATTCCTTTTTAGATTCCTTTAATCTATCATTCCTTCAAGATTTTGCTTATTCATTTGTTCAGCAAATATTTGAGGGCTACTATGTGTTAGGCACTGTTCTAGGAGGTGAGGCTATAGCCAGATACACAATCTCTGCTTTCAAAGAGCTTACATTCGAATAGTTCATCCCACTAGAATGCAAGTTTGTCTTAGACCATCTCCTTCATCATCTTTTTTACCTTTCCTAAATTGATATGATAATCTTTACATAGATCATGATGAGGAAGAAGGAGGTAATATATTTGAAGTGACCACTGTGGCCAAGCACAGAACATTCCAAAATGTAGAAGGAAGCAAATGGAACCAGAGACAGGTATAAAAGAGTGATACGGACTTAAATGAATAATTTCAGGATATATAAAAGCTAGGCTAACCAGAGGCTTCTGAGGTAAGGGGCCTGAAGGATAACTAGAAATATAGAAAGTTATGGTCCGAAAGCTAGGGGTGGTGACACACACCTGTAATTACAGTTTCTTGGGAGGCTGAGGCAGGAGGATCACTTGAGGCCAGGAATTTGAGACCAGCCTGGTCAACATAGCAAGACTTTATCTCAATAAATAAATAAAAATTAATCAGGTGTGGTGGATGCAACTGTAGTCTCAACTACTTGGGAGGCTGAGGCATCAGGATTGCTTGAGCCCAAGAGGTCCAGGCTGCCATGAGCTACAACTGCACCACTGCACAGCAGCCTGGGTGACAGAGCAAGACCCTGTGTGTAAAAAAAAAAAAAAAAAAAAAAAAAAAAAAAGTTATGGACAGAGCAAAAGCAGTATTAAGTAGATATAGTCAGCTTCTTGGGCCAGCTGAGGCTGTGTTAGTTTATGACAGAGCAGAACTATTCAACACTCAACACCTCTTTTTTTTTTTTTTTTTTTTTTTGAGATGGAGTCTCGGCCCTGTTGCCCAGGCTGAAGTGCAGTGGTGCAATCTTGGCTCACTGCAACCTCTGCCTCCAGGGTTCAAACAATTCTCTTGCCCCAGCCTCCTGAGTAGCTGGGACTACAGGCATGTGCCACCATGCCCAGCTAATTTTTGTATTTTTTAGTAGAGGTGGGGTTTCACCATGTTGGTCAGGATGGTCTTGATCTCTTGACCTTGTGATCTGCCCGCCTTGGCCTCCCAAAGTGGTGGGATTACAGGCGTGAGCCACTGCGCCCAGCCTCAGCACCTCTTTTGCTTCCATATTTTCCATCAAGAAGAAAGATAAGCCTGGGCAACACAGCAAGACCATGTCTCTACAAAAAAAATTTAATTAGCCAGGTATGTTGGTATGTGCCTGTATTCCCATCTACTTGGGAATCTGAGGTGGGAGGATGGCTTGAGCCCAGGAGGTCAAGGCTGCATGATCTGTGATTGCACCATTGCACTCCAGCCTGGGCAAAGGAGGGGAAAAGATAATTAACTGGAAACGGTAGGACAAAGAAGTAGATAAAATCCTAGACAGAAGACATTGTAAGTACGATTAGCTGATCAAAAAAGCACTGTTTTCTGGTGCTTGTTTCTTCCCTCCTGCTCTTCCCTCTTCCTCTCCCCTCCCCACCCTTCCAGTCCAGAGTCCTGAAAGGGTTTAAGGATTAAATTACTAAGCTACCTTTTTTTTTTCTTTTCCTGAGACAGTCTTACCCTGTCGCCCAGGCTGGAGTACAGTGGCACGATCTCGGCTCACTGCAACCTCTGCCTCCCCGGTTTAAACGATTCTCCTGCCACAGCCTCCCGAGTAGCTGGGATTACAGGTGCATGCCACCACGTCCAGCTAATTTTTTGTATTTTTAGTAGAATGGGGTTTTAACGTGTTGGTCAGGCTGTGCCACTGCATAGCAGCCTGGGTGACAGAGCAAGACCCTGTCTCAAAAAAAAAAAAAAAAAAAAATATATATATATATATATATATACACACACACACACACACACACACACACACAGTCAGAGTAAAAGCAGTAATAAGTAGGATGACCTCAGATGACGCACCTGCCTTGGCCTCCCAAAGTTTTAGGAGTACAGGCATAACCCACCATGCCTGGCCTAAACTGCCATTTTTAATGAATTGCAAAGAACAGAAGAGGTACCAGAAGCTTAGAAATAGAAAATGGTACACATTAAAAGGGGGAAGCGGGTAATTGAAAGAGGGGCCGTGATTTCAAAATTTCCATCCATTGGTTCCAACTCTGTGCCTTCAGTGCTTGTTCTCTTTTAAAATATTGATAGACTATTATTGTGCATCCAGTCAGTCTTGTTTTGTCACACTAAAAATTTCAAGGTAAGTCCATAAGAAGAGCATAAGTAAGTTACTGCAAGGTTCTGACCTTGGCCTCTACCTTACTCAAGATCATGTCAATTAGCTTGGCTCCTGCCATCCTTAGCAAAGGACCCTATACATACTAGATACTTATTGAAGATTTGTAGATTGAACTTAAAGAGGTAGAGGCATATCAGTCACATTGGTAGATGATAAAGTGTTGGACAGAATATCCGAACCAAGGGTCAAAATGATATATATTTTTTTGAGACGGAGTCTAACTCTGTCACCCAGACTGGAGTGCAGTGGCATGATCTTGGCTCACTTCAACCTCCACCACCTGGGTTCAAACCATTTTCCTGACTCAGTCTCCCAAGTCGCTGGGACTACAGGTGCACGCCACCACACCTGGCTAATTTTTTTGTATTTTTAGTAGAGACAGGGTTTCACCACATTGGCCAGGCCCGTCTCAAACTCCTGACCTCAAAAGATGCGCCCGCCTTGGCCTCCAAAAGTGCTGGGATTGCAGGCGTGAGCCACCGCGCCCAGCCCAAAATGATCTGAACAGACTGAAAAGATGGTGTGAAACCACAATGACATTTAAAAGCAATACAGCTGGGTGCAGTGGCTCATGCTTGTAATCTCAGCACTTTGGGAGTCAAGGCGGGTGGGTCGCTTGAGCTCAGGAGTTCAAGACCAGCCTGGCTGACATGGTGAAACCCCAGCTCTACAAAAAAAAAAAAATATTTAGGCAGGCATGGTGGTGTGCTCCTATAGTCCCAGCTACTGAGGAGGTTGAGGCATGAGAATAACTTGAAACCAGGAGGCAGAGGTTGCAGTGAGCCAAGATTGTGCCTCTGCACTCCAGCCTAAGTGACAGAGTGAGACCCTATCTCAAAAAAACCAAAACCAAAACAAAACATAAACACTTAAAAGCAGTACATGTGAAGTCTTGCATTTAGATTACAAATAATCAGTTGTCTAAGGATAGGATGTGATGTGGGAAAACTGGGTCATCAGCAGCAATTCAGTGGGGGCTTTTTTGAGCTCAGGTTCAGAAAGTAGAATCTGTAGTCCCAGGCACTTGGCACTGGTTACTGTAGACCTGCGAGAGTGTTCTAGGTGTCATGTTTAAGAAGAGATTTTTAAACTAGGGTACATCCTGAGTCGAGTGATAGAAGTCACTGTCTGGAAACCTTGTCTTATAATTATTTTTTGGAGACAAGGTCTCACTCTTGTCACCCAGGCTGGAGTGCAGTGGCACGATCTCGGCTCACTGCAGCCTCTGCCTGCTGAGCTCAAGGATCCTCCTACCCCAGCCTCTCAAGTAGCTGGGACTACAGGCATGCACCACTGTGCTGGTCTAATTTTTTTGTATTTTTTTGCAGAGACAGGGTTGCGCCATGTTGCCCAGGCTGGTCTTGAACTCCTGGGCTCGAGCATTCCGCCCATCTCAGCCTCCTAAAGTGCTGGCATTACAGACATGAGCCACCACACCTGGCCGACCTTTTCTTATGAAGGAGATTTCAAGTAGATAACAGTTTTGGTTTGCAGAAGAGATGACTCGGAATATAACCCCCTTCTAATACTACATGGGTGCCAAATAGATACAGGATTTGATCTCGTTTTATAAAGTCCCAGTGATCAGAACTGAGATCAGTAGAGAGAGATTATTGAGAGGTAGAGTTTGGTTTGATAAAAAGAACTTTCATAATTTGAATGGTAATTTTTATAGGGCAATTACAGTACGTCAGACAGGGAGCTAAGTACTTTTCAGGCAGCATCTCACAATTCTCATAGCATCCTTGTCATGCAGGCACTTTTTAGTCTCAGTTTATAGATAAGGATACTGTTGTTTAGAGATAATGATTTGCTCAATGTTGTGCAGCTAGGAAGTGGCTGAGCAGCTGCTCTTAATCTAGATCTGACTGTTCTCAAAAGTCTATGTCTATAACCCTTTTGCTGCCTTGCATAGTATTAAACTATCTTAATTACTAGAAATGTTTGAGCAGAACTGGAGTGATTCTTCTTTGTAACTTGGAATAAATTCCTGCAATTCATACGAGTGCAGAGGGGGCAGTGTGGTATAATAGGAAAACGCACAGACTTTGGAGATCATTCAGAGATGGAAAATGTCACGTGTTGGCCTTAGGATCTTGGTCGAGTCACCTAACCTCTTTGGATCATATTTTCCTCGTCTCTGAAAGGGACACTAATACCTCTACCGCAGAAGGTTATTGGGAGGATTAATTTATGTGAGTAGTATGTGTTTGTTACGTATTGGGGACTCAACAAATAATTGCTGTATGCAGAAATCCCTTTAACTTAAACAATTATGATCGTTGGACTTAGAGCTTCACCATTTTAGCTTTGTCTGTTTTTTTTTGAAATGGAGCCTCACTCCATTGCCCAGGCTGGAGTGCTGTGGCGCGATCTCGGCTTACTGCAACCGCTGCCTCCTGGATTCAAGCAATTCT
>NW_012112030.1:8096799-8104659 GCF_000951035.1 Colobus angolensis palliatus
CCGTCTCAAAAAAAAAAAAAAAAATTTTAAAGAGACAGAGTACGTTGCCTGGGCTGAACTCAAACTCCTGGGCTCAAGTGTCTGCCTTGGCCTCCTGAGAATCTGGGACTATAGGTGTGTTCCACCTTGCCAGGATGATTTTGGCTCCTGAGGATTACAATCTAGTATAGAAAACAAACCTCACGATTGACTTAAAGTGTAGGATTTTACAAGCATAGTGTTCATTTAGTATTGTATAATGGTATAATACCTTCTGTGTGGAGTGCCTGTTTACTATGTGCCAAGTGCTACACTAGTTGTACTTCATACAGGACCTTTGCAGGTCTTCAGAGCAATCCTGTGAGGGAAATATTAACATCATCTCATATAGATAATGCCGAACTACAGAGAGGTTAGACAACTTACTCACCTTCCCAAGAGATTTAAACTCAGGTCTGTCATAGTCCAAAGGCCAGATGGTTTTTACCACAGGGGACAAGGTGGACCGTAGTCATAGAAAACAACTGTGTATAGAGAGGAATGATTAACTGAGCTGAACCTAAAAGGACAGGTGGGGTTTTGGTGTGATGCGTTAGGTTGGGTTGGGAAGGTGGATGAAGGAGTTCTTTGGCTGGGAAGAGAGTCTGAGCAAAGTGGGCCTGAATATCCTGCATTGAGGAGTTGGGGTGGAGGCAAAGTGATCACTCTGTGACCAAAGAGAAGGCTGAAATTTGAGAGAAAGTAAGAAATAAGGTGAGAAAATTATTATTATTATTATTATTGAGAAAGAGTGTCTGTCTGTCACCCAGGCTGGAGTGCAGTGTTGCGATCTTGGCCACTGCAGCCTACGCCTCCCAGGTTCAAACGATTCTCTTATCTCAGTCTCCCAAGTAGCTGGGAATACAGGTGCATACCACCACACCCAGCTACTTTTTTTTTTTTTTTTTCATTTTTAGTAGAGATGGGGTTTCACCATGTTGGCCAGGCTGGTCTCGAACTCCTGACCTCAAGTGATCCACCTGCCTTGGCCTTCAAGAATGCTGGGATTACAGGGGTGAGCTACCACGTCCGGCACGGTGGGAAAATTAGGTTAGGGCCAGAATATGGAGGCTCCTAAAGGATAGGGAAAGGAATTTGAAGGTGATGCCATAAGGAAGTGATTGTAGTTTTGTTTGTTGCAGTAGGGAGCAGGGTATTAACATGTTGACAGCTGCGCTTTTTGAATGAATTGGTATGACAGTGGCCAAAGATGGACAATGCAGTTAGGAGATTGTTGGAGTTTGCTAGTGATGAGCTGATTAAAGCCTGGGCTGGGGTGGGGATAGTGGAGGGAGGAGCAAACTTGGAAGGCATTCTCAAGGAAGAAATGACAGGATTTGGCAAATTGGGTGCCAGGAATGAAGAGATGGGGAAATAGCCGTAGGGTTGCTTGATTGAGGGAGCAGAATAATGGCAGAATGGGGAAGGGAGATTAATTTTGTTTGTTTGTTTTGGAGATGGAGTCTGGCTCTGTCGCCCAGGCTGGAGTGCAGTGGCACCATCTCGGCTCACTCCACCCCCTGGGTTCAAGCGTTTCTCCTGCCTCAGCCTCCCACGTAGCTGAGATTACAAGCGCATACTACCATGCCCAGCTACTTTTTGTATTTTTAGTAGAGACAGGTTTCATCATGTTGGCCAGGCTGGTTTCGAACTCCTGACCTCAAGTGATCTGCCCACCTCGGCCTCCCAAAGTGCTGTGATTACAGGTGTGAGCAGCTACGCCCAGTGGGAGATTAATTTTGAATTTTGGCCTTGTGGCCTTGCAAAACCACAATTAGTAGAAGCCATTTCACGGATGCTTACTCAACACTCCCTAGCCTAGCATCCACACAATGCCTCTTCTGGCCATGGAGGAGAATACTTCAAAAGGAGGCCCTGCAGAGGGTGGGGAGGGTAGAGGAGGATGGTAGGGAATGGGAGGGGCAGATATCTTCCAAAGTTTGTGGTTCTCCTAACTTGTTTTCCCTTAGGTCCACTGAATGCGGTCACAGTCATGGCAAATGTCATTGTACTGATGTGCTTAACACAGATGTAATGTTTCCTAGCGGGTATGCTAAAACTCTTGGAGGGAGTGGGGGGCGGGGGTTATAAATCTTTGTATTATTATTTTTCTGTTGATGTCAAAGAACAGTTCATCCTTCTGGGTCTGTATGTTTAAACTGAGAGTGAATACTAATATGAATTTACGGTACTCATGTTGGAAATTGCTACCCTCATTTAGAAACCATTAACCTTTATGTTAATAAAATAATGTTCTTAACTGAGCCTATGAAATCTGTGTTGAACAGCTGTGGTCTTTCCGGAACACTAACTTAAAAAGTGCCCATCATACTTTTTGAAAATCAGAAGCGTGTGGGTGGGATGAAGTCACCTGAGCAATTTTCTATAATTACAACTTTCAAGGCCTTTTCCTTTGTCTTTTTCCAGCTAACCTAAAATACACATGCATGCATGTGCACACTCACACAGACAGCAGCACAAACCTGTGATTTTCTTCTTTTTCTCTATGGACTTTTTGGCCTTGTTTTTGTCAAATAATTGCAGTTCCCCAGGAGGGTATGTGTTTTCTTGTTTCTTCTCTAGTTTATTTGAAACCTTGTATCTCTGAGAACTTTGGAACCCCCAGAACAGCCTAGATGTCCACCTAGACTTCCAACCTTGAATGCCCCGTCCTAAAGCATTTCTAGGTGCGTTGGACCTAAACTGATTCCCTAGGGCGATACTGGAAACTCCGAAATGCCGACATCCTAGAGAATGACCAGGAACATGCTCAAGTTGTTACACAATTTTTTGTATGTGGCTGAGGTTCCTCAGTGCCATCCGGGTCAGCCAGTACCGGAATGTGACGGAACTGGCATTTGTGCCCAGGAACAGCCCACGCTGGGAATCGCTTCTGCATTCTGATAATTAAGTCTGGTGTGCTGCTTATATTGTTCCCTGAAGGAAGGAGGGCTAGGGAATAATATCATTTCCACTTGTACCTTTTAATTAACAGAGGAATGGAATGGAAAGGGTTTTAAAGAAGACTTTCATGAGAGAGGATTGGTACCTGACATAGTTTGGTAATTCCATCGGCGTTGAACACATTTTAAGAATACCACTGCCAGTTTTTTCAATAAGCTAACTGAAAATGGCTTATTTTAGGTGTAGAATAAAATTACTGGTTTTCCAGGAGCATTCATTAAGAAGTGCCTTGCTAGGAAGAAGTGCCTGGCTAAGAAGTGTTAAGCACGAAGTAGTGTAATATGTCTGTCTTACTATTTTAGCGATCACTCCTTCGTCTTCCTCTTCTCTTTCCCCTAAGTAACCAAAGCTCTTCACCTAGAATGGAATTTGGGGCTTACATTTTCTTTAATATCATATAGCTCTTTCTTGTTACTGAACGCAGAGAGAGCTTTTTCAGGGAGGTTAAAATTATCGTTATCTTGTTATCGTGTTATTTTTTCCGTCTAGGTAAGTTAGGAGCAATGCTTTGTCTTCCTGAAGCTGTCTGAAAAGATACTCATATACATGTGTATAGTGCCTTGGGTAATAGAAATTAGGTATTATGTCATTTGTTTCAGAAGATACACTAATGCCTCAAAAACAAGTGACAGGGAAAACAGAATGCAGTTAGTAATCTTGTTGCCTCAAAACTGAGCAAACGTTTTGGGAGAGCAAGTTCTTCCTGGACATCACTAAATAAGAATGAGTTGATGTCACACTTGGCAAGGAGCAACTCTTTAAAATTTTTTTTTTCCATACAAATAGTACAACATGGCTGGGAGGAGGGATTGCAGGCAAAGGGTAAAGAATTATGGAGGGAAAATGAGCAGGAAAAGGAATGTGAGAATGAGTTGCTTGCTACAAAAATAATTAATATGCAATCAAAGCCATGTTTGTTTTGTCAGGAAAAATCTGAGTTAGAACCTTAGCTGATGAAGGGGAGAGATGTTTACCATGTCCTCCCCCACAGCCTCAGAGGGCCGCTGTGCGCAGGTCCCTGCGGAGGGTTGTGTAACCATCTTGACTCATTTTCAGGGAAGAATGGCCCCTGTAGCTCTTTTGGCTCAATATAATGCTGCCTCAAGTATGAGTGAAGAAGTCTCTGGAATACAGTGCTATCAAACTCAAAATATGGTCCTTTGAATGAGAATTTCCAAACACCAGGAGGCAATACTGTGCAGACCGTGTGCCACCGCCTGCCTCCCCCTTCCCAGATATCTGTGCAATATTGGGAACTTAGGCAGCCCAATCAATGGCTGATTTTACATTTTCCTACAAGGCAGAGGATGTCAAGATGAGCCAAATATTTATTGAAATTAGCTGGAGTTATCTGGCTACGTGAGTGTCTGTGCTCCAGTGTATCGTAATAAGAGTGGGAGAGAGGGTTGGGGTGCTACTGGCATCTTGGGTGGGCCAGCCTTTATTGTGTGTCACTGCCTTGTATTGGCAGTTTTCGTCCCTGCCCACTGAATTGCCAGTGGTGCCCCAGTCTCTGTGATGGCCAGGAGAGGCCCTGCTTCTTCCAGATTCCCTCTGTGTGTTTCAGGCGGGCTAAAGCAGTCTGTGTTTTACAGTATGACTAAGTGGCACAGTTTTCTTTGCTGCTCATTTGCATAAAGATCTTGGAAAGTTTTAAGAAGTTGTGCATTTATACCGTAGCATAGGTTTCATTCAACCTATCACTCCTATTCACTCCTCAGAGTGAATTTCAGTGAAAAACAACAGTGTTGGGGGAGAAAGTTTTGAAAAATTGGATGGAGGGAAGGAAGAAAAAAGATGAATTGCAAAAGGGTTTCTTACCTTGCCCGCTATTGTTTCCCAAATCAACACTCACTCTCTAGCTCTGGGGGTGGTTGCTCCTCATTTTCAAGAGGCAGCCAATGAGTAGCCTGGGGTGGAGGTCAGGGTTGGAGGTAAGGTAGAGGGGAAATAAGAGAGGACGGGGAAGAGGCAGGCACGAATAAAAGATTTGGATTGGAATATAAAGATGGAAGACAATGGAGGTAATGAAAGACCATAACAAAGAAACTGGAGTTTTTTGGTTTTTTTTTTTTTTTGAGATGGAATCTCGCTCTCACCCAGGCTGGAGTGCAGTGGCGCGATCTGGGCTCACTGCAAGTGCTGCCTCTTGGGTTCATGCCATTCTCCTGCCTCAGCCTCCTGAGTAGCTGGGACTACAGGCGCCTGCCACCACGCCCAGCTAAATTTTTGTATTTTTAGTAGAGAGGGAGTTTCACCGTGTTAGCCAGGATGGTCTCCATCTCCTGACCTCATGATCCGCCCACCTCGGCCTTCCAAAGTGCTGGGATTACAGGCGTGAGCCACTGCGCCCGGCCGAAACTGGAGATTTTATATGGCATTGTTTTTTTTTTTTTTTTTTTTTGAGACAGAGTCTTGCTCTGTCGCCCGGGCTGGAGTGCAGTGGCTGGATCTTAGCTCACTGCAAGCTCCGCCTCCCGGGTTTACGCTATTCTCCTGCCTCAGCCTCCCCAGTAGCTGGGACTACAGGCGCCCGCCACCTCGCCCGGCTAGCTTTTTGTATTTTTCAGTAGAGACGGGGTTTCACCGTGTTAGGCAGGATGGTCTCGAACTCCTGACCTTGTGATCCGCCCGTCTTGGCCTCCCAAAGTGCTGGGATTACAGGCTTGAGCCACCGCGCCCGGCCTATATGGCATTGTTAAACTTACAGTGTTAGCATTTTGGGGACAATTATGAGTACCACAGATCTAGAACTTCTAAAAGAAAAACCCTCTGCAATAATTACAGCAGTTAAAGACCTTCACATACATGTTGAATTAATAGTATTTAATGTCCCTTTGTAGGTTTCAGTCTTTTAAGCCTGTCATGCAAAAGACTGTGTCCTTCTAGGTGCTTAGCCAGTAATTTAGATGTACTGTCACCAGTTATTTTCATTATGACTTCTAAGTCTGAACAGCCATTTTTCCCTTGGATTTTATTAACTGAGTCAGTAACTCAAATTGTCATTGTTTTTCACTCATCTGGACTTTCTGAAAATAACACAGTGCTTTATTGGAAAAGCTAAGCATAGACATTAGCCAAATGTTTGCTAAAAATTAACCAAATTAAATGTTATTAAATAAGATGTGCAAATAGAGGAAAATTTTGAGAAATATGAACAAATCCCACTAATCTTTGTTGTCAGTCACTACTCAGAACCTTGGCTTTTCACCAAGGCTGAATTAAGTAGAAGAATGTTTTTTGTAATGCTTCCTCTACCTTTTAAGTTGGTTTGAAAACATTCAGTTGCATGCATACCACTGGACTTTCAGCTTTTTCACTAGTTGTTACCCTGGCAGCCTTGATTCAGCGAAAGTCTTGTTTTTGTCACAGGCTGTTCCTCTGAGCAGCCAGTGTTTCGTGCTCTCTCCCTGTCTAATTGTCTAACCTTGGTAACTCTTAGCAAGAGTAGGAATTACCTTGGTCAACCACATGACGAAAGAGTGGGCATAGGTTCTCCTGAATGTCTCCTGGGGTGGCCAAGGGTGGAGTGGTGGTAGGATAATAAACCCCATGGGAAGTGGAGTCGTAGATTCCATCAGCTTTGCAGAGGGGCGGTAGACCCAGCGGGGTTTAAGAAACTGCTGTGGATAGGATGCCTTGTCCTCCATAGAGATTATCAGCTGCTACCTAGAATTTCTTTTTCATTTGCAGTATGTCAGCATACAGAAAAAAAAAAAAAATAGCAAACACCCGTGTATTCACCAAATTTGGCATATTTTAATATTTTGCCATGTTTGCTTCAGATCTCTTTCCCTGCAGGAAGAAAAATACATATTTCAAATAAGCTTAATGCCCCCTCCCCATCCTTTATATCCTTCCGTGATACTCCCTCCTCCTCCCACTCCACAGGGAATTATTGATCTGATTTTCGCATTCATCATGCCCGTGTGTTTTCTTCGTGGTCTTTTTCCTACATATTTTTGTATATCTAAGCAATACAGAATATTCTTTCACTTGTTTTGACTTTATATAAATTGTGTTCTATATGTATCCTTCAGCTACTTGCGTAACTTTCTTTTTTCAAGTTTGAGATTTATCCACGTTGATATATGCCTCACTTATTTTCACTGCTGCGTAGTATTCCATCAAATGAATATTTCACAGTGTATCCTTTGACTTATTAATGAATATTTGAGTTGTTTCCAGTTGTTTTACTATTAAACAGTTTTGCAGTAGACATCTTTGTACTTGTTTCCTTTTACACATGTATGAGAGTTTTCTCTAGGGTATGTAACTAGGAACAAATTGCTGTCTAGTAGGGCACATGTATTTTCAACTTTACTAGATATAGTCAATTTACTCTTCAAAGGAATTATGCTCTTTTATCACCGTACTAGCTGTGTATGAGAGTTCCTGTCGTTCCACATCCTCAATAAAACTGGATATTGTCCCAGCTGTTCCTTGTTTATTGATTAAGTTAAAGACAACATTGTGCTTAGCAACCATTTCAAACATAGGGTCAGATGCAAACTTAATTTTCTTATACCATGCTTCTTCCTTTTAAAAGAATTGTTTTGATTTCTGAGTTACAGATCCACGATAACTATAACATATCTTTTTTGCCTTATTTATTTATTTATTTTATTTATTCTTTTTTTTTTGAAATGGAGTTTTTTGCTCTCGTTGCCCGGGCTGGAGTGCAGTGGCATGATCTTGGCTCACTGCAGCCTCTACCTCCTAGGTTTAAGTGATTCTCCTGCCTCAGCCTCCCAAGTTGCTGGGATTACAGGCATGTGTCACCATGCCCGGCTAATTTTTGTATTTTTAGTAGAGACGGGGTTTCACCATGTTGGCCAGGCTGGTCTTGAACTCCTGACCTCGTGATCCTCCCACCTC
>NW_012112030.1:8104874-8117075 GCF_000951035.1 Colobus angolensis palliatus
GAGACTCCATCTCAAAAAACAAAAAAATCCTACTACCTGGACATAGCCATTGTTAATAACTTGCTATATTTTTCCTTCTAGTGTAGACCTATGTAAAGTATACATTTACTTTATAATTAAAATTTGTCATTTTATATCACAATTTTACTTAAAATTCTATTGTGACATTTCCCATGTCATTCAATATTGTCTGAAAACATCATCTAAATAGCTGGATAACATTTCTTTCTGTAAATGTAAATATAGTTTAATCATTCTCCCATTGGAGGACATTTTGGGTATTAAAATGATACTGGAATACAAAACCTTGGTACATAAATTTCATCTGAGTTTGTTTCTTTGGGATAGATTTCTAGAAGAAGCCAGTAACTATTCATGGAATTAGACTGGATAGATGATAAAGGCAGGGCATCAAGGGCGAAAAAAGAGTCAAGAGTGCAAAACAATGTGCTTCAGGATCATGAGATTCGTAAATTCAGCTTCCCTCATGTTTGAGTTGAGTGGCAAATCTGTCTCGTACCTGAATTTGGAGACTCTTCCCTAATTAGGGATGATGTTAGAGGGAAATTCCGCTCTACTGCGGACACCAGAGAGTTGGTTGTGCATTGTAGTGTTCAAGAATTTTATCCAATATTCTGCTTCCTTCAGAGTTCCTGAATTGAGTGTCTTTTGTGGAATATCTCGTTGAAGTAGACTTTTAACCTTGACTTGCTCAACATCTAATCAGAAGCAACTCATTGTCATGTATCTGCTGTCAGTCTGCTCCTTTACGGAACATCTGTTAGTAGCTGAGTTCCCCTTTTTCCCATAAGCCCAAATTTGATTCCCTTTCACCTTCTTTAACTTGTTTTTAAACAAAAGGCTCCCTAAAAATCATTCTGGAAGTATTTCAACTTTGTTAGCGTCTACTGTAATTAACATGAAAACAAACGTGTTTTAAAGTCTTTGTTTCCTTCCAAGGTATAATTTAGCTTTATCGTGTCTTCATAGTGAAAACTGTGTATGTGAACATTGGTAGGATAGAAAAACTTTCCACATAGTTTTATACTTGGTGCCCAGAAAACTTCCAAAGTGTTTAGGTGCTACTCATTATTATTTCTTAGAAATCGAATAGAAGCAGCAGCTTGAGTATACACAGTCCCACTTTTTCATTAATAATAACCACATTTCGCTTGGTTTTTTTTTGCGCAAAAGTGTTACATGTATTTTCTCGTTTAATCCTTGTACAACCTATTAGGGTAGGTATTTTCCTCATTTGGCAGATGAGGGTGCTGAGGCTCACAGAGATAAAAGACCTTTCCTGCCACAGGCAGAGCTGGGATTTAAACTCAGGTCTAATTCTAAAATCTGTATATTTAACTAGTTTGCACATCTGTCTTCCTGACTTAATTGCATCATAAAATCAAAGGTATTTCTCATCAAAATATGTTCATGTTGGATTACTTGGCTGTTTCATTGTCAGACGTCGTTGCTTCTGCTGGCTTTTCTGTGGCAATCTCAGCTGCTCTCCCCGTGGCTTGGGCACACCAAGGATTTCCTTTCTGTGATTGCCCCTATCTCCCTAGTCCCCTTAGGGGCACCTTCCTGCTTCTGAGGAAACTGAAACGGGAGACGAGGAAAGGGTAACAATTAATTACATACTTTTTTTTCCCTGAGTATTATCAACCAACGTGTTCCGTAAAGGAGCATGTTTTCACAGCTGTGTGCTTTAGAAACAGGGAGAAAGGTCTGAATTTTTATGACTCAGGTATCTTCAACAAAGGCTGTGATGTCTACACTTGATGGACTTGGAACGTGGAAACCCATTCCCTCCCTCAACCCTGGGATTGGAATCTTTGTGTTTATTAAGGTCACATGAGTATTCAGATATGTTATCTCTGAACGTGAGGCCCTGGTCAGAGAACCAAGGAGTGGACTTGCTAGATGATATAATTTAATTACCCTAGATCAATCAAGCTTTGACTTAGTGATGGCAGGATATATTGTGTATTTTTACGTAGTTGCTAGAGGAAAGGAACAAAGTTTAATCCTTGCCTTTGTTGACCTTTTATCTTGTAGTTCCAAATAACTGCCTTTGTAGACTCTTCAAAAGGCTGAAGGCAAGTGATTTATAGATAAGGAATCATTCAGTACTTGCACAAGAAGAGCCCATATCTTCAAATATGGGTGACGTAAGTTTACTTCAGAAACAGAAATGAGCTCATTTATTTGGAGAGATGTGAACAGAATGTGCGTCTTTTGCTCTGGGTGAGAAATAAATTTAAATTCAGAACTTCGCTTGGGGGAAACGAAATGGAGGAACTGGGCACTTTTGAGCCTCTTGGAAATTAGGGATCTTTAGCCAAGGCCCCAGGGAGCACTGTCTTGGTCCATTTATAACAAAATACTGGAGACTGGGTAGTTTATAAAAAGAACAGAAATTTGTGTCTCACCGTTCTGGAGGCTGGGAAGTTCAAGATTAGGGTTCCCTGAATGCTGCGTCTTCTAGAGGGGAAGAACACTCTGTCTTCAACTGGCAGGAGAATGGGCAAAAAACAGGAGTAACTCCCCTGTTGAGACCTTTTATACGGGCATCTAATTCCATTTACCCAGAGAGGAGCCCTTATGGCCTAATCACCTCTTAAAAGCTCCACCTCCTATTGCTGTCATTGGCAACACCTGCATTTTGGAAGGGACACATTCAAACCATAGCAAGCACCAATAGTGTGTTTCATAACTCATTCACATAGGAGCACTCCTCAGTATATCCAGCGGCAGCCTGCGGAGAACTACTTTTTTGTTTGGTTTTGGTTTTTTGTTTTCTTTTTTGTGACAGAGTCTGCCTCTGTCACCCAGGCTGGAATGCAGTGGCATGATCTTGGCTCACTAAACTCTCTGCTTCCTGGGTTCAGCGATTCTCCTGCCTCAACCTCCCCAGTAGCTGGGATTACAGGCGACCGCCACCACGCCCAGCTAATTTTTTTATATTCTTAGTACAGACAGGCTTTCACCATGTTGGCCAGGCTGGTCTCAAACTCCTGGCCTCAAGTGATCCACCCACCTCGCCCTCCTAAAGTGCTGGGATTACAGGCATGAGCCACCTGGCCCGGCCAGAGAACTACTTTGTGTAAGTCTATGAGGCACCTATGTGCTTTGGGCCTTTCGGAGATAACACTACACACTTTTTCCCTTAAGGACCTTACTGAATAACTGGGGAGAGAGAGCAGGAATGTCAACAGTAATACAGAAGAAGGGTTCTATGGTAAATGCCAAAAGTGAACCTTCGACCAAGTGAGTTCCAGAGAGACAACCCGTAAAGGTAAAGATTGAGTCATACGTGAACTATGTTGCTACTGAAAACATCTTGATTCTAAAGTATACCACCTCTCAACCAAGCAAAAACTGTCTTAAGCCTGAATTAAGAGGAAAGTGATATTTTAAAGTAATTCCTCAAGTAAGTTGCCAAATTACTGACACAAGAATGTTAAGAATTGGTGACCGTAGAGCTTTCGTGGTTTGGCTACTGGATTATCTCCCTCAAGGTGCGGTAATATTTCTGTCACCAAAAATCATTAATTAATAACATTATTCTTTCTGTTAATTCTAGCACTTATTTCCATCACTGTGATGTTTTTGGTTATGATTATAATTATTTTTACTTACTTAGTATAAGGGATGACCTGACTCTTAAGGTCATCCTGACAATTAAGACAAAATACAGAACACGCTTAGCACAATGCTTGGCTGAGAGAGTGCCATCATTAATATTAGGCATTATTTTTCTTATTCGTTAAATATGGTGTTTTATATAGTGCCAGGCATGTAGTTAAATTTTAGTAAATTATAATAATGTTGTTTATTGTTGTCCAAAGGATTTTTAACATATATTATCATTTAATACTCTCAGCTACCTTCAAGGTATATAGTGCTATTCCTCCTTTACTAATACAGAAATTGAAGTTAAGTATATTGGTCAGATTTTTCTGGCTGATTCAAGCAGATAAAGAAATTATTAAAAGGATGGTGGATAGCTCACTGAATCAGCAGAAGAGCTCTAGAAGCCTGTTTTGGGCTACCTAGCCAAGCAAAATGGCGAAAATTATACCACAGAACTGAGCCGCTGCCAAGTACCTGAGGCGCCTTGCACAGCAAACAATGCTGGCTGGCATTGGTGACCGGACTTTGCCACAGGGCTTGCTTCTGCTGCTCCCTTGGAAACTGTTTTACAGAAACTGCTGTCACCAAGGAATGTACTTCATGGAAGGCCCTATTTTGCAACATTTGCCCCCTATTTACAGTCTGGAGTGGGTGGCAGTTTGCTTTATTGCCAACTCATTGTGTCTTACCTCTCTGTGAAAGAAGTACTTCGTTTGTATTTTCTTTTAATTGGATATAAACTGAGTAGAAGTTGAGATTATTTTCCTTATTAGTGGACTTCATTTGTGGAAAAGTTAGTTTTTTCTAAAATTGATCTTGTTCTTAGCAATTATCTGCTATAAGTATTGCCTCAGCTTTTTAGGTTACTGCTAAATGAGAACTTTCCATCTGATCCGGGCGTCTTCTCCAGTGTAAACAATCCTGTTTCCCGTTACCCATTGGAGCTAAGGAAGCCATGATGAGTTAACACGTGCAAGAAGGGTGACCCCTTTGAGCAAGAAAAGTCCTGGTATTAGTATTTCAGATTTTTTTCTTGCATCCTTTTCTGATATATTTTTTTATTTTCATTTAAGTAGACCTAGGGTTTATCTTGCTGAAAATCTCCAAACAAAAAAAAAAAAAAGAGAGAGAGAGAGAAACATGTCAGGTCCCTAATGTGATTGCTGTTAACCATATAAAAATAACCTCTTTTATAATCAGTCTTGGTACACCTTGCAAAGTCTCTATTTCTAAGTTTTGTATACTTCAAGCTACTGTGAGCATGTGTTAAACTCCATTTTTTTAAAATAAAAAGGACACTTTCAGCTCCTTAAAGCAAGCTCTTTTGGGAAGGAAATAATCCTTGAGTGCTGCAGCCATCCATCCTGCTTTGTGTGGAAAGCTAAGGTTTTTGGGTTATGGATGTTTCGACAAGTGGAGAACACGTGGGTCTGGTGAGCACCAGCTGCCGAAGTGTGGGAGGCACCCAAGTGGCCTGTTCTTCCAGATGGCATTCATTCTTCCAGGCAAGTGGACAAAGTGGCCTCTTTGCCTTCACTCGGTGAGAGCTGTTGAAAGATTTTCTCATCTGAATTGTGAATGTTTGTAATGTTTATTTTATTTTCACAGTAAGAGTGAGGGTCTTCTCACTTTGAATATATTCCTTTTTGCAAATAATTTTGAAGTAGTCCTGATCCGGTGTTAAAAGAAACATGGTATGTCATTGTAGAAGAATCCTTCATCCCCTTTGCCTTAGAAACATGAAATTTTCAAAGTTCACACGTGGAAGAAAACCTGGTTCAATTCTCGCCATTTTCAGGGAAGGAAATAGAATTTATTTTTTCTTTTGTTTATCCTTTTATAGTTTTCATTTTGTTTCCTGTTGGTCACATATTTTTTTTCTTGGCCTCCTTATTAGAGGGGTATTGTGGAATATTTTTGCTCAGTAAAAGTTAAAATCAACATACCTGACTTTTTAGTCATAAAATATAACACAAAATTTATCATTTTAATCCTTTTCGAGTGTGCAACTCGGTGGCATTAAGTATATTCACATTGTTGTGCAGTGTCATGATCATCCATCTCCAGAACTTCTCCATTATCCCAAATTGAACTCTGTGTCTATTAAATAGTAATTTCCCAGTGTCTACCCCTAGCCCTGTATGTATGTACCACATTTTGTTTATCCTTTCATCCACTGATGGACGTTTGGGTTGTTTCTACTTTGGCCGTTGTGAATAATGCTGCTGTGAACATTGATACATAAATATCTGTATGAGTCCCTGCTTTCAGTTCTTTTGGGTGCATACCCAGAGGTGGAATTGCTGGGTCATGTGGTAATTCTATGTTTAATTTTTTTCTCCCTTGTAATTACCCACAATGTGGTAAAATACACTTGACATGAAATTTACCACTGTAACCATTTTTCAGTGTAGAGTTCAGTGGTATTAAGCACATTGAGACTGTCGTGTGACCATCACCACTGTCCATTTCCAGAATGTTTTTTTATCTTGCAAACCCGAAACTCTATATCCGTTAAACAGCAACTTCCTTTCCTCTCCTCCGCGGAGCCTGGTAACCACTGTTCTGCTTTCTTTCTCTATGATTTTGACTTTTCTGTGTACTTCATATAAATGGAGTCATTCAGTGTTTGCTTGTGACTGGCTTATCTCACTTTAGTGTAATGTCCTCAAGATTCACCCATGTCGTTGCATAGGTCAGAACTTTCTTGTAAAGGCTGAATACCACATGTGTACATATATAGAAAAATATTATTCAGTCTTAAAAGGGAATTCCCTTGTAAGGAATGCCTCATTTTGCTTATCCATTCTTCTATTGATAGAAATTTGAATTGTTCCCACGTTTTGGCTATTGTAAATCATGTTCTTTGAACACGAGTGTAGAAATGTCTCTTTGAGACCCTGCTTTTGATTCTTTTGGGTATATACTCGGAAGTGGAGTTGCTGGATCCCATAGTGATTTTACGTTTAATTTTTTGAGGAACCACCACACCCCTTTCCCCAGCAGCTATGCTATACCGTGTTACGTCTCCACTAACAGTGCGTAAGGATGCTACATCCTCACCATCACTTTTTTTTTTTTGGTTTTTGATAGTAGCCATCTTAATGGGTGTGAGGGGGCATCTCATTTTAGTTTTAAATTGCACTTCCCTAATGATTAGGGATGTCGGGAATTCTTTCATGTGCTTATTGGCCATTTGTATCTCTTACTTGGAGAAATGGCTATTCAAGTCCTTTGCCCATTTTTGAATTGAGTTGTTTGAGGTTTTTTGCTGAGTTTTAGGAATTCTCTGTATATTCTGGATATAATATACATGTATATAATAAATGTATATAATAAAATACACATGATTTGAAAGTATTTTCTCCATTTTGTGGGCTACCATTTTACTCTGTTGATAGTATCTTTTCATGCATAAAATGTTAAAATTTTCATTGTCCAATCTGTCTTTTTGTTGTTGCCAGTGGCTTTGGTGTTATACTTAAAACATCATTGCCAGATTCAGTGTCATGAAACTTTTGCCTGTGTTTTCTCACTGTAGGAAACTATAGTAAAAAAAATTAAAAGTTTTATTGTTTTAGATCTTACATTTAGGTCATGGATTCATTTTTAATTAACTTTTGTATGTGGTGGTAGGTAAGGGTCCAACTTCATTCTTTTGCATGTGGATAGCCAGCTTTCCTAGCAGCATTTGTTGAAAAAACTGTCCTTTCCCAATTGAATGGTCTTGGTGCCCTAGTCAACAATCATATGACTTTATACATGAGGGTTTGTTCTGGGCCCTCTACTCATTTCTGTGGTCTGTCTGTCTGTCTCTTTTTTTTTTTTTTTTTTTTTTTTTGAGAAGGAGTCTCGCTCTGTCGCCCAGGCTGGAGCGCAGTGGCCGGATCTCAGCTCACTGAAAGCTCCGCCTCCCGAGTTTACGCCATTCTCCTGCCTCAGCCTCCCGAGTAGCTGGGACCACAGGCGCCCGCCACCTCGCCCGGCTAGTTTTTTGTATTTTTTTAGTAGAGACGGGGTTTCACCATGTTAGCCAGGATGGTCTCGATCTCCTGACCTCGTGATCTGCCCGTCTCGGCCTCCCAAAGTGCTGGGATTACAGGCTTGAGCCACCGCGTCAGGCCTGTCTGTCTGTTTGTCTTTATGTCAATACCTCACTGTTTTGATTACTGTAATTTTAAGTTTTGAAATCAGGAAGAGTGAGTCCTCTCCAGCTTTGTTCTTCTTTCTAGGATTGTTTTGGCTATTCAGGGTCTTCTGAGATTCTGTATTAATTTTTGGATGGGTCTTTCTATTTCTGAAAAAAAAGTCACTGGGATTTTGATAGGGATTGCATTGAACCTGTAAATCACTTTCAGCAATATTGACGTCTTAATATTAAATCTTCCAATCAGTGACTATGGGGTGTCTTAAGATTTGTATGTGTCCTCTTTAATTCTTTTCAGCTGTATTTTATGGTTTTTATTGTACAAGTCTTTCATCTCCTTGGTCAAGTTTATTCCTAAGTGTTTTATTCTTTTTGATGCAATTGGAAATGGATTTGTTTTCTTAATTTCGTTTTTGGATTATTTGTTAGTGTATAGATATGAAACTGATTTTTGCTTGTTGACTTTGTATCCTGCTACTTTGGTGAATTTATTTATTTATTAGTTCTAACAGTATTTTTGTGGAACATTCAGGTTTTCTATATATGAGATCATATCATCCATAAACAGACATAATTTAACTTCTTTCTTTCTAATTTCGATGCCTTTTATTTCTTCTCTTGTCTAATTGCTCTCGATAGAACTTCCATTATTATGTTGAATAGAAGTGGTGAAAGCAAGCATCCTTGCTTCATTCCTGATCTTAGAGGGAAAGCTTTCAGGTCATCACCATTGAATACGAAGTTCGCTTGCATTTCTCTTATATGGCTTTTATTATGTTGAGGTAGTCTCCTTCCATTCCTAGTTTGTTGAGTGTTTTGTTTGTTTTTATCAAGAAAGGGTGTTGAATTTTCTCAAATGCTTTCTCTGCATCATTTGAAATGATTTTGTGGTTTTCTTCCCTGTAGTCTTCTAACATGGTCTGTTACATGGATTGATTTTCGTGTGTTGAATCATCCTTGTGTTCCAGGAATAAATCTCACTTGGTCATGGTGTATAGTCCTTTTATATGCTCCTGAATTTGGTTTACTAGGATTTTCCTTGGGATTTTTGTAGGAATGTTTGTAAGGTAAATTGGTCTACAGTTTTCTTATAGTGTTTTTATCTGGCTTTGGAATCAGAGTAATGATGCCCTCATAGATGAGTTAGGGAGTGTTTTCTCCTCTTCAATTTTTTGGGAGAGCCTAAGAAGGGTTTATGTTAGTTCTTTTAAATGATTGGTAGAACTCACCTGTGAAACTGTCAGGTCCAGGGCTTTTCTTTATCAGGATATTTTTTATTACTTATTCAATCTCCTTACTAATTATAGGTCTATTCAGAGTTTCTATGTGGTTTAGCCTTGGTAGGTTCTGTGTTTCTAGGAATTTGTCCATTTCACCTAGGTTATCTAATTTATTGCTGTACAGTTACTCATAGTACCTTGTAAAGTCATTTTTATTCCTACAGAATTGGTATTAATGTCCACACTTTCTCGTTTTAGTATTTGAGTTGTCTCTCTCTTTTTTTTCCTTAGTTCCTCTACTCTAGCAAAAGGTTTGTCAATTTTGTTTATCTTTTTAAAGAATCAACTTTTGGTAGTGGTGATTTTCTCTATTTTTTTTTCTGTTCTCTATTTTATTTATCTTTGGTCTAATCTTTATTATTTCTATCCTTCTGCTAACTTTGGGTTTAGTTTGTTCTTCTTTTTCAGTTTCCTTAAGTTGTAAAGTTAGGTTGCTGATGTGAGATCTTTCTTTTTATTTTTTATTTTATTTTGTTTTTTAGAGATGGGTATCACTCTATTGCCAAGGCTAGAGTGCAGTGGTGCAGTCATAGCTCATTGCAGCCTTGAACTCCTGGACTCAAGTGATTCTTCTACCTCAGCCTCCCAAGTAACTGAGACCACAGACACATACCATTCTGCCTGGCTAACTTTTAATTTTTATTTATTTACTTATTTTTTTTAAAGAGACAGAGTCTCACTAGGTTGCCCAAGCTGGTCTCAAACTCCTGGGCTCAGGCGATCCTTCCACTTTAGCCTCCTGAGTAGATGGGATTATAGATTTGAGTCACCATACCCAACTCTTTTTTTTTTTCTTTTTTTTTTTTTTTTTTTTTTTTTTTTTTTGAGACGGAGTCTTGCTCTGTCACCCAGGCTGGAGTGCAGTGGCACAATCTCGGCTCACTGCAGCTTCTGCCTCCCGGGTTCAAGCGATTCTCCTGCCTCAGCCTCTGGAGCAGCTGGGATTACAGGCAGGCGCCACCACACCTGGCTACTTTTTGTATTTTGTTTTTAGTAGAGATGGTGTTTCACCATGTTGGCCAGGCTGGTCTTGAACTCCTGACCTCAAGTGATCCACCCGCCTTGGCCTCCCAAGTGCTGGGATTACAGGTGTGAGCCATTGTGCCCAGCCTAATGTGAACATTTATAAATTTCCTCCTTAGCATTGCTTTCACTGCATTTCATAAGTTTTGGTATGTTGTGTTTTTGTTTTAATTCACCTCTAGGTATTTTTTCAGTGTCCTTTGTGATTTCTTCTTTGATCCATTGGTTGTTTATAGTATGTTCTTTACCTTCCACAAATTGTGGATTTTCCAGTTTTTCTTCTGTTACAGATTTCTAACTTTATTCCATTGTGGTAGAAGAAGATTCTTTGTATAATATCTATCTTTTGAAATCTGTTGAGACTTAATCTGTGACCTAACATATGGCATATCCCGAAAACTGTCCCATGTACTCTTGAGAAGAATGTGTATTCTGTTGTTGTTAGGTACAATATTCTGTCTGTCTGTGAAGTTGAGTCAGTTTGTTGTGTGTTCAAGTCCTCTACTTTATTACTTATCTTCTGTTTGGTGGTTGTAGTCATTATGGCAAGTGGAGTATTGAGACTTCCAGGTATTATTGAAGTATTTTTCCCTTCAATTTTGTCAATGTTTGCTTGGCAAATTTTGATGGTCTGTCATTAGGTGTATAAGTATTTATAATTTTTAATTCTTTTATGAGACAGGGTCTAACTCTGTCACCCAGGCTGTAGTGCAGTAGTGAGATCTTGGCTCACCGCAGCCTCTGCCTCCCAGGCTCAATGATCCTCGGCCACAGTCTCCTGAGTAGGCAGGACTAGTACCATCACACCCAGCTAATTTTTGTATTTTTAGTAGAGATGGGGTTTCACCATGTTGACTGGGCTCGTCTCGAACTCCTGAGCTCAAGCAATCCACCTGTCTTAGCCTCCCAAAGTGCTGGGAGTACAGGCATGAGCCACCAGGCCTGGCTTGAATATTTATAGTTCTTTTTTTATCTTCTTGCTATATTGAGCTATTTATTTATTTATTTATGAGATGGGGTATCACTGTGTCACCCAGGCTCAATCTCAACTCACTACAAGGTCCGCCTGCCAGGTTCACGCCATTTTCCTGCCTCAGCCTCCCAAGTAGCTGGGACTACAGGTGCCTGCCACTACACTTGGCTTTCTTTTTTTTTTTTTTTTTTGTATTTTTAGTGGAGATGGGGTTTCACTGTGTTAGCCAGGATGGTCTCTTATCTCCTGACCTCGTCATCTGCCCACCCTGGCCTCCCAAAGTGCTAAGATTACAGGCGTGAGCCACCGCACCCAGCCTGAACCTTTTATTAATACATGATGTCCTTTGTCTCTTGTAATCATTTTCAATTTAAAGTCTATTTTGGTCAGCTACAGTGGCTCACTTCTGTAATCCCAGCACTTTGAGAGGCTGAGACAGGAGGATCAGTTGAGGCAGAAGTTTGAGACTAGCCTGGGCAACATAGTGAGACCCCATCTCTACAAAAAAATTTAAAAATTAGCCAGGTGTGATACTGCTTGTCTCCCAGCTACTTGGAAGTCTAAGGCAGGAGCATTGTTTGAGCCCAGGAGTTCGAAGATACAGTGACCTATGATCATGCCATTGCACTACAGCCTGGGTAACAGAGTGAGACTCTCTTTTAGTATAGCTCTTTTGGTTACTATTTGGATGAATATCTTTTCCCATCCTTCCACTTTCAACCTGTTTGTGTATTTAGATGTAAATTGAGTCTAGTAGACAAGCATATAGTTGGATCAGGTTTTTAATCCATTCTGCCAATCCCTGTCTTTTGATTGGAGAGTTTAATCCATATACATTTAAAGTACTTAACTGATACAGAGGGACTTACTTCTGTCATTTTGCTATTCGTTTTCTAGATGCCTTACAGCTTTTTTTTTGTTTGTCATTTTCTGTATTGCTGTCTTCTGTGTTTAGTTGATTTTTTGCAGTGAAACATTTATATTCCTTTCTCATTCCCTTTTGTGTATGTTATATAGCTTTTTATTATTATTATTATACTTTAAGTTGTATGGTACATGTGCACAATGTGTAGGTTTGATACATAGGTATACATGTGCCGTGTTGGTTTGCTGCACCCACCAACTTGTCATTTACATTAGGC
>NW_012112030.1:8126337-8148720 GCF_000951035.1 Colobus angolensis palliatus
GCCGCCTCGGCCTCCCAAAGTGCTGGGATTACAGGCGTGAGCAATACATGGGCTTTTATAATTTGCCATATATTTACCTTTATTGAGATCTTTATTTCTTCATTGGACTGTATAGTGTGCTTTCATTTCAACCTGCAGGACTCCCGTTAGCATTTCTTGCAGAGCAGGTCTAGTGTTAAGAAACTCCCTCTGCTTTTTTGTTTTTGTTTTTTTTTTTCCCTAACTGATACTGTCTTACTTTCTCCCTCACTTTTAAAGGATAGTTTTACTGGATATAATTCTTGCTTGACAGGTTTTTTTTTTTTCTTTTAGCAGTTTACCACCTTATGGCCCCCTAGGTTTCTGATGAGAAATCTGTTGATAATCTTATTAAAGTTCCCTTTTATATGATCAAAACCAAAAGTTGGTTTTCTTTTGATGCTTTCAAATTTCTCTTTGTCTTTTTGTTTGTTTTTTGAGACAGAGTCTCATTCTGTCACCCAGGCTAGAGTGCAGTAATGCAATCTCAGCTCACTGCAGCCTCTGCATCCCAGACTCAAATGATCCTCCTGCCTTAGCTTCCCAAGTAGCTGGGACTACAAGCATCTGCCACCATGCCTGGCTAATTTTTATATTTTTTTGTAGAGATGGGGTTTCGCCATGTTGTCCAGGCTGGTCTCAAACTCCTGACATCAAGTGATCTGCCCACCTTGGCCTCCCAAAGTGCTTGGATTACAGGCGTGAGCCACTGCGCCTGGCCCTTTCTAAAGGTTGGTTATAATGTGTCTTGGTGTGGGTCTCTGAATCCTATTTTAAGTTTGTTGAGCTTCTTGGATGTTTATATTCATCTCTTTCATCAAATTTGGGATGTGTTTTGCCATTGTTTCTTCAGATGTTTTCTCTTTCCCTTTCTCTTTCTGTTTTCCTTTTGGGACTCCCACAACGCATATGGTTATCCACTTGATGGTGTCTCATCAATCCCTTAGATCAGTTCACTTTTCCTTAATCTTTTTTCTTTCTGTTCCTCAGACTAGATAATATTCACTGTCCTTCATTATTCACTCATTCTTCCTTCTGCCTGCTCAAATCTGCCTTTGAATCCCTGCGGTGAGTTTTTCCTATCAGTTATTTCAGCTCCAGAACTTATTTTTCATTTCTTTTTAGGTTTTCTGTCTCTTTACTGATATTTTCCCTTTGTTTATACATTGTTTTCTTGGCTTTCTCCATGTCTTCTTTAGTTCTTTGAGCATCTTTAAGACAGTTGTTTTAAAGTCTTTGTCTAGTAGATTTGCCATTGTCTTTCTTCAGGGACAATATCTGTTGGTTTATATTTTTCCTTTGAATGAGCCATACTTTTCTGTTTCTTTGTATGACTTGTGATTTTTTTTTAATTGGACATTTATTTTTTTTTATTTTTTTATTTTTTTGAGGCAGAGTCTTGCTCTGTCACCCGGGCTGGAGTGCGGTGGCCGGATCTCAGCTCACTGCAAGCTCTGCCTCCGCCTCCCGGGTTTACGCCATTCTCCTGCCTCAGCCTCCCGAGTAGCTGGGACTACAGGCGCCCGCCACCTCGCCCGGCTAGTTTTTTGTATTTTTAGTAGAGACAGGATTTCACCGTGTTAGCCAGGATGGTCTCGATCTCCTGACCTCGTGATCCGCCCGTCTCGGCCTCCCAAAGTGCTAGGATTACAGGCTTGAGCCACCGCGCCCGGCTAATTGGACATTTAAATCCTATAATATGGTAACTCTGGAAACAGATTCTCCCTATTCCCTGGGTTTGCTGTTTTTTGGGTTTATTTTTGGTTTCTGATTGTTACAGGATGTGTCTGTGCCAAGAATCAGCCTGAGGTATACATGTTAGGTCTTCTCAGATCTTTTCTGAGCCTGTACTTTTCCCTGGGCATGCATAGCAACTTTCTAATTTCCCCTATATATATGGTTGCTTTTGAATATCCTGATCTTTAATGTCCAGCTCCCAGAGAGGGAAAAAGAAAAAAGTGAAGGAGGGGAAAAAAGATGCTGCCCCTTTTAATCCTCTGGAAGTCACTTCAGCATGAGTGGGAGGACCTTGCAGCAGTGTGGTGGAGGTGTAACGACGGTGACTGCTGTCTGTCTGTCTGTCTGCACCTTTGTCATCAGAAGCAGCCGTCACTGATCTGAGCGTAGATCCATATTTAGAGGACAAGGTCCTTTTCTCCCCCACTGTCTCCCACAAACTGTGTGCAAGCCACTCCAGGAATAAGTGCATAGCTGCCTGCAATGGGGCTGGGAGCTTTGGGATGGGTAGGTGCTATTATGATGGCAGCTGAAATTGACTGAAAGTAATTATAATTTATCATCCAGGCCTTCCTCTGGATGTTGCAAGCCTTCAATAGACTCTAGAGCTACAAAATAGTTACATCAGACAGAGTGCACCAGTGCAGTTATTTAGTTGGGAAGACAAATTCCTGGTGCTTCCTACCAGTCTTCCCCAAATTCCCTCTATAGTTCCTTTTTTTAGGAACCCCCATACTGTTTTCCTCAGCAGGTGCACCATTTTACGTTCTTACCAGCAGTGCACAAGGGTTCCAAGGATATGGAGAACATCCTTGCCAACACTTGTTATTTTCTGTTGTTTGGAAAATAGCCATCCTAATGATTAAGTGGTATCTCATTGTGTTTTGTATTTCCCTCATGATTAGTGATTTCGAGCAACCTTCTTGTGCTTGTTGGCAATCGGTATATCTTCTTTGGAGAAATGTCTATTTTGCCCAATTGGGTGGTTTGTTGTTTTATCTTTTTAATTTTAGCTCCTTTTCATGTTTGCCTTCCTTATAAATAACTCCTGCTTCTTCTGGTAATCTGCTTGAGGAGTGAGATCATTTCTTTGCTATTTCCTACCGTGCTAGTACATAGTAATGTGTGCCTGGTAAATGCTTACAGAGGTAGGATAGGCCAGTCATACAGCCAGGTTTTGAAAGCCTGCTTAATTGACTACTACAGTTGGTGATTGGGGACTTTGGAACAGTGAGGAAATTAATACGAATTGTGTGCCTCCTCTGTGCTAGGTGCTGTGGTAGGCATAACTTTATATAATTCCCGTAATACTCCTTTAATACATGTCACACTTACAGATGAAGGATTTGAATTAAGGGAAGTTAAATTTAGACTCCCTCAACATCACACAGGTAGTAAATGGCAATCCTTGGATTCCAATTCCAGGTCTACCTGACTCCAGACTTTTTCGTTATACCGTGCTGTCTCTCTTCCCTAGTCTGGTAAGTTCAAACAGAGAGCAAGCCTATAAAATTGTTAGGGTGGATGAGCAGTTGAAGATGTACTTAATTAGAGACAGAGAATCTTGCTGTATTGCCCAGGCTGGCTTTGAACTTCTAGGCTTAAACAGTCCTCTCACCTCTGCCTACTAAGTAGTTGGTAACTACAGCCTATTCCATTTTACTTAATTATTTGAGAGGAAAAGGTAGAGATTGTGAAATGCTAATTTTATAGCAGCGAACAGAATTCCTCGAAGACACTGAGGTGTGTTGTTTGTGGATGCTGATGACCTTTGGAAATGCTGTGTCTACTTTTGGGTGTGACATCCTCTGTTCTTGCTTCTTTGGTACCATAAATTAGGGCCACTGGCCATGGCCAAATGGGTGTGTAACATAGAAGGATGAAGTGCTTTTCATTGCTTTTCACAAATTCCCTTGAACCCTTTACATCTCTGAGACTTAAGAAATGCAAGAATAAAGGGAACAGAGTTTTATCAAAATCCTATTGTGTGCTAGGCAAACCCTAGAAGAGACGTGATTATTATCTTGCTTTTACATATGAGAAAATTGAGGCTCAAAACTGTAAGGTAAATTGTCCAGATGCACGCAGCTAATAAATAGAGGAGCTGAATTCAGCTCCTCTGAATTTTCCATGCTGCCTCCATTAAAAAGTTCCTCTTTCTTGCCCTCTGGTGGGCTTCGGAGGTCCTGGGAGAAATGTTTGTGTCCTCACCAGACATTGTGGTGGGTGAGCGTCTTACATGGGGCTTGTTCTGCACTTGCAGTTTCTTCTGCCACGTGGTTTAACCAAAGCAACGATGTTTGCCATTGCCCCTTCGATGTTAGTACTCCTCTGAGGTGACAGAGTGGGGACAAAAGTTCGAAAGGAATCAGCCTTAGAAAGCACCCTTTTTCTAAGTATCCTGAAGGAATCAATCACTAGCGCACATCACAAAATTCTAAGTTGGGAAGATGTTTTTAGACTTTCCCTTTCTTTAAGAAGAGAAGGGAGTGCCTTTGGAAACTAGAGTTTAAGTAAAGGATACACGTAGCTTAAGTGCTTTTATCTTTGAAATATGCTATGACCAGTAGACTCGAAAATAAATTTCTTACTAGTTTTGGGGGTATCATAGTCAGTTTGGGCTGCTATAACAGAATACCATCTACTGGGTGGCTTAAACAACAAGCATTTATCTCTGATAATTCTAGTGGCTGGGAAATCCAAGGCCAAGGTGCCGGCAGATTTGCCTCTGCCGAAGACCTGCTCCCTGGTTTGCAGATGGCCATCTTCTTGCCGTGGCCTCACGTGGCCGGGAACAGAAAGAGTGAGGGGAGGCTCTCATGTCTCTTCTTCTAGTGACACTAGTCCCATTCGTGAAGCCTCCACATTCATGATATACTCACCCTTTGAGGTCCCCACCTCCTAATACCATTACACTGGGGATTCGGATTTCAACACAGGAAATTTTGGGGGAGGAAATTTGGGGGAACACAAACATTCAGTCCATACAGGGGAATTTCTTTTTTCAGAATCTGATGCTTAATTGTACCTTCACAGTAACTTTTGTCAAAGTTATATTTAATTTCTACTTCCTAGATTCTGTAGCAGGAAATGGAGCTTGTTATGTGCCCCAATATTTGTAATACTGATTTCTAGTCCTAGAAGTATCTAAGCCTCTCAGACTTAAGGAATTCGTTTTGGTATTATGTGGCTCTGCACTGTGCTCTAGAAAAACTGGGGGTTTCCTTCCACCTGACATTGCAGAATGAAAAAGATCACTCAGCAAAATATTTCCCACGCTGCTAACCCTGATGATTTTTCCACTCAACACTTTACACAAAGAGGTGGGTACAGATGGTAGTTTGCTGGATCTGTGGAATATTCAGTCTTGGTCTTCACTCACTCCCTGGAGCCTACTCCTTGTTCTTTTATAAACAAAGTGGTTTAAACAGGATCTTAGGAAATAGCTCCAGTATTTACCATTTGCAAACCTAACCCTTAATATATGGAATCTGTTAGATCAGGTTTTTAACTCAATAAACATCTTTGGGTGCATCACCGTGTTAAACTAAAGAAGTAGAAAACTGAAGGCAATGCTCCTGTTCCTTAACTGTAAGGAACATGTAATTTAGAAACTTCTTCTCTTTAACATGAAAAACTAACCATAAGTACGTGGATCAACATTCTTCTTTATGGAATATTAGGAATGAAGTGTCATGATGTTATGGTTTTTTTTAATGGCTCAGTAAAAGAAAAAAAATTATATAGTGAGATGAAGTAGGTATGACAGAATATTAGTTGTTGAATCTAGATGGTGCATATTTGGGTATACATTTTTTCCCTACTTTTCTACATTTAAAAATTTTCATAATAAAGGGTAAAACAGAAAAATCCTAAGTATAAATAACATTTATAAAACTATACAAAAAATAATTTCAAGGGTGGTATGTGGTTCATTCTCTATTAATGGTAAGGGTTTAGGTAATTATTGGAGTTGGTAGGAAATAATTAAAATAGGAGTATAAATCCAGAGGCCTGCAGAGGCCAGGCGGGTAATATGGGTGAGTGGAGCTGCCGGGCATTAGACAGGAGGGAGATGGTGGGGACTGAGCAAAGAGGCAAGTGTACAACTCATTGAAAGCATTCCAAAAATTTAAAAAATCTTAATGTGCATTCAGAATGAAACACTTCAGAGGGCTGGCAGTTTGTGGTCTCCTAAAAATGACAAAATTTACCATCTCTAAATTTACCCAGCTTTCTGTCCTTCTCTCTACTTTCAGAAGATCCAGGAGAGACGTAGCTATCAATACTAGAGGGAGATGGTGTCCTGGCACAAGAGGGTGATGGGAAAACATTGTATCCAATGCCTCTAGAATTTGCCTGGGTTGCCACAACTTTGTTGCTTCAGGAATGGAAAATGTGGCCCATCTTCTTATTTTCTCTGTCCTGTCTTGCTCCTTCTATGACCTGGGGCAGGATTTGCGGTGGGTTTATGGAGATTCCTATGAGTCAAGGAAGCACATTCTGAGGATAGACTCATGCACCTGGGTTTTGTTTTTAGATGGTTAGAGGGAGGGTGCAATTGTGATTTATAAGAATGACTTAAAGTGTAATTCCTTTGATTTTGAAGTTGGCTAGGCAACTTAATTTGAACACCCTAGTGTGCCTGTTAGACCTGGCAGCCTTCTCAAAATCCCCCTCCTACTTCGCTCATTTCCCTCACCCTCCACCTTTTTCTCAAGAGGTAGAAGTGAGAGTTTTGTTTTGTGAGCTAAGGTTGGCTTCTGGGCCCTCTGCTTGAGCCACCTGGCAGCTTGGGGTGGCCCTGTAGCCTTCCTCCACCTCATTCTGCAATTCAGGCTCCCAATAGTCTTCTGAAGCACGGAAGAGCTTCCTCATGCATGTTAGAAGAGCATGAGTCCAGACTGAGACAAGGACTCACTCTTAGGCATATATGCAGCCTACAGAGACCCTGAGAAGCCTTTTTCCTCCTAATATCTTCCTAGACTTATGCTTTCCTTGGAATTCCAGCAATAGAACTGCATACTCTTACCCTAGTTAAGAACCTTTTGTGTACCAGGTGCTATACTAGACATGAGATAAAAGATAAGCGAAATGTGGTCCCTGTCTTCAACCAGCTCACCATTTGTTATACCACTTTAATCACCTTAGAGAAATTTTTTTTTTTTTTGAGACGGAGTCTTGCTGTGTTGCCCAGGCTGGAGTGCAGTGGCATGATCTCAGCTCACTGCAAGCTCCACCTTCTAGGTTTACGCCATTCTCCTGCCTCAGCCTCCCAAGTAGCTGGGACTACAGGCACCCACCACCACGCCCGGCTAATTTTTTGTATTTTTAGTAGAGACGGGGTTTCACCGTGTTAGCCAGGATGGTCTCGATCTCCTGACCTCGTGCTTCGGCCTCCCCAAGTTCTGGGATTACAGGCATTAGCCACCGTGCCCAGCCGGGAAAATGTTTTAAGATGTGTTCGGCCGTATGAACTTGGGTGAGAATTCAAGATGAGGTTTTTACTTGTAGAGTACGGGGCACTTGGGATGGGTGAAGAAAGGAGAACTGCCTCTAAAGGTCTTACTCGTAGATGAGGAAAGACCTCAGCTACTTTTTATTAAAATGAGTTTATTTATTTAAAAAATATTTAAGGGGGAAATGCATTCATTTGGTTTAAAAAGTTCTGTTAAAAATATACTATGAAATTCCCCCTCCTTACCCCTTGCCTCCGTGTAATTCTTATATATCATTTCAGAGTTTATTTATGTAAATATAAGCAAATCTGAATGTATACTCTTATTTACTTACACCCCAACCCCCATTTGTATGCAATGATAGCACACTCTATGCATCTATATACCTTTAAAAAAGTTATGTCTTATGGAGATTTTTTTCCATGTAAGTATGTAGAGAGCGCCCTCATTCTTTTCTTTGTTCATGTAATACTATTTATAGATTTACCTTGATTTAATTAACAAGCCCTCTATTCCGGGGCATTGCGGTGTTTGCTGACCTTTGCTGTTACAATCACTGCTGCCACGAACACTCTTGTATATACATTAGACATCATTTAGCATGTGTGCTACTGTGTGTGTAAATTCCTAGTGGTGAAGTTGTTGCATCAGAGGCTATACATTTGTAATTTTGTTATCCATGCCAAGTTGCCCTCCTCCATATGGTGTTAACAACTTACACACTAAGCAGCAAAGCCAGTTTCCTCACAGCTTCACCTACAAAGTATTTTTCATGCTTTTCATTTTTACCGATTTGACAGGTGAAAAATGGGCTTGCGGTAAAGTTTCCATTTTTTTTCCTATTATAAGTGAGGTTGTGCATTTTTTTTTTTTTATAGTTGAGGTATTGGTATTTCCTTTTCTGTGAAATATCTTTTCATATCTTTTGTTCATCTTTCTTTTGCTAATGTTTGTTTTTTTGTTTTTGTTTTTTTGAGATGGAGTCTCGCTCTGTTGCCCAGACTGAAGTGCAGTGGCATGATCTCGGCTCACTGCAAGCTCCGCCTGTGGGTTCAAGTGATTCTCCTGCCTCAGCCTCCTGAGTATCTGGGAATACAGGCGCCTGCCACCGTACCCAACTCATTTTTGTATTTTTAGTAGAGACGGGGTTTTACCATGTTGGCCAGGATGATCTCCTGACCTCAGGTGATCTGCCTGCCTCAGCCTCCCAAAGTGCTGGGATTACGGGTGTGAACCACCGTGCCCAGCCTTATTTGCCAATTTCTAGGCACTCTTTATATATTAGGAAGTTTACCCTGTGTGATATGAGTTATCACAATAGGAGGAAAAAGGCTTCCTGGGGTCTCTGCAGGTTTTTAATTTTCCCCAGATTTGGGGTACTCTTTTTGTATTTTAAATTTTAACTTGTATTTGTTGTCATGAGGAGTCTTGCTTTTTGTATTGTTGAATTTATCACTGTTTCCTTTATGGCTTTTGTGTTATCCTGGTCCACTATTAATGGCACACAATCATTCATTCCTTTTTCCATGGTGCGTCCTTCCTCTTTTCCTCTTTCAATTTCGGATTGACAGCAAAACACTTTTGGTATCTTCCCCCAAGTTTGTGTTCCTGGAAATGTATTTCTCGTCAGTGATAGGGTAGCCCTTGATAGTTTTGTTAGGAGATTTTAGTGGTCTGTAGAATTCCCATTTTCTTGGTACAGGCACTCTGGGAAACTGACAGTTTCTTATAAAACTAAACATGAAATTACCACATGACCCAGCAGTTGCATTCTTGGGCATTTATCCCAGAGAAATGAAAACTTCTGTTTACACAAAAACCTGTACAAGACTGCTCACAGCAGACTTGCTTGTAATAGCCCCGAACTGGAAACAACCCAGATGTCCTCCAGTGGGTGAATGGTGAAACAAACTCTGATACATATATACCATGGAATACTACTCAGAATTAAAAAAAGAATTAACCACTGATATATCAACAACATAGACAAATCTCTAAAGTTTTATGTTGGGCAAATAAGAAGATCCAATCCCAAAAGCTTATATGATGTATTATTTCATTTATATAACACTTTTGAAAGGACAAAATGTTAGAAATGGTGAACGGATTAATGGTTGACAGTGTTTTAAAGATGGAAAGGGGGATGAGAGAAAGAGTGGGGTAGGTCTAGTTATAAAAGCAGCACAAGAAATCTTTGTGGTGATGGAACTTTTCAGCATCTGACCATAGTGGTGAATAACGAACCTGTGTATGGGGAAAAGTTGTACAGAACTAAATACAGACACAAATGAGTGCAAATAAAATGAGGAAATCTGGGCCGGGCACAGTGGCTCATGCCTGTAATCCCAGCACTTTGGAAGGCCGAGGCAGGTGGATCACCTTAGGTCAGGAGTTTGAGATCAGCCTGGCCAACATGATGAAACCCTGTCTCTACTAAAAAATACAAAAATTAGGCAGGAATGGTGGCACATGCCTGTGATCCCAGCTACTCAGGAGCCTGAGGCGTGAAAATTGCTTGAACAAGGTTGCAGTGAGCTGAGGAGATCATTCCACTGTGCTCCAGACTGGAAGACAGAGCAAGACCGTGTCTCAAAAAAAAAAAAAAAGGAAATCTGCCCAGGTGCAGCGGCGTACTCCGGTAGTCCCAGCTACTTGGGAGGCCGAGGTGGGAGGATCTCTTGAGCTCAGGAGTTTTGAGGCTAGCCTCAGCAACAAAGGGAGATAGCATCTCTAAACCAAAAAAGGGAGGGATGGGTAGGAAATCTGAATAAGATCAGATTATATCTATGGATTATATCTATGTCAGTATCCTGGTTGCGATATTGTACCATAGTTTTACAAGATGTTACCATTGAGGGAAATTGGGTAAAGGGGGCACGGGATCCTGTACATAGGATCTCAATAAAAATTTCAATAAAAAAGTCCCAATTTCTGGTAATACTGGATTCACCAAAACATACTGCCTGGAAGCAGGTTCAGTTCAAGTAACTGGTGCTGTCCTGTGTTAGGACTTGCAGTGCAGCAGCTGAGCAGTGGAATGTGGAGGAGCCTAGTAGTGCCTTGGGTTCCAGCCCTGTACTCTGCTCTGTCTCAGAAGATCTGAGAGCATCGACCAGCATTTCCCAGGATTCTCTGGGACAGCCCAGCTGGGTAGCCCTTCATACAGCCTGTCTGGAGGGAAAGAATACAGGGTTCAGCTCTAATACATCAGAACAGTGTGGGGTGGATGTTGGTGGTTGGGGACAGTGGGGAAGGGTTCCCAAGATGAGCTTTGGCCAGGTGAGGTGGCTCACACTGGGGTGGGAGGATCGCTTGAGCCCAGAAGTTTGAGACCAACCTGGGCAGCAAAACCCCATCTCTACTAAAAATACAAAAACTAGCTGGGTGTGGTAACAAATGCCTGTGGTCTCAGCTACTCTGGAGGCTGAGGTAGGAAGATTGCTTGGGTCCAGGAGGTCAAGGTTGCAGTGAAATGAGATCACGCCACTGCACTCCAGGTGGGCAACAGAGCAAGACTCTGTCTCAAAAAAAAAAAAAAGCTTTGCTGTGCGCTGCACGTGACCTACTGTCATATGTATTCTGTGTTCCTTATGCTGTAGCGTTGGCTCTGCTGTGAGACAGAGTGGCCTGGCATATGGTAGGGGGATCCCTGGGATCCCCAAGACCCTGCTGGGGAATCTCTGAAGTCAAAACTAGTTTTGTAATAATACTTAGACGTTATTTGCAAATCATGCTCATTCTCTTACACAAGTGTCCAGTGGAGTTTTCCAGAGGCTCGGTGATGTGAAATAGCAACAGATTAAATGCAGAAGCAGCTATGAGATTCCAGCTGTTTTCTATTAAGGCTGACATTAAAAAGACATTTAAAAAAATAAACCAGTGGCACCATTTCACTTTTTTGTTTTGGAAGAATATTTTCCTTAAAATGTTATTTTTGTTAATGTATAAAGGGGTTTTCGTTATATTTAAATGATAGAATATTTAAGAATGTTCTCAGTTTTAATTTTTAGAGGTGAATATCAAAAGATATAACTCACATAAAAGCTCTTTGGGGTCCTTGGTAATTTTTGAGAGTGTAGGGGTTCTGATAATTGAGCATTGTTTCTTTGGCAGAAAGCAATAGGCTTAATTTCTAGACTGGGCTTTGCTTTGTGAATGTGGGCATCATTTGGCCTCTTCAATTGATTTCTTCTCCTGCAAATGCTATTAATTGCCCTGCTACATACCTATGAAAATATAATCCTCTATGCAAATATAGGGGAGATTAATGGCTACATGGCTAAACTGGTGTTGAAAGAAAATGTAAAGAATGAGTTTCTGGCCTGTTAGCTGACAAGTCTGTTTACTTGTTAAGTGTCTTCATTTTAGCGTCTCCTAGCAGTTTCTGTTTGCATTTGATTTCTTTTTCTCAGTTTTTCAGAAAACCATTTTAATTATTTTAAAAAATTATATTCACACATTTTCTTTTCTTTTTTTTTTTTTTTTTTTTTTTTTGAGATGGAGTCTCGCTGTGTCGCCCAGGCTGGAGTGCAGTGGCCGGATCTCCACTCACTGCAAGCTCCGCCTCCTGGGTTCACGCCATCCTCCTGCCTCAGCCTCCTGTGTAGCTGGGACTACAGGTGCCCGCCACCACACCCGGCTAATTTTTGTATTTTTAGTAGAGACAGGGTTTCACCGTGTTAGGATGGTCTCAATCTCCTGACCTCGTGATCCGCCCATCTTGGCCTCCCAGAGTGCTGGGATTACAGGCGTGAGCCACTGCACCCGGCCCACATTTTCAACTAATAAGGGATTTATATTCCTAGTACCTTGAAGTGAGGTGATAAGGTCAGGAGGCTCTGTTCTTGGAGAAGCCACTCACTAGCTATGCGACTTTTGGAAAGTTATTTAACTTCTCTGTGTCTTGGCTTCCTCCTGTGTAAATGGAGCTAATAATACCTCACTTTCCAGGGCAGTTGTGAATATGAAAAATAGTGCACAGGAAGCAGTTAGCAAAAGTGCTTGGCACATAACAGATGCTCCATAAATAATTGCAACGACTGTCATTAACATATAGCAAAAGATGGAAGATTAAATTGAAGTCTTACCCTGTCTTCAGTGAACTTATTAAACTACTTTATTCACAAGTTTATTAGCAGTAATTTTAATTTCATTTTTTTTCTCGTTTGAAGGGCTATTGAGTGGCCAGACTTCCCCAACAAATGCCAAATTGGAGAAACTGGACTCTCAGCAGGTGTTGCAGCTCTGCCTCCGATATCAAGATCACCTGCATCAGTGTGCAGAGGCTGTTGCTTTTGACCAGAATGCTTTGGTTAAACGTATCAAAGAGGTAATGTGCTCCGGGAAAATAACATTGCTGACTGGTGGTTATGATTCTCTGCAACTCTGGATGCCATCTTAAGACTTGACATTTGTCACTATTGCTTTGAGGAGATTGCTTTTTCCTAGCAGTAAAATGTGATGATGAAAATGGTGGTCCACAGAGCTGGGCTAATTTAGAGTTTGAATCGTGATCACCACCGATTTGCTTGGCCAAGTTATTTAACTTCTTCCTCTTTGTCTCAGTTTCCTCATGTGAAAAATGGGGCTAATAGTAGTAACTTACCCCAAGGGTAGAGTGACAGATTGCTCAGTAAGTGTTAGCTATTATTAGTTTGTGTAAAGTCTTGCCATACTAATTTGCTCTAGCCGCCATTCTATCTTTGAATTGACTGTAATCGTTTCCTGTGTGTAATTTATATTTTGTTTCCCAGTACATTATAATTTCTTTCAAAGCAGGAGTCTTGATACGAAAAGCTCCAGTGATTCTTAATGGTTTTATGGAAACAATTACGCCTATTTAACCCGCAAAGTTTTTAAAGGAAAGAAGCAATGTAATTTATGTGAAAGTACTTAGTAAACTGAAGAGCATGCTACAAATGTTGTATAATTATCAATCGCAGTAAATAGGTACTTCCTTTAAGCACTTAAATGTGTCATTGACCAGCTGCTGCACAGCACAGTTCTAGGGGCACAAAGGAATAAGTGAATACATTTTCCAAAGTTTTCAGTCAAGAAAAGCTTTATATTTCTGATGCCTCGATGTACTGTAATATCAAGGAAATGTTAGGAGCTGTTTATTGGAGAAACCACTTACGTGAATGGCACTCCCAGATTTGTTTAACAACATGGCCCTTTAACTCTGGTGAGAGAAGATGATAGACATGGAGAAACAAGCGATGGGGCAAGAATCACTGCAGATTAACACTTTTTATTTAGCAATGGAGGTAGTACATCCTTGAGACTACAAAGTAGTCATTAGTTGTATTGACAGATTTAAATTTGCCAACGTCTCCAACATTTTAGTACTTAGCTTTCATAAAATGTTGCATGCATATACTCTTCTCTCATGGGTTAAATACTATTATTTGGAAAACTATTAAACATGACCTTTGATATTGCTTTTCATTGATGTGGCTTTGCAGATATTATAAACTTATTTTGCTATATTATGGTCTACCAAGCTTTAATTTCCAAACATGACTATTCATTGGCATCATGTGGGTTTTTTGTTTGTTTTAATACTTAGTTCTCCCCTCCTCCCAGTATGTCTAGGTGTGGTCTGTGAATCATTATTTTAGTAAGATAATATGGTTTGGCTGTGTCCCCACCTAAATCTCCTCTTGAATTGTAGCTTCCATAATTCCCACATGTCATGGGAGGGACCTGGTGGGAGGTAATTGAATCCTGCAGGGGCCTCTTTCCCATGCTGTTCTCGTGATAGTGAGTAAGTCTCATGAGATCTGATGGTTTTATAAAGGGGAGTTCCCCTACACAAGCTCTCTTGCCTGCCGCCATGTAAGATGTGACTTTGCTCTTTCTTCACCTTCCACCATGATTGTGACGCCTCCCCAGCCATGTGGAACTGTGAGTCAATTAAACCTCTTTCCTTTATAAATTACCCAGTCTTCTGTATGTCTTTATGAGCAATGTGAGAACAGACTAATACATAAGGGATGTGGGAACCAGTGGTCTTAAGCACTATTTCTAAAATAAGTTCTACAAAACTAGTCCCATGTAAAGAAGGTCAAACGTTTTGCATATTCCCTCACCACTGCTTGTAAAATCACAAAGCATATTATTTCACTTAAAGTTCTTAGTAGGAGTCTCGCAGTAAAGAAAGCCAGACTTTTGAAACTTATTTGCCCTCAGAACACTTATCTTAGGGAACATCTATTAATGTCCCATAAAGTAGTGATTTTAGAACATTCTTTGGGAAATGCTATTGTAGACATAAGACTTTACCTTTTTAATTTTTTTAGAGACAGAGTCTCATACTGTCATCGAGGCTGGTGTTTAGTGATACATTTATAGCTCACTGCAACCTTGAACTGCTGGGCAGAAGCGATTCTCCAACCTCAGCTTCCTCACTAGCTTAGGACTACAGGTATATGCCGTCATGCCTGGCTGTGTTGTCCAGGATGTTTTCACACTCCTCAGCTCAAGCGATGCTCCTGCCTCAGCCTCCCAAAGCACTGGGATTACAGGTGTGAGCCACTGCCCCCAGCCAGACTTTACCATTTTTTACTGTTGTGCTAGAAGTTAATTAACTATGACGTTAATGCTCAGAGAGGAGATCTTAGAATAATAATAAATTGGCTTTTTGGTGCTTATTCTTTTTAAAAAGTCCTCTAAGTTCAAGACCAGCCTGGCCAACTTTGTGAAACCCCATCTCTACTAAAAATACAAAAATTAGCCAGGTGTGGTGGTGCATGCCAGTAGTCCCAGCTAGTTGGGAGGCTGAGGCACAAGAATCGCTTGAACCCAGAAGGTGGAGATTACAGTGAGCCCAGATCATGTCACTGTACTTCAACCAGGGCGATAGAGCCAGATTTCATCTCAAAAAAAAAACAAAACAACGACGACAACAAAAAACCCTCTAATCCATATCTGTTGTTTTGCAGTTTAGCAAAGTATGGTACAGAGAGATTAACTGACTACTTGTATATCAGAGAGCTGGGGAAAGTGTTTTGTAGCTGGAAATACCAGACAGAGCTTCTATTATACCACATTTTCAAGACCTGAGAGCAGTGTTTCTCAGCCCTGGCTACATGTTGAAATTACTCGGAAATTTTTTCCTCCTATATATATGAGGGGAAATTTTACACATCTACTGAAGAAGACAGAGTAAAAGAAGACAGAGTAACACAGTGAGCCTTCATGTACTCATTACCAACCACTACAATCATCAACTTGCAAATACTCCTGTTTCATCCGTATCCCTACTCCCTGCCATACTATAAAACTGCATATTTTATAGTAAATCCCCAGACATGATTTCATTCATAAATATTTAAGCATATATCTTTAAAAGTGAAGGATTCTTTTTAAAAATAACTTTTAAATTTGAATTAATTTTAGACTTAGAGAAAAGTCACAGAAATAATTTGAGAGTGCCTATATATCCTGCCCCATGCAGCTTGCCCTAAAGTTAACACTTTACATAAGCTTCGCACAGTGATCGCCAGGAAATTACTAACAATTAAATGGAGACCTTATTTTAAATTTTACCATAATTCCACAAAGGAATGACTCAGTCCTTTTGAAAAATATAGTCACAATGCTGTATACCTAAAATATTTAACAATGGTAGCTTAATTCATTCAGTATAGCTGAGGTGCTGTTAAGAAAAGACCGGTGTCTGGGTCTCACTCCAAACCGATTACATCAAAATCTTTGAAGGGTGATAGGGTTGGGGCGGTGGGATGTTGGGTATTGTTGTTTATGAAGGTGCTGTAGGTGATTCTAATATGTAACCAGGTGAGAACCAGTGTTTTGGAGCATTCATTTAAAAATAAACTGAGTTTGGCAGGCGACATGGCTCATGCCTATAATCCCAGCACTTTGGGAAGCCAAGGCAGGTGGATTGCTTGAACCCAGGAGTTCAAGACCAGCCTGGGCAACATGGTGAAACCTCATCTCTACAAAAAAGACCAAAAAAAAAAAAAAATCCAGGCATGGAGGTGTGTGCCTGTATTCCCAGCTACTTGGGAGGTGAGAAGAGGTTGCGGTAAGCTATCTCCACTCCAGCCTGGGCGACAGAGCAAGACCCTGTCTCAAAAAATAAACAGTTTGAAATTCTGTTTGAAGAACTTTGGGATTCACTTTGAATAGTCAGTAGTTACCCAGGAATATTGCAAAACAGAGACCAGCACTCACAGTACTGAGCAGTAGCCAGCAGGGCGCTCAGGCAGAGGAGGTGAGCACAGTTTTGGGGCTTTCATTGGTGGTGTAATGTGTCCGTTGCATCTCTGGTGGTGAGTGTTAGCAAAGTCCTGAATCATATCCATCCGTCTATGTTCACTGCAGACCTAAGGGTTGAAATTAGTCACTTCCAAATGAGTAAAGCAGAGGATGTCGTTTTGATCAAACACCAACTCTCTGATATTATTCCAGACGTTTCCTGGAAATTTGGTTGGAAAGGTGAGGAAGTAACATAATACTATGTGTTGAAAAGTGAGGGAACTTAATAACCATGGAGAATGTCTGTTAGTGGAAGTATAGAACCGGGACCACCTAGAGGTCCCTAAGATGACAGTACCTGTGATCACTTAAGTCTGCATCAAAGGGAAACATGGCTATAACTATTTCTGATTCGGGTAAAAGAAAATCAGAGAGTTAGCTAAGCTTTCCTTATGTTAAGTTTGGATGATGCTCTTGAATTAAAAGTTTATGTTTATAGATTTGTGTATGTGAGGGAGAAGAATGGAGGTAATTTACTTTACAATCAGGGAGTCTAGTGTCGTACCTTGACTACTGGTTTCTTTAACGGTGATAGAATGGCCCCTCAGCCGGCACTGTTGAGCAGCTATTGCAGACCCACCTAGTGGGAGGTCCTTTGGGGGTTCCAGAGACATGTAACTGGTCCCTGCTCTTTGAGAGTTTAGCCTCAGTGAGGGAATGAAGATATACAGAAGTATGAAAAAGGCACTGTTGAAGGGGGTGCTCATTTGTGATTTATAACTAAAGTTCTGTAAGAGTTAATGATCAGGATATCCTGGAGCAGACGGGGTTTAAGCTAGGTATTTGGGGGAAAAAAAACCCAGGAGTTGGGAAATGAGAGGCAGAGGAGGGCATTGCTGCAGGCTAACAGCTTGGCAGTCTTAGAAGAAAATTAACTTTGGGGCTTCAGGGACAATGAAGAAACTGGCCGGAGTTTCGGTGAGCTTGCTCAGAGAAGTCTCTGCATTCAGAACCATGGAAGGTTGGAATTGGAAGGACCTTAGAGACCCTCTGGTCCAGTGCTCTCATTATTCAGATGCAGAAATCAAAGCCTTTTAGAGAAAGTAAGCACTTTGCCCAGGTCACACGGTGAGGTAGTGGCCAAAATTAAATTAAAAGTGGATGAAGATCAAAGGGGATTTTTTGTTTTGCAGATGGTGCACTGGAACATGTTTACAGGATGAGGGGGAAGAGGCAGAAGGGACAAGATCAAAGATGAAGGAGAAAGGGGGATTCTTAGAGCGAGATCCCTGAGGAGGCAAGAGGTGGAGCCCTGTGGGACATTGGTTTTGAGAGAACAGGGAGGGTGCAGGCAAGCTTATGGCAGAAGGGTCCCCGGCACAGATCGGTCACACCCAGCAGCTTGTGTATCCTCTGTGGAGAAGGGGGGGGGTCATTTGTTGAGTGGTCATGGTGACTGGATACAGTCATGAGTGCCATAAGGCCTTGAGGGCTCAGCTGAGGCAGGGCAACTTGTATTTGCTCTTTGTATTTGCAGACAGTCTGGCAAAATGGTTCTGAGTGTAAAATCCAGAGCCACACTGCCAAGGTTCAATCCTGGCTCCATCTCTGACTAGCTGTGTGACCTCAGGCAAGTCCCTTAATTCTTCTGAGCCTCAGTTTCCTTTTCCATTCAGTGAGAACAGAATGACATCCACCTCAGGTTTTCGTGAGGGTTCAATCAGTTGTTCTTGGTTCAGTACTAGGGACCATGCCTGCCATGTAGTTAGACACTGTAGTGTTAGCTCTTGTTATTGCTTTAAATAGAAATGATGACTAAGGAGAAAGGCCTATCCTAATTGCCATGAATTGGCCCATATGAAATTACTTGATACCAGCAGCTGTCTAAATATTGCCTGATTTTAAGCTCTGCTCTTAACAACCCAAGTCTAAGAACTAAATAGAGGCAAGGCAAAAAAAAAAAAGAAAAAAAATTTTTTTTTTTTTTTTTTAGCCCACTGTGGTTTCCTTCAAACCCTGCAGGATTTCTTTCATGCCACCAATATGTAGTTTTTGGAATTTCTGTAGTGAATTTTACTGTTTATTCTGCTTTGTGGATAGCATCGTCGTGCCTGGGGAACATGGGTCTTGAGAAATGTGAAGCTGGATGGTGGCAAACCATTAGTCCTTGGCTTCTAGGCTGTGGATACATGGCTGCCTCTGATTTGGGGGATTTCCTGTATATTGCCTCATTTCTAGTTAAGGATTCAAGTTGACAGACACTTTGTTTTGGGTTACACCTATCATTGAAATGTGGGGTAACTGAAAGGCCAACAAGAAAGGAGTGTGCTTCCTCCCCAGGTGTGGTTTTCCTGGGGGCAAGGGACGAGGCCGGTGACCAATCCGCAGCCCCAGGAAGATGCAGCACAGACTTTTGGAGCTTCTCTTGTCACTGCCCCGGGTCTTCTTTCGGCCTCATTCTAGTTGCTGTCAGTGGGTAAATAGGTTCATAGATTAGAACGCCTTTGTAACTGAGATAAAGCCACAAGGTTTATTTTGTTACAGTTCCTGTGTGCTTGCTTAAAGGCCTTGAGAGTACATTCATGATATGATTCTGGTAACTCCTGTTTTAATTCTTAGATGCATTGATAAACATACTGTATTGCTATAAACCAGTGTGAAGCGTGGAGGGGGTTCAAATGAACTGGTAAGAAAAAATTGCAATCCTTGGAAAGCCGTGCGATTCCACAAGATGATAGAGAGAGGCCCTAAGGTTTCTCTAATTTAGCCCTTTCATTGTGCAAATAAAGAAACCAAGGACCTTTGAGTGTACATGGGATTTGCCAGATATCTTTCTATTAATTAATGACCAAGATGGTATTAGAAGGTGAGTCATCTTTTCCACTGCACCATACTACTTATGTTCTGCCTCTTTGGAGTCCTTCATTTCATTTTTGGTTATTCCTTTTTCACATGGTAAGTCCTCAACTGGTGTTTGAAAGAATGCACGAGAGTTGCCATTCATGGGCCTGCACACAGGGCTGGGCAGGGATTTCTTTCTGTCAACGATACTGTAATGTTTAAGACCCAGCTGGAGTCATTTTCCAAGTATTTGACCTGACTTCCTGTACTGTGTGTCCTCCCAGGGGGAGAGATCGATCCAGATTAAATGAGTTGTTCCGAGTGATGCACAGAGCATCAGTGTCTGAGTTGGCATTAGCATTCACTTTGGGCTCCTTTGGTTAAAAGCCTGGTTAGCGTGAGCTGTTGGCCAGGTGAAACTGTTGCTGTCGCCCTGACACTGTGAACTGAATTTCCTTTAAATGACAACATTGTTAGAGTCCTGTGGCTGCTTTTAAACATATTTTGGCTTCAGTTGCTGCTTTCTTGACCTGAAATTATAAAATGAATTGGGAGTACCTGTTGCAAAACTACAAATTTTGACAAGAACATTGAGATGTTGGCTGCTTTTTGCTGAAATACTGAGGCAAGACATTTCAAGAATATTTTATGTTCCCGGCCGGGCGCGGTGGCTCAAGCCTGTAATCCCAGCACTTTGGGAGGCCGAGACGGGCGGATCACGAGGTCAGGAGATCGAGACCATCCTGGCTAACACAATGAAACCCCATCTCTACTAAAAAAAAATACAAAAAACTAGCCGGGGGAGGTGGCGGGCGCCTGTAATCCCAGCTACTCCGGAGGCTGAGGCAGGAGAATGGCGTGAACCCGGGAGGCGGAGCTTGCAGTGAGCCGAGATCTTGCCACCGCACTCCAGTCTGGGCCACAGAGCGAGACTCCGTCTCAAAAAAAAAAAATAAAATAAAAAAGAATATTTTGTGTTCCCATAGAATGTCACAAGTTACTCTGGCATAAATTCCAGGTTGAAACCTTACAATGTAATTATAGTTTCCCTGCTTCTTGTCCTTTGGGCAACCTTTCTTTTCTGTAAGAAATATAACTGGTCCCCTGGGTGACAGGAAATCCAGGTGGGGGAGTGGGCTGCTTCTGGTTCGGCGGACTGTAAGGTATGCTACACACGGCTTCCTTGGGCCTGGCTCCACACTTCCTTTACACCAGCACTGTCCTGCCAAAAGCCAGAAATCCTGGAAGAGGGCCGAATCTAGTTTATTACTTGCCTGTTGGAAATGTAGGCTTGTGTTTTTTGGCAAGGCATGAGCAGAGCCCGGTTATTTGACTGCTCTGAGATTTAACTCCATTCCGTTTTTGGACAATGACATATGAGCATGTGTGAACAGCAGCTCCATTTCCCCCCAGTTTGCCTGCCCTAGACATGCCCCCAGACAGCTGGCTGTGCCAGCTTTCCCAATGCCAGGTTCTAGAGCCCCTGTTCTTCTCCCTCCCCTGCTCATTTCCAGTCCACCAGAGTGGGCAGTGTCAGAGGTCCCATGTAGTCTCCTCTCTTGTGAGGAACCCCAGAGCACCTGTAGTCTCTAAGCCAACTAGCCAATATCGAGGGCTCCTGGGTTATAGAAATGAAATCAGGGCTGGGAAAAGATATTCCCTGTCCTGTATCCCTTTCAATGAAGATAAACAAGAATTTTAGCAAATTTGAGCATTGCTGCAGTGCCTAGAACAATGCCTGGTGTGTAGTAGATGTTTAATAAATACTTGTTTAATGAACAACTTATATATTCTTCAATCATTTCGTCCTAGGGACTGATAAAGTTTTCTCATTCGATCAGAGAAAATAAAGGTTATGAGGGTTGCATTAGGTAGAGTAAGCTAGACTACAGCTATAAATAGACTCAAAGATGTGTAATGGCTCAAATGCAACAGAAGTTTGTTTCTTGCTCTTGTTCAAGGTGGATGTTTCTGGTTAGCAGGTGACTCCCCTCCCTTGAGTTCAGGGATTCAGGTTCCTTCCATCTTGTGGCTCTGCCGTCCCTAACAACCACGTTGTTGATAGTGTCCAGTGGCCAAAGGGAAAAAAGAGTGGACTAGCACGGATAGGAGGTTCTTACGGGCCAAACCTATGAGTGTTGCCTATGACTTCGGCTAGAATTCAATTACATGGCCATAGCTAACTCCAAAGAGGCTGGGAAATACAGTCTTGTGTGTGCCTAGGGGTACACTAAATTTTGAACATCTGTGTCATCTTCGAGCTTCGATTCCTAAAATGTATCTGCAGCCCAACTTTGAGATTCAGAAGGCCTGATACAAGGTTCCATGGTGAATTTTGCTTGGTTTAAGTCCTCCTGCCAATGAAAACCAAGTGACATTAGAAAAGATCTATACTTTTAACAATAAGGAAAAAAAAAATCAGGTTGTAATAGTTTATATTCAATATGATTTCAACTGTGTTAAATATTCTTTTGTTTGTTTATTTTAGAACAGGGTTGTCCAATCTTTTGGCTTCCCAGGGCCACATTGGAAGAATTGTTGTGGGCCACACATAAAATATATTAATGCTAAGGATAGCTGATGAGCTTAAAAAAAAAAAAAACTCATAATATTTTAAGAAAGCTTACAAATTTGTATTACACTCAAAGCTGTCCCGGACTGCAGGTGGCCTGCAGCCAAACAATCTTGTTTTAGAGACAGGGTCTCCCTCTGTTGCCCAGGCTGGAGTTCTGTACCACAGTCATAGCTTACTGTAGCCTGAAACTGCTGGGCTCCAGTGATCCACCCACTTCAGCCTCTCACATAACCAGCACTACAGGTGTGCCACCTACCTGGCTAATTTTTAATTTTTTTTGTAGAGAGTGTCTTGCCGTGTTGCCTAGGCTGGTCTTGAACTCCTGGCCTCAAGCAATCCTCCTACCTCACCTTCTCAAAGTGCTGGGATTACAGGTGCGAGCCATCGTGCTTGGCCGTGGTAAATATTCTTAATAAATGATTAGACAGAAGGAAACATGACAGTGACTCAATTGTGGTTGCCCTTTAGAGATGAGATTATCATTGGTGTTTGTTTTAGCCTGCTTTTGTTTTTCTGTGTTTTACAAGATTT
>NW_012112030.1:8148770-8157980 GCF_000951035.1 Colobus angolensis palliatus
CTTTTTTTTTTTTTTTAAACTGATGGATAGGCTCCATCTTCAGAGATTCTGTGCCAGTGGGTCTGGAGTAAGGCCCAGTACTGGCTCTTTTACTTTTTAATTTAATTATTTTTACAGAGAGGGTCTCGTTCTGTCACTTAGGCCAGAGTGCAGTGGCACAGTCATAGCTCACTCCAGCCTCAAACTCCTAGGGTCAAGTGATCCTCCTGCCCCAGCCTCCCCAGTAGCTAGGATTACAGGTGTGTGACACCATGCCCAGCTAAATTTATTTTTTATTTTTTATTTCTTTTGTAGAGACAGGGTCTTACTAGCCTGCCCAGACTGACTTTGAACTCCTGGCCTCAAGCAATCCTCCCACATCAGCCTCTCAAGTGCTAGGATTACAGGCATGAGCCACCATACGTGGCTTCTGTTTTTTGTTGTTTTTTGTTCTCACAATATATGAACCTCGTAAGAGAGTTGCATCTCCCTGCCTGAAGCTTTTGATTCACCAAGATAAGAATATGCCTCAGAACTTTGTATGCACGTGCCTTTACGTGTCTGCTGCATTTATGAAGCAGTCAGCTCTGTGTCAGGCTCTGTCGTAGGTGTCGAGGAAATATCACTACAAAACAGACAAGACCTTCCTTCAGAGATCTTACGCTCCATTGTGGACACAGACAATAAATAAAGTAAAAAAATAAAATAGATGGCAGGTAAGATGGTAAATACAAGAATGAAAAAAAAGTAAGGAGATACAAAATGTCAGTAGGGTGGAAATTTGACATGGGCTGACACAGAAGGCCTTCCCAGAAAGGAACTTTTAATATAAAGACCTGCTCGTCAGTACAGAGCTAGCCAGGAGGCTCTTCTTTATAACTCTGTCTGGATCTGAAATTTATCAGATTATTTGGCCAATGGCAATCCCAGTTCCCAAGATTCTGTTCTTTACTATCACTCTGCTCATTGTCATGTTTATCTGAATGTTCTGAACTAGAGTCTTATTTGCTATCTCTGTTGTTAGTTGGTAGGAAACTTGCAGATCTATACTCCTTTTAAAAACATCTCTCGGCCGGGCGCGGTGTTTCACGCCTGTAATCCCAGCACTTTGGGAGGCCGAGACGGGCGGATCACGAGGTCAGGAGATCGAGACCATCCTGGCGAACACGGTGAAACCCCATCTCTACTAAAAATACAAAAAACTAGCCGGGCGAGGGGGCGGGCGCCTCTAGTCCCAGCTACTCCGGAGGCTGAGGCAGGAGAATGGCGTAAACCCGGGAGGCGGAGCTTGCAGTGAGCTGAGATCCGGTCACTGCACTCCAGCCTGGGTGACAGAGCGAGACTCCATCTCAAAAAAAAAAAAAAAATCTCTGAATTGTTTTAGATTTCAGGGACTTCCAAAGGATCTCATCAGGAGGTGTCCCTAAAGCTTGAAGCAGCATTGAATTTTCTTCTGCTCATGCTGACAGACTGAGTATAATATTGTAAGACTTTAGTCGATGTCCGGTGATCCTCCATAGTTCTCATTCTACACATGAGTAGAGAGCGTTTCACTTGTCTAAGGCCATATCACACCGTTGCTGGAAACTGCCCATGACAGCCAACCTGCAGCCCAGAGCAAAAGGCATAATGAATGTGGAAGGACTCTGCAGAACCATACGGAGCTATGCAAAAGAAAGGATTATTTTGGGAGAGTAAAAGTCATTTATTTCAAATGCAGCCAGACAAGGAGGGATTGCAAAATGTTATTCTGTAGAAGTATGAGCGTTAGTAACGTAACACAGCATCATTTGTTATTCTGTAGAAGTATGAGCATTAGTAGCGTAACAGCATCATTTCAGTGATAGTTTCTTCCTGTATCCCAAAGTCCCCCAGCCTCCTCTCTTCCCCTTTCTATCTGGAAGTTTACAAATTCTCTCTTTGCCCTTGCTGAGACTTAGGTTCTCTAGAGTCTGTCACTCACCTGCCTCTCCATCTTGTATTGTAATAGTTATAGTTGTATTCTGCAAAATTGGTGAAATTCGGGTGGCTCTGGCCTGAAATACCCAGCCTCCACTCCTGCTCCCTGGCTTCTGCTGTGCCCCCTCCTTCTGGCGTCTGCTCCCCCTCTCTGCCTGAGGAATCCTGCTCTCCCATCAGTAACTGCCAACAGCCTAGCACATGCGGAGGTCCCGGTTTCCCTTGATCACAAGGGACCTCCTTCCTTAGGCCTTCCTGGTGTACAGGAAGTGTTTGCTGGAACAGTTTATGTGGTAAAGTTGAGTCGGTGCCTCAGCCGTCTGCATGGGGAATGACATGGGCCTCTGGGCTGGAAATCAGGCTCCAGCCTGATGTCCTGAGCAGCCGTCTAGCATCCTGCCCAGGAGCATAAGGCAGCGCCAGTGGCAGTACCAGATCATTAGAGCAATATCATCGTCCCGTGTACGGTATCTTGGTTCTTTCTTCAGGCACAGGGTAGATTATTTTAGCTGTAAAATATTGACCCAGGCACCACTGCTAAGCTTTGTTCTCCGAGTCAAAAAAGAGTTGTGTTCACACATGGTTTGGGTGGATACACCAGGGAATTACAGAGCACATAGTCCAGTTTTACACTGTTTCATTACCTTAGCTCAGATTTTAAGATGTTGAGTGTGTCACTTCAGTCATACAAACTTACTTTTATTTCTCTTTAATTCTGGACATCGGAAAGGGGAGTCCAGGTTAGTGGCGTGGCTTGGAGACTTTCCTCACTGTCCACCTGCTGCATCTGTGAGGCTTCTCCGGCCCCTCTCGTGATGTAGTAGTGGCAGCAACAATAGTGTTACAGCTGTTGGTTTTACATGTTTGCCATGTGCCAGGTTTAGAATAGGCATTTTGCATATATCATCTGTATTTCACGATCAGCTGAGATTCAGACACCCGAATGTGTTCCCGGTTACACAGTTGTCGAAGTGGAGCTGGGATGCCGGCTCAGAGCTAACGTCCACTTTCGAGACTCTAGGCCATGCTTCCTTTCCACCTCTTTGTCCATTGTCTTCAATTCTTTTATTTTTTATTTATTGATTGATTGAGATGGAGTTTTGCTTTGTGGCCCAGTCTGGAGTGCAATGGCGATCTCGGCTCACTGCAACCTTTGCCTTCTGGTTTCAAGCGATTCTTCTGCCTCAGCCTCCCCAGTAGCTGGGATTATAGGCGCCTGCCATCATGCCCGGCTAATTTTTGTATGTTTAGTAGAGATGGGGTTTCACCATGTTGGCCAAGCTGGTCTCAAACTCCTGACATCGTGATCCGTCCGCCCTGGCCTTCCAAAGTGCTGGAATTACAGGCATGAGCCACTGTGCCCGGCCTCGTCTTCAATTCTTTAAGGGCTTATTCTTCCAGCCTGTCTCCTGCTCATGCCCAGTGTTCAAGCACGTCCCCTTACCCTGTATTCCTTTATAATACTCGCCGCCTAGTGTCACAGTATACTTAGCATCTCCAAAGCAGTCTTTATGGGATGCAACCACACTTTAAAATAGCCCTGAAGACCCCACATTGACATTCTTGAGGTGACAACTCTGCCTGCCTTGGGGATAACTTTTTTATCCTTCACCCGTGCTCTGGAGAATGGGGCTTTTTACCAGTGTCTCAGAGGACTCCACAGTCTCTGTCTACGGAAGGTAGACAGAGAGTGGACTCGTGCTGAAGAGCTTCATCCTTCCCCACTGCCACTCTGGAGGGGTTGCAGAGAGGGAGCCTCGAATGAGTCAGGGCTGGGGTGCTCAGTTGCAGACGGGGCCTCCTCCAGGAGGCAAAAGATCTCAGATGTCTACGTGCTCTACACCGCTGTCTTTCATGGGACCCGAGGAAAGCTCTCCCAAGGAAAGGGAGGAGTGGGACTTCGGACCCTCAGGCTTTTATTTTTACTCATGATGCTTTTCTTTTCCTGATTTGCTGGCATCAATGCCGTTTTCAAGGCCTTTTGTTGCGGGGAGGTATAATCTGCCTGTTTAGTTTTGGAAGCTGCTGAACGGTTTTAGGATTTATTTCCCACTTTCCCACCTAGACATGATGCCAAGAGTAAGAAGGCATCAGAGGAAACTGGGCAAGTCCTAAAGTAATGATTGGAACAGTCATGCAATACAAATTCCTGCCGTTCTGATATCTCTTAATTCTCTTGAAGACCTGAATAAAATGTGTTCTTTTTCTGAGACATGTGGATACATTGTTTGAACAAAGGAAACAGGGTGACTTCAAAATGTCCAGTATGTGGAAATCCATGCCGTTCAGCCTGTGGGGTAATGAATGGAAGCACTGGCGACAGTCGGCCCCATTGTTTGTTATGGTGCAACAGGAAGTGGTACACTAATAAGGAGCCAGGGGAGGTTTATGTAATTCAGAAGGAAGCAGACATGTGTGCAGTTTTGACTGATGCCCTTCTCACTGCGGATCCAGGCTCACCGAGCAGGTTCCTATGACTGGTGGACGTGGAGATGTCTGATTGGATTTTGTCATTTGATTTTTGACACTGACTAATGATAAGATTTTTATTTCCCTTATGGTCAGAAATAGTGTCTTGAAAAACTTCACTTTAGATCCTAGTTTTCACACACAGTTATCATTCACTGGGTAAAGCATAGTGGAACAAGCTATGGAAAAGGAAATGTCACTGGTAGACTTTGGTCGCTTAGGACAGGTATGGTGGCCCCTGGAATCAGGAGAGCTGGAATTCAGTCCTGGCCCCGTCAGTCCCAGCCTTGAGAGCTTAGGGATAATGCTTGCCCACTCTGGGAGCAGTCTTCATCTGTAAAAGGAGCGGGGCGCTCAGGACCCTCGTACCTCGTTCTTTTACAGATGAAGATTGCTTTGTCTAAGCCCCCTTGGTAAGGTCAAGAATTGTGAAATGTTTGTACAAGTGAGATGTCAAGAGTACAAAGTGTACAAACGAACTACCAGTGAAAATGTCATTTAAGTTTGTCTACTAACAGATAGTTTATTCCCTTTGGTCTCTTCTCACTTTTTGTTTTGTAAATGTCCATGTTTTGTCTGGTAATTTGTTATTTTTATTATTAGAAAAGTAAACCCCAAAGTGTTTTTCCATTCCACTTGACAGCATAAAAAATTGCCATTTAAATTCAACTCTTAAGGAGTTCAAAAAGGCATTAAACACACTGCTCAACATGGTATGTATTTAATTGAAATGAGTTGACATTTGAATTAATTAGCTCTTTAGAAAAGATAGGCAAAAATTAGGCCAAAAAGCATGGGTTTGAATTCTGGCTTCACTGCTAGTACGAACTATGTGACCCTGGGCACCTTTTGTCACCTCCGAATCTCTAATTTCTCATCCCTAATAGGAGAGTGACACTTTCCCTATGAAGTGTGGTGAGGTATAAAGATAATGTATGTAAACTGCACAGTACAGTATCTGACAATTAGTAGATACTTAACGGATAGCAGCTGTAACTGTTATACATTATTTTATTACAATAATTAAAATAACTAGAGAATTCGTGTATATTATATACTGGCTTCTACCTACCAAATCATTGTAACGTGATGTGCATTGATTACCAAAAGAAATAGTCCACCAGTATGGATGCCAGTTTTGTTTCTGTTAGAGTGTGTGGAGTGAGATTTACCAGAGAGGGATTTCTCTTTTCTGGTTGACAGATCAAAGGTACGCCTGTGAGAATAAATGGTGAGAATGTATTCTGTTTTTTTTTTTAACAGTGATAAAATATACTTTTATTACTTTGTTGACTCAGAGGGTTGTAAAAAAATTATTGCTAAAGTAGGTATCAGGCAAACAGAAAGGTGCTTTAGAAGTCCGGTTACCTTGGAGTTTATTTAAACTAAGAGAAAAACGTCATAATGTTTCCATGCAATACATATTTGGTTCTTTAACAATTGTGTGACAAACAGCAGAAGGAATTAAGGAATGCCGCACTTGGGCTCCATACAAAACACCAACATTTTAGGTTGTACATTATTAAAGAAATATCTGAAGCACTTTGAAACACTGTAGTAGCCAATACATAGAGGCATGCCATAGGTGGGCACAGGAATGCAGTTTAGAAAAATAAATCACATAAGAACTACTCAATTTCTTTAAAATTACTGAGAAAGAAAAGCAGCATTGAGCTGGCTGGGCACGGTGACTCCCGCCTGTCATCCCAGCATTTTGGGAGGCCGAGGCGGGCAGATCACGAGGCCAAGAGATCGAGACCATTCTGGCCAATATGGTGAAACCCTGTCTAATTTTTGTACTAAAAGTACTTTTTTTTTAGTACAAAAATTAGCCGGGCATGGTGGTGGGCGCCTGTAGTCCCAGCTACTCAGGAGGCTGAGGCAGGAGAATGGCTTAAACCCGGGAAGCGGAGCTTGCAGTGAACCGAGATTACACCACTGCACTCCAGCCTGGGGGACAGAGCAAGACTCTGTCTCAAAAAAAAAAAAGCAACATTGAACTTTCTTATTGACTTTACACAGCTTCTGTAGAGTACCTTGAGTTAAATCCAAGAGCAAAAGTTGACTCTCCTCCTCTATTTTTGGTAAACAACTGCATGGTAAACTTACATGACTTCCCTTCCCTGGATTTTACCTGGGAGTAGCCTTTTAAAATTTTTATTTAAAAGAGGGCAGGTTTGGTACTTTTATAGTGATGTCACCAGTGTTAATATTTCTTGGGATCTCAGGAAGATTCAGGTTTTTTTTTTACAGCTGGTACAGCACAGGCTGGAGCTCCCACTAAGCCAGCCTCAGATTTTTCCAGCTTATTTTGTGCATCAATTTGTGTAACAATACAATTCATGTTTGTCTCCAATACCATTCCTCCATCACCATTTCTGCAAGAATATCGTGAACCTTGTCTACATGGAAAATCAAATCCAGTTCACAAACATTTTCAAAACATTTGTCTAATGTTTCCACAAATACGTAGGGCTGATAGAACTTGGAGAGCTGCGGCTTCCCATGGTTGTTAAGATTGGGATCACCTTGATCATGGCTGAGCCGGGCCCACCGGGTGGGCACTGGGGGCCAAGGTGGGGGCCGGCGGGCAAACCTCGCCTCGTCATCTTGCCGGCGATCCTTCCCCACCCACTCCCTCCCGCACACCAGCAAGAGTTTGTTCTTACAGGCTGCCATTGCAAACTACTGCCTTCAGAAACAAGGTCACTTCAAAGTGTCCAAAATGTGGTAATTAGTGCCATTCAGCCTGTGGGGTAATTAAGGAAAACATTTGCCCATTGTTGTCTGTTGTGCAAGAGAGAGGTGTCCAGGAAAGATTCATACTCCCAAACCCTCCATGGGAAGGGTGATCTGGAGGAGGGTTGGACAGCCGGAAAGCACACAGTTGACCCTGAAAGGTTTTGTTGCAGCCTGTCGTACCCTAACCTTTATAATCTGTCTGAATCTCTACTGCAGGTCAAGTAACCATGGTCTGGTGGGGATAGAGGTGGCAGGTGGGCTAGAATGTGCCGTATCTTGATTTGTGGCAATGGGCCTCCTACTCTTCGGAGTGGAGACAGCTAATACCATGAGTCAAAGACCAAATCATGGGATAGTCAATGTATGAAAACACAAGCACCGGGTTCACAAAGTGGAAGAAAGGTCTTGAAGAAGGTGTCAGAAGCAAAAAATGGTAAGTATGTGAGGAGATGGAGATTTTAATTAGCTTAACTATAGAAATCATTTCACTATGTATATGTATGTCAAAACATGTTGTGTGCTGTAAATATAGTTATTTTTTAAAAAAAGAATGCTGTCAGTATGAGTCCATTTAAAAATCAGTAGGCTTGCAGGTTCAAGGAAATTGCTGAGAACTGGCATCTCACACTTCCTTTTGGGGTTAGTTGATGCATGGTATAGTTAGTGTAAAGATCCAGGATCTTATGAACACAGCTTTTTACCTTGGACTGTTCCTCTTGCAGACTCAGCTACCACCTTCCTTTATGATTAAAAATGTATTACTTAGCCTCAGCAATTTGTTTCAGAGCCACTTTCGTAGTGTCTAGTCCAAGATTCCCAGATAGCTTTCTTCATCTTTGTAAACTCGAAAGTGGCCATCTGGGGTTCAGTGTCAAGAAGGGTTCTGAGTCCAAGTCAGATTTAAAGAATAACCATGATACATTACTGGTATCTGTCAGAGGTCTGGGAGAAGGAATTGAATGTGTTTGAATACATTTATTTTATTATTTTTTAAAATTGGGTTATTCACATAGTTCACCCTTTTACAATGTGCATTTCAGTGGTTTTAGTATTCTTGCAAGATTGTGCAGCTACACAACTATGTAATTCCAGAACATTTTCATCTCCCTAGAAAGAAACTCTATGTACATCAGCAGTCACTCCCCGTACCTCCATTCCCCTACCCCCTGGCAACTGCCAGTCTCCTTTCTGTCTCTATGGATTTGCCTGTTGGGGGTATTTCATATAAAGGGAATCATGTGATATGTGGCCTTTGTGTCTGGTTTCTTTTACTTAGCATAATGTTTTCAAGGTTTATCCATGTTGTAGCTTATATCAGTATCTCATATCTTTTTATGGATGAAGAATATTTTATTCTGTGGATAGACCACATTTTGTTTATCCATTTCTCAGTGGATGGACATTTGGGTTGTGTCTACTCTTTGCCTATTGTGAATAATGCTGCTATAAAAATTTGTGTACAAAATTTTGGGTGAACATATAATTTACTTCTCTTGGGAATATATGTGAAGTGAAATTGCTGGCCGTATAGTAACTTTATGTTTAACTTTTGGAGAAATGGCCAACCTGCTCTTCAAAGTGACTGTCCTATTTTACATGCCTACCAGCAATGCACAGGGGTTCCGGTTTCTCCACACCCTCACTAACATTTGTCATTGTCTGCCTTTTCATTTGAGCCATCCTTGTGGGTGTGAAGTTGTATTCTTTGTGCTTTTGATGTGCACTTCTCTAATGTCCAACGATGTTGAACATCTTTTCCTGTGTTTATTGGCCATTTGTATATCTTCTTTGGATAAATGGCTTCAGTTGTAATTCCTAGGCCAGATTTTTGCCCTAGGAACAGGACTGATTTATATAGTTAGGCTAACTGCTTCCTAATTGGGAGAACTGGTAGTTCTGAATTTCAGAAACATCTGAGAAGGGTGGATATTGAAGCTTTATATAAAACATTGTAGCAGTTTTCTGCGCCTGTAGTCCCAGCTACTTGGGAGGCTGAGGCAGGAGAATGGCGTAAACCCGGGAGGCGGAGCTTGCAGTGAGCCGAGATCGCGCCACTGCACT
>NW_012112030.1:8158275-8162241 GCF_000951035.1 Colobus angolensis palliatus
AAAAAAAAAAAAAAAAAAACACATTGTAGCAGTTTTCTTTGAATGTGATTATGATTTGGGAACTTCTTAGTTTTACTGCCATGAAAAAACTTCCAAGCATATTTTGCCATTCATTGTTAGAATAATATAAACATACATGTTTATAGCAGTGTTGTGTTTTCAGATCATTCTTACATATATTATCTCATTATAACCATTACAACACTGCCATGAGATAGGATGAATATTAGCCATTATTATCCCCACTTTTAAAAAGTAGAAGCTGAGAGTCAGCTTGTGACTTGCCCAAGTTCACCAACTAGTAGGATTTAAATTCAGGTCTTCTGACTCACTTTGTTAATGGTAATGAACTATTAGTGATGTCAAGGATTTGAAGGGTGAGCTTACATTGCTAAAAATCAGCAGTATGCCCATCTTCAAATAACAGATTGTTACTGGCCTCAGAATGTTATTATTTGAATAGCTATACCACAGGATGAATTGTTACTTTTCCATTTAGCCCCTTTAGCTACAAATGCTTACAATAAAAGAGCAGAATTATGTATCACTGCCTGCTCATTACATTTTGAACCCAGAAGGAAATCCAGCCAAAGAAAGAACAAAGCCAGGGATGGATTTAGAACCCTAAAAAGAGGCAGCGTTTGGTTAGCTGCCCTCAAGCCATCATGCCTCCTCCTCTCAGCCTCCATATTCCTAAAATGACCTCCTTGGGAAACAGGAATTTAAATGTAGAATGAGTGCAGAGAAAGTGAGATATCTATTGAGATCAAATAAAAATTAACCTTGATACTAATGTTAACTGAGAGACACCACATTAAAAGCTAAACATTACCTTTAAAGGGTGGGAAAGATGAGTGACTTTTTAAATGCAGTCTTGAGCTGGGTACAAGTGGCTCATGTCTGTAACCCCAGCACTTTGGGAGGCTGAGGAGGGCAGATCACCTGAGGTCAGGAGTTTGAGACCAGCCCGGCCTACATGGTGAAACCCCGTCTCTACTAAAAATACAAAAATTAGCCAGGCATGGTGACGCACACCTGTAATCCCAGCTACTTGGGAGGCTGAGGCAGGAGAATCGCTTCAACCTGGGAGGCGGAGGTTGCAGTGAGCCAAGATTGCACCACTGCCCTCCAGCCTGGGCGACACAGTGAGACTCGGTCTTAAAAAAAAAAAAAAAGGCAGTCTTAACTCCATATGCAGTCTTTGTTTTTAACATTTCTTTTAAACTTAAGTATCTTGGGAATAGAAAAATCAGTCTATTGATCATATGGATGTGAATTTTGTTAACTGTGAAACACGGCTTACCTACTCATTTTTCTTTTGACCCATGAGGGTTATTAAATTTGCTTTTGATCATTTCGTGCATATCTACATCTTAAGTTTTTAGAATTTAAAAGTTGTACACTATCTTTATGAAGTTCTCACTGTTATGTTGCACATCTTTTCTAACTTAAAATAAGCCCTTGTAGTATGTCACTAATTCGGAAAGTTTACCTTTACTTTGAAAAGAACTACATCAAACATAGTGAGGGCAATTGTGGTAGATCACGCCTGTAATCCCACCACTTTGGAAGCCTGAGGGGGTGGATGGCTTGAGGCCAGGAGTTTGGAGATCAGCCAGGGCATCATGGTGAGACCCCGTCTCTACAAAAAATAAAAAACAAAAATTATCCAGGCATGGTGGCATGCACATGTAGTCTTAGCTACTCAGGAAGCTGAGGTAGGAGGACTGCTTGGACCCAGGAGTTCAAGGCTCCCGTGAGCTAGGATCAGGCCACTGCACTCCAGCCTGGGCAACAGAGCGAGACACTGTCTCCAAAAAACAAACCACAGTGACATCTTTCATAGCATGACCCATCTGCTTCAAACCAGCATCAAAGCTTATTTTATCAAGAAATTTTATGTAACAAAAGTTTTTGAAGCACTGTACCCTTTTGTTGGAGAGGATATCATTGATTAAAGCTTTCAGTTTTGCTTTCAAAATATTTTTTGAAAAATACCCGTGGACGCATGTACACGTATGTATTTTTACTTTTACCATATTGGACACATCAGACAGTGGTAATAGTTACTCTTGACTCTCAACATATAGATCAAAAACACATGGAAGGACTTGTAGGTAAATAATGATTTCAGTTATGACGTAGTGCGAAATGATTCTATCAGGAAGCTGGGATGAGTAATGTGACTCTGTTGTAAGATTTTCGGTAGCAGAAGTACAGAACAAAAATAAAACATGTCAGCAAAAAGCACAATGGTAAGTTGTCATCTGAGTGATTGTGTAAGCCTTGAAGATAGTTAATGTAACCGAGAGGAGACGTCCACATAAGCTCCTGCCTTCACAATAGATAGCTTGTGTCTAGTTGGATATCACAAAATGTCATTTGCTGTTTTTTTCTGCTTTCGTGTACTACATTTCTTATCTTGCTTTTTCATTCTTCATGTAAAAGAGGTTTCTAGACAGAGTTTCTGTTTCAGTTCACATACATTTTATCATTGATGGAGCCTCCTTTTTCCTGGGGACTGTTCTAGGAGTTTTATATATGTTATCTCGTTTAATTCTCATGTCAACTCTGTAAGGGAGGCATTGTCAATGTCCCCAATTTAGGGGACAAAGAAGCTGAGGGTCAGCGTTAAGTAACTGGCTCAAGGTCATGAAGGTAATGAGTCATCTGCAGAAGCAAGATTTTGACACAGTTCTGTCTGATGCTACTGTCTGTATCCGTAAGTGATGTATATTTTAGTTAGAAAACTGGAATGGTTACTCAACTTCACATTAATTCTTTATTTTATTGCTTCTATAGAAGCTCTCTCCCCTCCCCACAAACTCTGAGTCACTCAGCTTGAGCTCAGGAATGATTTCAGATGTCTAAATAGGTCATTTGCAGGGTCTGGGTGGTCTACCCACAGCGGAGGTAAAAGCTCTGGCTCAGTCTTGGCGGCTGAACCATTGCGAATTGAAGCCAGTGGATCTGAAGGCAATTGAGTTCTGTTCTGCCACTCCAGCTCAGGCAGGACAGCCGCTTCCATGAAACAGGGCCCCTCTGAGGTTAGATGTGCAGCCTCAGTGGGCAATCAGTGTCATGAATAGCCGCTCCTCGTTTGGCAGCAGTAACTATCCAGAGACAAAGGATGGGATTCGGGATAATTGTGGTCATAAGCTAGAAGTCTCCAGAGTCCTTAGAGGAATTTGAAAACCGAAGAGAATTTTTTTCTTTCCACACTGTGTCAGGGCTTTAGCAAAGGAGTTCTGTTGTGACAATTGTCTGGGTAACATCTGCCTACTCCCTTTTTTTTTTTTTTCCTTATCTGTAGTCCAGCTTCCTTAACAGTGCCCCAGGGCGCAATCTCCACACTGTTCATAGTTTTACTCTTAACACTTCCTTGGCTCCTTTGTCCCAGGACGGTGAGATCCCACTTCCAGGTGATCTCCTGCAGGGCTTTTCCCCAGGCTCTGACCTATTTCTAGCCCATATTTCCCCCTTCAGTCATGTTTTCAGTTCTCCTGAAATGATCCCAAATGTTGTATTTTTTTCTTAGTGTTGAATTATAAGACTTATTGATATATTCTGGATGTAGACTGTCATTTGATATAGATAGATAGTGACATTCTTTCTATTTTTGCCTGTTATTTGCATAGGGAATAAAATATTATGAATGTTTTCTCAGTCTACTGCTTGCCTTTTCATTTTCTTTCTTTCTTTTTCCTTTTCCTTTTTTTTTTTTTTGAGACAGTCTTGCTGTGTCACCCAGGCTGGAGGGCAGTGGTACGATCTCGACTCATTGCAACTTCTGCCTCTTGCACTCAACAGATTCTCCTGGCTGGGCGTAGTGACTCACGCTTGTAATCTCAGCACTTTGGGAAGCCAAGGTTGGTGGATCACGAGGTCAGGAGCTCGAGACTATCCTGGCTAACACGGTGAAACCCCAGCTCTACTAAAAATACAAAAAATTAGCTGGGCGTGGTG
>NW_012112030.1:8162521-8164593 GCF_000951035.1 Colobus angolensis palliatus
CTTGTTTTTTTTTGAGACGGAGTTTTGCTCTAGTGCAATGGCGCGATCTCGGCTCACAGCAACCTCTGCCTCCCGGGTTCAGGCGATTCTCCTGCCTCAGCCTCCCGAGTAGCTGGGATTAACAGGCATGCGCCATCAGGCCCGGCTATTTTGTATTTTTAGTAGAGACAGGGTTTCTCCATGTTGGCCAGGCTGGTCTCGAGCTCCTGACCTCCGGTGATCCACCTGCCTTGGCCTCCCAAACTTCTGGGATTACAGGTGTGAGCCACCGCGCCCGGCCTTAATGGTGTCTTTTTAAGAGAAGTTTTTAGTTTTGATGAAAATCAATTTAACCATTTTCATTTTATGGTTAACACTTATTGAAACTTAGAAATCTTTGCATACCCCAAGGTAGCAAAGATTTTTTTTTCATTTTTTTTTTTTTAAGACAGAGTCTCGCTCTGTCACCCAGGCTGGGGTACAATGCCGAGATCTCAGCTCACTGCAACCTCTGCCTCCCGGATTCAAGTGATTCTCCTGCCTCAGCCTCCCAAGTACATGGAACTACAGGCATGCACCACCACATCCAGCTAATTTTTTGTATTTAGTAGAGATGGGGTTTCACCATGTTGGTCAGGCTGGTCTCGAGCTCCTGACCTCAGATGATCCATCCGCCTCGGCCTCCCAAAGTGCTGGGATTACAGACGTGAGCCAGCGAGCCCGGCCAAGGTAGCAGAGATTTTTCTCCTATATTTTCTTCTAGAAGTTTTGTAGTTTTAGCTTCTATATTTAGGTCTGTGATTCATTCTATGTTAATTTCTCGTGTGTGCAGGGTGAGATGTAAGGGTCCAGGTTCATTCTTTCTCTTTGTGGATATCTAGATATTCCAGCACAAATTGTTGAAAAACTTTTTTCCCCTATTGAATTGCCTTGGAACCTTTGTAACAACAACAAATCAATTAACCGTATATTTTTAGATCATTTTTACACTGTCTTTCGTTTCATGGATCTGTGTGTCTCTATGCCAGCACCACGCTATCCTGATTATTATAGCTTTATAGTAAGTCCTGAAATCAAGTACTATAAGTCTTCAAACTTTGTTCTTTCAGTTATTTTGGCCATTCTATATACTTAGAATCAGCTTACCAATTCCTGTAAAACAATGCCTTCTGGAATTTTTACTTGGATTACAAATGAACCTCTTAATCAATTTGACATCAACACCTTGACTGTGTTGAATCTGACAATCCATGAAGATGATATACTTCATTTCCTAAGATCCCTTTTAATTTTTCAGAGCAATGTTTTGTAGTATCAGCATACAGGTCTTGTACACATTTCGTTGAATTTTTCCCTAAGTATTTTATGTTGCTGACGCAGTTGTAAATAGTATTCTTTTATTCCACTGTCTTGTCATTCATTGTTATGTAGAAATACAATTGATTTCTGTATACTGACCATATATCTTGCAACCTTGCTAACTTCACTTTAATAGTTTTTAGTGGATTTTTAAAGATTTTCTAAGTGTCTAATATCATCTGCAGATAAAGATCCTTTTATTCCTTTCTAATTTCTTTGCCTTTTACTTAGTTTATTGCATTGGCTGTTGAATTTAGTACAATGTTGAATAGAAGTGGTAAGAGTGGAGGCATGCTTGCCTTGTTCCTGGTCTTAGGGAGAAAAATGTCTTTCACCAATAACTATATTGTTAGCTGGAGGTTTTTCATAGATGCCCATTATCAGGTTGAGGAAGTTTCCTTCTGTTCCTACTTTGCGGAAAAAATTTCCATCATAAATGCATGTTCAGTTTGTTGAATGCTTTTTCTTATATCTGTTAAGACAGTCATAGATTTCTAACCTCTATTCTGTTGAAATGGCAAGTTACTTTGATTGATTTTTCAGATGTTGAAAAAGCATGTCTCCTTGACATAAGCATTACTTGGTGATAAAGTATTATCCTTTTTGTATATTTCTGGATTTGATTTGTTAATATTTTGAGTTCATGTATTGGGTGGACCAGCCAAGTAGGCAAATGGGCCCACACCAGCCATATAAGGTATTTGGAACAACTCTGAGCACATTCTTTTTTTTTG
>NW_012112030.1:8166082-8184859 GCF_000951035.1 Colobus angolensis palliatus
AATAGATAAACATCGAAAAGAAAAAAAAAAAAAAAAAAAATGAAAGTTTATTCTTCTCTCTCAGGCCTGGTCTACTCTTAGCCATAGACATCCTCACGGACCCAGGCTGCTTCTAGCTCATGATATGCCAACTCCAGGATGTAACTTTGTTATTCTCATGGTCTACCTGGGGTGCACCTGCATTTCAGCAGCAGCAGCAGCAGAGTGGAGGGAGGGACAGTGAGGAAGCGAAGCAACAAAGAGTGCATGCCGGCTGACTTCCCACGAGGCTGCCCGGAGAGGCTTCCATAAGCACACACTATGGACCAGAACTTGGTCATGTGTAATGGCAAGGCGAGGGTTTTGAGGCAGGAGTTGTGGAGAATAAAGAGTTGTTCACTTTCTATTCGAAAATCAGCTAGTTTATTCATTTAATTTTTGTTAAGTTCCTGAAACAAAGTTATTTGCAACTTACATGTTTCTGGGCCTGAGTTTCCTGGAATAGTAAAGTCATGTTAACAGAAACAGCGGAAAAGAAAATTCACGTTAATGTACACGGTGAGCTGTGTGGGTGTAAGTAGTTGTGGTTCTCAATATCTGTATCCTAGGACCTCGCACAGTGCATGGCACATGGCACGTGCGGCTACTCAGTAACTGTTGCCCGTATGTTAATAGCTCACACTTACCCAGTGTTCAACTGTGTGCTGGGCAGGATAATAATGTTCTCCGTGCAGAATCTCATTTAATCCTCGGGACAGTCTCTTAAGTAGCCACTGTTGTTATCCCCACTACCTTACAGATGAGGAAACCGAGGCTTACATGTATTTTGATTCATTTGTTCAACAATATTTATTCAGGACCTGCTATGTGCTGGGTACTGGAGATACAGCAGGGTTTAAAGCACACCAAATCCTTGCTCTCATGGAATCACCCTTCGGGGTAATTTTCTAAAATCACATAGATACTGGATCGAGGGTAGTCTGTATCCAGGTAGTCTGTAACCTAGGTAGTCTGACTCCAGAACCTGCAGTCTTAACCATTGTTTTATTGGTAGATGAATGGATTAATGAGTGGGGCGAACAAAAATTGTAACTATCGATTTCAGAAACAAGCTTCGTGATTGCCCTTTAGCTCCAGCTTGGATGGTTAGATAGCCCTGTGTGAAGCTGGATCTTTTTTTTTTTTTTTTTGGATATGGAGTCTCACTCTGTCACCCAGGCTGGAGTACAGTGATGCAATCTTGGCTCACTGCAACCTCTGCCTCCCGGGTTCAAGCCATTCTCCTGCCTCAGCCTCCCAAGTAGTTGGACTACAGGTGCACACTGCCACGTCCGGCTAATTTTTTGTATTTTAGTACAGACGAGGTTTCACTGTGTTGCCTGGGCTGGTCTTGAACGCCTGAGCTCAAGCAATCCACCCTCCTTGGCCTCCCAAAGTGCTGGGATTACAGGCGTGAGCCACTGCGTCCGGCCAAGCTGGGTCTTTTGAATGGCTGTGGAGTATTCAGTGAGGTAGCCCTAGGTGACATCATAACACCTCTGTTTATCCAGAAGACAATTAGTATATATGCTATCTTGTTAGAATCCATGTGCCAAAAATAGAAGGAGGAAAGGCAAATAAGGATATATCCCTAGATTGTCAAAATGGTGATTGAGAATTGCATGAGATACTGGTTTACTGCCTACGGTCACGCCAAATGTGTTGCCATGAGCGTGTGTCTGGGGGTTCATGGAGGAAAGGTGGGGGTTATGGATCAGGGACAGCACTACCTCAAGAGCAAAGGGCAGAGACATCAAAAATAGGCATCACCCGTTTTACTCTCCTTTTCCAGATATTCCACTGTTGCTTGCACCAAGTTGAGACTTTCTTTGTGACAAAGAATGAGGGAAACATTTAAAAGGTAATAACTTTCCCTACATGTGATCCAGTCTTCTGTAATGCCATGCCACGCCACGTGCCAACAGAACTCTCCTATAGCATCAGTGGTACAGGCTCTTGCTCAGGAAATACGTGTAAAAGAGGGGAGCTGCTGGACTTCGGAGATCTGGGGTCTAGTGTAGGTTCTGTCATTGTGAGATCTTCAAAATCATGCAAACTCAAGTTTGCTCTTGTGTTTTTTTTTCTTCCATGGAGCATAATGGAAGTAAGACATGATGTCAGCACGCATGAACAACCTGCTTGAGCTCAGTGTGCTCATCTCAGCATTATCAGAAAGTGCCTTTACAAAAGCTCTGGAGACATTAAACACGGGCCCCAACTGGATGTGCAAACGTGTAGGGAAGTACATGCCGTTTGACAAGTACCTGGTGAAGGTGGCTGTGAACAGTCTTCATCAGGTGTGAATCAGGGGGATGGACTGACTGCCAAGGCCTTTAGACTTGATAAGTTAGAGCCTTGGAGGCCATTTCAGATAGAAATGCTTCAAGCGTCTGTCTAGTCTGGGAGGGTTGCGGGGTGGAGGGCCAGAAATGCCCCGCCAAGTAAAATGTGATGCCCGAGAAGGTTCCCAATTCAGGATTCCACCTGGCTCCCCCGAGCCCCGCTGTCTCTCAGGTGTTTGGAGTGCTTCTCGGTGCTCATTGCAAGGCCACCCTGAAAAGGCCTGGCGGGTGACTGTCAGGACCGCAGGAGTCTCCTGGCTCACTACTTCCAAAGTGCTGAACGCCAGACAGGGCTGCAGAGAACCCCGGAAGGTGTGCGTTGTTCCCACATTATTTGCGGTTTCCCACTCCGATGGTTTTTTTTTTTTTCTCTTCTCCTTCTCCCCCTGCCCAACTAGCTGCTCCTCCTGCCTTGCAGGCACTCGAGCAAGCTGGGCAGGCCTGCCAGAGGACAGCAGCACTGTGGTGCTGTGGTCGCCTCCCGCCCCTCATGTCCTCCCCACACATGATAGCAAAAGGGTACTTATTTTTTCTTGGGGCTGGCTTTGGTCCCCCATGTTTTTGTTCATTTTTGTGTCTCTCGAAGCCATTTTCAGAGGCTCTGTGGTACCTGGTGTTGAGCACTTGTCCTGATGCAAGGTGAGGAAGGGGAGTGCTCCCGGAATAAACCAGAAGGAAGGGCTAGAGGAGCCTGGGAACCTTGGGATAGGAGTGTGGGTCTCGGTAGTTCAGCTGTTTCTCTCCTGGCCTGGGATGGAAACAAGGGGTGAGGGGGTGGAAGTGGGGTCCACGCTGAGGAAGGGGTGCAGGTGCCGAACATGATGGCCATCTCCTCTCCCTGTTTTTATCTGGGCGATAGGTACTAAAGAGCCTCTTAAGGGGAAGAGAAGACATGATGTGAGGGGAGCCCAGAGCCTGCAGTTTCTTTCATGGGGGAAGAGGGCACATGAGATAGTCCTCACACTTTGACAAAAAACAGTGTGGTCTATTGTAAGAACAGGAGCCTTGGTTGCATTTTGGGCCCTGGCAGGGACAGCCACCCTTCCCTTGCCATGTTCCCTGAGTCACTGCCAAACTGCAGCTGTTCGGGGAAGAGTGAGTAAAGAACATGCATTTTGGGGTTTGGGTTTTTGTTGTTGTTGTTGTTGTTAGATACAGGGTCTCACTCTGTCGCCCAGGCTGGAGTACGGTGGCATGATCATGGCTCACTGCAGCTTCGACCTCCTGGACTCAAGCCATCCTCCCACCTCAGCCTCCCAAGTAGCTGGGAGTACACGCCCACACCGCCACGCCCATCTGCTCCTCGTTTTTTTCTAGATGAGGAACCTGAGACAGGAAGGATAAGTACTAGCAGCTCATGCATGTGGCAGAGCCAGATTCAGCCCTGGCCTGACGGATTTCCACATCCAGGATTCCCCTCATATAGGGAGATAGAAATCTCATGGTCTCAACAAGGTACAAGTAACGCACATTCCCAGAACATAGAGCCGGGGACAGTCCCCTCTCAGTTCTCTTCTAAAGGTGGTTCTGGCACAGCAGTTGCTAGAGCTGTGTCCCTGGAGGGCTTTTTAGCCCTGGGTGCTTCCTGTAAAACTTGTCTGCTTCCACTTGACCTGCGGGACTCTGTCCCTCACAGGCTGGACACCTGGCCCTGCGGAGAGGACTTGATTAAACAAGGTGTAATGTACTTCTCTTTCCGGTCTGCAGATGGATCTGTCTGTAGAGACTCTGTTCAGCTTCATGCAGGAGCGTCAGAAAAGATACGCCAAGTATGCCGAGCAGATCCAGAAAGTGAACGAGATGTCCGCCATCCTCCGCCGCATACAGATGGGTGTGGACCAGACCGTGCCGCTGCTGGACAGGCTCAACAGCCTGCTGCCCGAGAGCGAGCGGCTGGAGCCCTTCAGCATGAAGCCCGACCGCGAGCTCAGGCTGTAGCTGCCGCCCGGCCTGCCTGGGGACTGACACGCTGAGGAGGTTTGGAGCCAAAGTCGTCTCATCTGACCGGGGCTGGAGGCTAGTGGGAGGCTCTGGTACTCCCTGATGTGGGTGCGAAGGAGTCCGGCAGGCGTGAAAATCTGACTTTGCCCAACTCTTTTCCTTGATGCAGCTTCCCTATGTGAAAGGAACCAAACCAGTTCTCGGTGATAAGTGAAGCCGGAACATGTGAATTATTAGGAATTCTTTGAAGAACTCTGCATTAAGAATTATTTTTATTTAGTGTGTGTGTTTTTTTTTTTAAATTGAGAGTATGTATTGTAGTCCAGGTACTGGAATGAAAATATGGAGACAAGGGGAGAAATGTTTTAAGCAGCTGTGCGTTCTCGGTGCCCTGTGACATTTTCAGTAGGCTGTCTGGTTTACATGTCAATACGAAAAACTCCCTGAATCTAGGTCTCTGTGTTGTTCCTGTTTCTGCCCTGTTTCCGTCACACCAAGCCCTTATCTGGGGCGCGTCTTCCTGCCCAGGTGGAACACTGGCTTTCTGTTGACTGTCAGGTTACGGTGTCCCTTAGTCGTCATCAGAAACTGAAGCCTCCCTTTCCACACCCTCATCAGATTCATCTCCACTGATAACCGGTTTCCTTGATGCAGACATAGTTTAGCTTTCTTTGCAACACTGGCAGGATTCCAGTTTTTGTAACAAGGTTTTAACCAGCATGTGGTTTTGCTAGCCTAGAAAACGTGTGGGACAGGAAGGCTCTGGACGCTGACTGCAGACATCTGTCATTCCACAGACATTTCTTGCGCCCATTTGATGTGTCCGATACGGCGCCAGGGATACAAATATGGCCGAATAGCCCCAGGCCTTCATTTCTGAAAAGAAAAAACGCGAAAAGCTGCTGAATTTCTCTGGGAGTTTAGGAAAGGAAGTGATTTGAGTAACAACGAAAGGGCTTCGTGTCGTACTTTGCACATCCTAGGTGTACTAATGGAAGGGAGGACTGGAGAAGCAAGGAATGGAATGCAGGGAGCAGACCTAGGCAGACGCCTTGAGCCTAAGAGCCAGGGCTGGAGGGAGTTGCTGGGGCTAGGATGCCATGCAGGCCAGCACCCTGTTCCCTGTGTTCCTGCAAGCCTCGGGAGGTGTGTTTTCAGATGCCAGAAAGAGCCCTCAGTAGAGTCACAAGATTGAAATTGATCCACTTAATTTACTGTATCTCAGCTAAACTGGATCTGATTCTAATCTTGGTTTGAGACAGGGTCTTGCTCTGTTGCTCAGGCTGGAGTTCAGCGGTGCAGTCGTAGCACACTGCCTCCTCAAACTCACGGGCTCCGGTGATCCTCCCGCCTCAGACTCCTGAGTAGCTGGGACTACAGGTATGTGCCACCAAATCCAGCTAATTAAAAGATACATTTTTTAAATTTTCCATTTTCAAATTTGAAAGAATAATACAATGAATATTCCTATTTCTTTCACCTCGACTGACAAAAAGTGGTATTTTTAAGACATCACCATCATTCTCTTTCTTCTGGAGTATATAGAACCCATTTCGGAACACAGGGATATGTTTGTAGCTTCGAAGAATGAAGGGCTGATTGTTTGCAGCGCTAGAAAAACAGCTCAGGTGCCATTATCCTCACTGCACTTAATACAGGTGACACCTGAAAGCACAGTGGGCGGCAGCTCCAGCCTGGGAGGGCCGAGCCTTTCCACTGCCACAGCAGTTAGTGGTTGGCACAGGGCAGAATGGCAGATCCAGCGCAGCACAAACCGCGCAGCCAGCCAGCTCTCCAGCCAACTGCATCTACTTCTAAAGTAGAAGTTAGACAAAACGTGGGGTTCACTTAGATTGGGGTCCTGAGTAGGTAAGTGATAGGCTACTTATTACTGGGTGGAAGCAGAGAAGTATGGCAGAAGAACAATAAGCAAATTCAATACTTTCGGAAATAATTCTGGTTAGTTTAATATTTTGATGGCATGTTGTGGTTTTTGCAGTGTCGTGAAATTGGCTAAACGGAACTGTGTTTCCAGTATTCCCTTCCTGGTTTGTTCCTCTGGTGAGGGTTGCCCACGAAAGAGATTTGCATGAGGTTTGGAAGTGGAAGTAGAGCGATAGCCGTGCGTCTTCACTGGAAGCCGATGTAGGTCAGGCCTTCTTCCATCTCGGGCACACTTCCATGGATCTCCTGCACCTGTGGTGTGGGCAGCCACTGGGCCCGCAGCTCCTCCCGCTCCCGCAGAACTCTGCCTTCGGCTTTTCCAAATCCTGGGCCCGGTATGAGGACCAGCTTCTTGGTCTGTAGCCACAAGGATGAAGGTTTGGGGATGAGGAGAGACCAGCGCGGGCTCTGGTGAGAGACAGGTGCAGGTCCTGGCTTGTGGCTTGCAGGTCTCGGTTGTACTTGCTCTCCCCTACCCTCCTTCCCAGCCACCTGGCCTGTGGTCTGGTGAAGAAGAAAAGAGCCAAGCCAAGACTTTTACCAGCTCCTCTAATTGCTTAGGTCACACCCCTTTCACAATCCTCTCTTTCTACATCATTGCTAGTGGTTCTTCTCTGGAAGCTCTGACTGGCAGCAATGCGTTACCAGTCCTTTCTCTCTGATGTGCTGCTCTTTCCTGATGGAAACTGGGAATCTGAGTGATTTGTATTTCAAGAAGCAGTTATGCTGGATCTCTTTGTTGGTTAATACCCCATGACCTATCTGGCCGTTACGGGATATTTCAGGGATAGGAGTTGTGAGAAAGCCCTTGGCTGGACGTTTCTAGCCTTAATCTTTGGTGAGCCATTTCATTTCCCTGAGCCTCAGCTTCCACCTCCCTACAGTGAGAGTGGGTCTGGGTGGGCTCTCAAGGCCCTCCCAGCTCTAAGATTCCAAGTCTGCGATTCTGATACTAAGCTCTTGACTACAATGAGCATGTTTACCTGCTGTCTCGGAGCAGTGACCCTAGATCTTGGTGGTGACTTTAAATTCCGAGCTCCCAAAGTAGAGCTGCTTTTCTTCCTTTTAATTATAAATTAGCTGTTCACTGGCTGCGCTTTCTAGAGCCTGTTTTGCTTATCTTGCGATCTGTTCATTTCTGTTTATGAACACTGTCAAATAGGCCTCTATCTGCAGTCTCCTGGTTTCCGTGGTCGAAGTGGAAGATTGCTAGAAACTGGCCTTCACTTCTTGTATTAGGTGTGCATATAAATTTATAATAAATGGGCTGGGCGCAGTGGCTCACGCCTGTAATCCCAGCACTTTGGGAGGCCGAGGTGGGTGGATCACGAGGTCAGGAGATTGTAGACCATCCTGGCTAACATGATGAAACCCCATCTCTACTAAAATACAAAAAAGTAGCCAGGTGTGGTGGCATGTGCCTGTAGTCCCAGCTACTCGGGAGGCTAAGGCAGGAGACTCGCTTGAACCCGGGAGGCAGAGGTTGCAGTGAACCAAGATCGTGCCACTGCACTCCAGCCTGGGTGACAGTGAGATGCCATCTCAAAAAAAAAAATATATATATATATATAATAAATGAATTGTGGAGTTAAGAGCAAGTGATAGTCTACAGATTTCATGTCTTTGTTTCCCTGGAGAAACAAAGCTGGAACTAGAGTGCACACCTCCACACCCCCCTAAATTTTTTTTTTTTTTTTGAGACTGAGTCTCGCTCTGTGGCCCAGGCTGGAGTACAGTGGTGCGATCTCGGCTCACTGCAAGCTCTGCTTCCCAAGTTCACGCCATTCTCCTGCCTCAGCCTCCCGAGCAGCTGGGACTACAGGCTTCTGCCACCACGCTAATTTTTTGTATTTTTAGTAGAGACGGAGTTTCACCATGTTGGCCAGGATAGTCTCGATCTTCTGACCTTGTGATCCTTCTGCCTCAGCCTCCCAAAGTGCTGGGATTACAGGCGCGAGCCACCGCGCCCGGCCAGCTTCATGTGTATTTATAGCCGTCCCCATCACTCACATCACTGCCTGAGCTCCACCTCCTGTCAGAACAGCCCTGGCATCAGACTCCCCTAAGAGCGCGAACCCTATTGTGAACTGCGTATGTGAGGGATCTGGGTTTTGCACTCCTTATGAGAATCTAATGCCTGATGATCTGAGATGGAACAGTTTCATCCAGAAACCACCCCCCTACTTCCCTGTCTGTCGAAAAATTGTCTTCTATGAAATGGGTCCCTGGTGCCAAAAAGGTTGCGGACTGCTGTCATCAGCAACATTGAATTTCTTGTGGTTTTTTTGGATACACCAGGCATGTGTCTTCCATTCAAATGCTATGGCTGCAGAGGAAAAGGGTAGCCAGATAATTATCCACGTGCTTCAAACCAAAAAGATAAAAAAGTTGGCAACTAGATGTAGCTGCTTGCCAGGGTGACCAGCGTTATGCTGGTGTGTGTGTCCATGCCTCCGGAATTTTTCCAGGGTTATCAATGTCAGTGTAAGATCTGATGGAATTTACTGATGACCCAATTTTCTTCACCAATCAAGGCTCATTCCTTGAGGTGAGTTATGCTAAAAGCTTTTCTGCACCAAGTACTTTCAATCTGGTCTTTGAAGTTGTCATAATTCCGACCAGAGAGAACCCAGACCATTACTGAATGCTCTTCAGATGACCCTGTTTGCCTGTCACATTGCTTCTATGAGGTCATATCCTGCATTTCCTGTGGAACAGCATTTTCAAACTGATTCTAGAGTTTGAGCTGGAACCAAAAGAATGAAACTGATTTTACATAAACACATACGCTGTCTCTGCAAATAAAGTGCAACAATATGACTGACTTGTAAATATCTCCCAGGACAGTGCTGTGATTTTCCAGTTGATTCTGCAGCTTTAAAGATATAACCAAGTATCATTAGGCTGTTCAAGGATGAGTGGGTCCCACAGAAGCTAGAAATAGTTCACTTCCCGCTTCCATTTATAGATGCAGAAGACTAATATTCACAGAAAAAAATATGTAGACAAATTTTGTTTACTAGAATCTAAAACATTCCTGCTTCTCAGAACAACAAAACCAGAGGAGGAGGATTTAAGACAAAGTAACAGTGAATGTTTTGAAGCTAAAAAGTTTCCATCAGCTAGTCCCATATACACCCTCTACCCTTCAGGTCATCTCTTTGGACACTCAGCTCCAATTTTGCCATATTTTTTTCACATCTCAATCTACACCTTCCTAATTTCCCCTTTGTTTGTTTTTTATTTAAAATGGGAGTTTCGCTCTTATTGCCCAGGCTGGAGTGCAATGGCGAAATCTTGGCTCACTGTAACCTCTGCCTCCTGGGTTCAAGCAGTTCTCGTGCCTCAGCCTCCCAAGTAGCTGGGATTACAGGCACCCACCACAACACCCGGCTAATTTTTGTATTTTTAGCAGAGACGGGATTTCACCAGGTAGGCCACGTTGGTCTTAAACTCCTGACCTCAGGTAATCCACTTGCCTAGGCCTCCCAAAGTGCTGGGATTACAGGCGTGAGCCACCGTGCCCGGCCTCCCCTCTTAGTTTAATTCCTGGTCTAATTGTAGTTGTGTTTAATTCCTGGTCTAATTGTAGTTGTCACATCCAAACCCGTCCTCCAACAATAGCCTGCTGAGGCTGGTCGCGAAGGGGCGCCAAGCTCTGTCAGTAACTGGCCTGAACTTCAGGCTCTCCCAAGATCTGCATCTTCTCGTTGGAAGCCTCTCACTGAAACAGCTGTTCCTCCTGCTACGCTCTGTCTCTGGAGGCTGCTTGATTCTAATTCCCTTTATTCCTGTATCTCTCTTCCACCTCTTTTCTGCGGGGTCCCGGCCAAGGCAGCCCTTCTAGTCTAGCTCACCCAGCCCAATCCTTCTTATAAATTTTCTTAAATGTAACTTCAAGTCAACCAACCTCAAGGTCACCTGTGAGGCTTTCTATAGTCATTATTCCATCTGCTTGCACTGAAGCTTTATTCCTTCAATGCCTTTTTATGAAACTGATGAGACTAAGCTTCTAGTCTCTTAAGTCATCAAATCTAGTGTCATGAGCAGAGAGGTCACTGAGAGGTATGTGGCAAGGACAGGGGACAGCTCTTCAACAATTGCCCTTCCTGTTTTTCCTGTAGGAATCAATATTGTTTACATGTTATATCGAAATGGACCATGAGTGTGTAGCTGGCCCTTTTCTTCCTACCATGTACTTGTGTGTTCTGCAGTCAGTCAGCTAGAAAACATTTACCAAGTGCCTTAGGCTTCCACGCCATAGTGTGCCTTTCATGTACACAGTAAAGCATGAAGGCTGGCACTAAACTTAGCTAATGATCCGGTGTTCCGTGTGGATGACAGAACACAGGATAAACCTGATGACACCACCACTTTATTTTGAGCTAAATCCTCATTTACGTGAGAAGAATTGGACAGGTTTCACCACTGCCTCCTTTGGCACCTTGGGTGGTGGTGTTCCCACCGAGTTTATGGCTGCAAAGAGAGGTCTTTTCTCATATTTGTGTATAAACAGGTACCAGTTTTGATTTTATTTAATCATTTCATACATTAACATACATGACACATCAAAATGAGAAATGCACGATTTAACCGTTCAACAGCTGGCCTTCAAAAGAACACTATATTCATATTAAACATTTACAGTCTTTCCATCTAACTTTACACGTCCTAAATCATTTTCCAGCATTTCTCACATAGAAGTCTAGTTTTGCTCTTTAAAATCACCATCTGTATCACCCCTAGTAGACGCCAGGGTTTCCCCAATTACATGCTGAAGAGAGCCAGCCTACCACTCCACCTAAAGACACCCAAGCAGCTCCAGAGCCTGCCTCCGAGGCCACCCCTTCACCTCACAGTCTTGGTTCCAAGAACTGATTATCTGACACTAGTGAACCAGCACTAAAGGCTATAGGGTGTGACTACATCACAGTTCCAGAAGGAGGGGACCATGGCCAAGAGAAGCCCTAAATGACAGAAACTCCTTAAAACCAAGTCCCCCAAACCTCCTGAAACATCCTTAGCAAGGAGCTACTGCTTTCCTTAAGCATGTTTTGGATATGACCGCATTCTGGAAGTGGTGAACTGTTACACGTTTGGTGTGTGTGTACATAACATCAAAAATCACTGTGTGAAACGAGAATGTCAATGTGTATAATTAAATCACTGGCCAGCACTTTCCCAGTATCATAACAACGCGGCTGACCCTCTTCTGCCTTCACTTTACACCCCATCATAGTACATTATTTGTGCACAACTAGTGATGTCTGTGTGGCTCATCATCCCCGTGACCAAGTCGGTCTGTGTTGAGTCATATCATTCTGTGCTGGTTTTAGAAGTCACCATAGGAAACATGAAGTCACATCCTGGTCAAAAAACTGTCCATTTCTCAAACAGAGAAAAACCTGAGATACGAGGCAGCAACTAGCGACACTTACAGGAAGGGAAAGAACAATGACAACACCCGCCCAGCCCCACCCCCCACCCCCAAAAAGCTGCTGTCGTGAATTAAGGCTTCAAAAGAGGACCCACATTGTAGCTGATAGAACTCGAGCCAGGAGGCTGTGTGAAGGCAGAGCTGCACTATCACTTGTGTACTTGTTCCAATGACCTCCTAGGTTCAGCTGCCAGGACCGATTCCATACAGTGATTGTAAGTTGAGGACTCGCTCTCGCTCCATTTTGATTTGCCCTTTCCACTGAAGACGCGCCGGCCAGCGTTTCCAGAAACAGCCTGGCCGTGGCTTTGCACTCGACTCACAGTGACTGATCCAAACTCAGTGGTCTTCTCAGCTTTCTCAAGTTTTATTCTGAATATTCCTTCCTCACGAAAGTCTCTCTCAGCCCTACTAGTAAATTCGAAAGTCTGAGGCAATTACAGAAAACACCAGCCCCACGGCATGCCGAGGAGATAAAACCACTAAGGAAATAGGTTTCCTGCTTCTCCTCAGCAATTTGGACCTTTCTTCATCTTCCCATACTTTACCTCCCTAGGTAGTTTCCTATAAAATTCTGCCATATTGTTACATTTTACCAACTGTGTCCACGCAGTGAAGCAGAAAGGGCAAACACATCTACTTTGGCTGAGAACTTGAAGGTACTGCTGGTCTGCTACCACCCAGATAAATTCACATTTGGCTTGAAACCAAGTTCATCTTTATTTAAAGGACTGACAATCCCATTCTAAATAATTCTTTGATTTACAAAGAGGGAGGTAGACTTGTTAGCCTCCCAACCTTAGCTTACATCATGATCTACCAGGTTCCTGGCAGTTCAGCTGAATCCTAGACAGTTCCCTTCTCTTCATAAAGCTGAGAAGAAGAAGAAAAATTACCTCCATCCAGGCCCACTGGAATTTTGTGCATAGACAATTTGAATTGGTCTGAAAAGTGTGACTAGCTACCTACCTATTCACAATGCCTAGAAAACGGGCTACCAGACATGGTAGTGGTCAAAGCCCCGACTTTCCTGTCTGAGGTACTGGGTTTGCTCTAAGGTAGACCTTGGCAAGGTCCCTAATGGTCCGTCCAGCAGAGTGATGCTCGTGTCCCTCGGCTGTCAGGTGAGCGTGGCTTTGTGAATCAGCTTTGGATAGGATCATTTCTCTTGGATTTCTCACTAGGCTCTGTCCCTAACAGGGGCTACCTACCTGACCCCCAAGCTGGCTCAGTCTCAGCGCTAAGGTGTACTATGGAAGGGACCGGACAAAGACGAATATTTGAGATCTCTTAGTAGCACAGCGTGAAAATGGTAGGGGATTTTGTCCTCCAACACCAAATACACTTGCTTTTTTAAGAACAAGAGGATGTGTAATTTACTGAATAAAATGGTTTCCTCTGTCTAGGGGGGATTCTAGCATCTGCTCTTCCATTTTTGTTGAGAGAAATATTAGCTGATCTCTCAAATGCAGATGTTAAGAGAGTAACAACTGGGTCGATCCACCTGTTGCTTTTACACCATAGCTCCATTTTCCAAAAATATATATGTATGTACATATATATATTTCAGATTTACAGGGAATTTTTTTGTGAACAAGAAAAAAAAACTGTCTATAGAAGTCACAAGTGTCTTTCTTCTCAGGAGACCTCAATGATTTCCATGCTGCCTGAAAAGCTAGACTGACTGCCCACTTTCCCCAGCTCTTCCCGTGACCTGTTCTCCGACATGATGCTCTCTCCAAATTCCATTTGGCAGCTTCTGCGTTTAAACTGCTTTTCAAAGGGGCTCTCTTCATGCCAGCTCCGCCGTGAGTCAGCTCTGTCACTTGGCTTCTGCCGCCTGCGCACAGAATAGACTTGGTCTCCGCAAGTGGGCAGCTGGCTGCAGCTGTAGGCAGAGTAACTGGCACTGCCTCCGTAGATGGCTGAGGCAGAGTAGAAGTGTGAGGACTCTGTGGCAAAATACCAGCTGCTGGTCAGGGAAGGGGTAGAGGTCTGGGGGGCCAAGATATCCGAGTGCCAGCCCTTAAGGCCCAGGCCAGCAGACTTCGTGAGGTGCTGCTGGCTGGTGGACAGGCCGAAAAGGAAGCTGGTGTGGTAATTGTCCTCCACACTCCCACTTCGATGCAATGGAGATAAAAGGGACCTCTGGGTGGTGCCACCGCTGCTGGTTCTGACCGAGTGCAATCGCTTGCTCTGGCTGTCTGAAGGCCTGGTGGTCTGCGGCTTCTTGGGGATGCTGGCTTCCTCCTTATCAGGACTGCTTTCGGGAGTCTGCTCCGATAGTTCCTGCACAGGGGAGAACTGGCATAGTTTGTTGGTCCCATCCAGAGTGGTGGAAGGTTTGTAGTATTCCAAAGCATCTTCTGATGAGAAGCCATGTAAGGATGCTGCCATGCTGGCGGAATATGAAACTGATTTGATATCCAGAGAGAAGGAACGCTTGAGCTTATTGCTGTCTTCCAGCCTGTCTGCGGACAGGTGCAGCCCACTGAGCGCCTGTACCAGCGGGCTGTCCTCTAACAGCGACGGCTGCACGCTGGGCATGCTGGGCACACTGGCGGGATGCACGGGCCTTTGCCCTGCTGCCTCTGAGGTAGCAGAGTCGGCACAGGGTGGACTGAGGGGCGTCTCGCTTTTCTGTCCACCCTCTGAGACAGCAGGGACAGGTTCATTTGGCTTCTCCAGGTGCAGCAGCTTGAGTTTGCTCTTTGGCCCTGATGCTCCAGTCTGGTTCTTAATCTTCTTCTCATAGTCCAGGAGTTGGCCCAGAAAATTGAAGTTTGGAGATATAGTAGGTCTTTTTTCTTTCACAAATCTACAGAGAGAGGAAAAAACAAAAACCCGAATTTCACAATTACACTATATCTGATAAATATTAAGTGAATAAATGAGATACGGAATTATCAGGCAGACCTCAAAAACTTTGAAAGATGATTGGTTTAAAAGTTCAGGGAGACGCCTCAAGGTGGAGAATACAAAGGCCCCAGGCATTGGGAAGGCTCTGCACGCATCCCTGGAGTATGCCGGAAAGAGGCAGCCGGGCCCCAAAGGCTCTAGTTTTTGCCTCCTTATTTTCAAGGGCCCAGGGCTCCCAATGCAGCTGATAAGAGATGATATGGGTTTTGTTGGTGGTGGTCTTTAAGACACAGGGTCTTGTTCTGTCACCCAGACTGGAGTGCAGTGGCATGATCATCGTTCACTGCAGCCTCGAATTCCCGGGCACATGCAGTCCTCCCGCCTCAGCCTCCTGAGTGGCTGGAATTACAGGACTACATGCTTGGCTAATTTTAATTTTTAAAGTTTCTTTTGTAGAGAAAGGGTCTCACTGTGTTGCCCAGGCTGGTCTTGAACTCCTGGGCTCAAGTGATTCTCCCACCTTGGCCTCCCAAAGTGCTGAGACTACAGGTGTGAGCCACTGTGCCTGGCCAAGAGATGATTATTCACCACCAAAGACCGCCCTGACCCACACCAGTGAGTGCTACCATCCAAAGTACAGTGTAACAGCCACTCTCCTTCAATTTCCAATGTCATCGCCTCTCAAAAGTCACCAGTCGCTTCTCAAGACAGTTCACATTTTAAAATTAATGATAAAAAGAAAATGGTATCAGATGATCAAAGTATCAAAGCAACACTTCTTTTTATAGTCAACAAAACAGAATAACCAAGACAAAGTGGTCTCTGTGTGCTAACACTATGCTTATGCACTGAATCATTAATCCCCAGAACTACCCTATCATCAGGTGGGTGTCATTATCCCCATCAAATAGCTAGCTACACAGAGTCCTTAAGTGACTTGCCTAAAATCACACAGCTACTAAATGACGGTGCTGGATTCAAAACCAGGCTGGTCAAATATCTGGGTCCACTTTTGTAACCACCATGTTAAAAAAGATTCATCAAAGGACCAAAACTAATACTAGATGGCTTTCATGTTTCATGGAGGAAATAAAGACTCAGAGATGACAAACAAATTCTTCAGCAGCCCCTGCGCCTCATGGATACTTTTCAGGTGATGCAGTGAAAATCTGCATTTAAATAAGGAACAAGAAAAAAAATAAACAAACATGGAAATCAAGGAACCTAAAGCAAATTCACAAAACTAGAAATAACTGGCTCAAGAATAACTAGTGTAAATGTAGGGTCCTCATAATGAGACTTCATCGCGTGATATAAGGTGCCTTTTCTTCTGATTTCTCAATGGAGCGGGAGGACCTCAGGGAGGCCTGGACGGGGGCACGAGAGCTCATGCGGATGACCAGAGGACCCATCTCCTCCAGGCTCCTGACTTACGTGGGATGGTGTCTGGGCAGCTCATTTCTGTTTTCCAAACTTTCCAATTTGAGAAAAAAAAAATGCAACTGTTCAATCAGGCCTGCCCCTGTAAGTCTCTCTCTTTTTGATTCCTGATCAGATAACAATGAACCATCTCTACCCAAAGAGACATGCAGGGGAATCAGATTCATCAGAGACTGGAGGCAACCCAGTCAAAATCACACACACACACAACCTGGCCGACTCTAGAATGTGGGACATTTTACTGAAGAATGGAGTCTGACAGTTACCTGGTTCATATTTGCATGTCTTAGGCTTTTTCTTCCCAGCAATCCAAAGTGCGAAGCAGAAGAGAGACTCTGCAGTGAGCATTCTATTAGAGCCTCCCCCCTCATAGGCAAATTTACACCAAGGATACTTTTGCATTTAGGGAAAGCCATAATCTCATGTAACAGGATAGAGATCTCAGCCTGGATCTGTTGTTCCTTAAACACAGAAAGTGGCTGAGGATGAATCTGACACATGTGAGGGCAGAATTAATGCTAAATAGTAAACCAGCATTCTTTTCCAATCTTCGCAAGATCATTAAAAAATCCACAGTAACCTGTAAAAAGTGTGACTAAAATAATCATGACCTGCTTTATTTTGGTTACCCATCCTCATCATTCTTTATGTTTCAGGTCCAGTGAAAAACCAGTCACAGAAGACACTTTCCTGCCCTCACCTGTAAGCTTCATCTAAAGACATGTCCATCCTCTTCATGATGTAGGCAATAGCGATGGTGGCAGAGCGGGAGATCCCAGCTAAACAGTGCACTAGGACACATCCATTGGAGGCTTTTGCTTTCTCTGTATGAGTCAAATGCAAGAAAGGTCACTACTAACAATTTTGTTCAGCAGTGAAATCTTGGTTCCATTTACTTACTCAATGTCTTCCACCTGAAAACCTCTACGCAAATCTCCTCTGTGTACATCATATTTATCCTTGCAAAATTCTTTTGAGGAGATAGGGGAAGGTAATTCCCTCACCACTGACCCCAGCAGGGCAACTGGGGTCCAAAACTGTTTGTTAATAAGCAATTACTCACTCGGGTTTCCTGGCTTATGTTAGTAATTTCCCCTAAGATATGGGTAATGTTTAATTTATTCCTGTTATGTGACACTTCAAATTTTTCCCTGATTACATAAGAGATATAATTACATTTATTAATATTATTACTACTATTTTGAGATAGTCTTGCTCTGTCGCCCAGGCTGGAGTGCAATGGTGTGATGTTGGATCACTGCAATCTCCGCCTCCTGGATTCAAGTGATTCTCCTGCCTTAGCCTCCAGAGTAGCTGGGATTACAGGTATGCACCACCATGCCTGGCTAATTTTTGTATTTTTAGTGGAGTCAGGGTTTCACCATGTTGGGCAGGCTGATCTCTAACTCCTGGCCTCAAGTGATCCATCCACCTCAGCCTCCCAAAGTGCTGGGATTACAGGAGTGAGCCAATGCCCCTGGCCTCCTTATTTTTCTTCAGGCAACTTTTCTGTATGTCATAAAATGGCTCAACTTTATTTATTAAATTTTCGAAGAAAACCTTGTATATGCTATGAATCAGGTTTACCAGTTCACTTTAATGAGATCCAAGAGAACTTTTATCCCTTCCTTGATACCCAGGAGTTATTGTCTTTATTGCATTATCTCAATTCCCCACAACACGGTGGAAGGACTCATGGACACTTTGTTAGAACCAAAGAAGCAGGGAAATCCAGGCAGTGCTGCCATCTCTCACTGCTGAAGGGCTTGACAGTATGTACATGTGGCAGGGGATGAGGTTATTCCACACAGCCTGGAAGCTACTAACATTTTGGCCAGTTCCATGACTGCCTTAATTCTAAATAATTACATGTGTGCTCAGTCATGAAGCTGAATTCTCCCCTTTTCATTCTTGGTGGATACTACCAAAAGTCTACTGAACCTTGTGTTAAAATTCTTACAATTAACAGATATGCAATGAATCTTGCTTTGGCAGCTAAATAATACAAAGCTATTCAATCTCACTGCCTATGTTACAAATACAAGTTTCTAGTGCAATGATTATTATATATAACAATTATTCATCATATATAAAGCAACACAGAGGTTTTGGGTAGTATATGAATAATCAAGCAGCTTCCTTCTAGATAGGGAAACTAAACACAATAAAACAATAACAAATGAATACCAAGCAACACTCAAAAGAATTGTATGCTATACAAATAAGAACACAGAAACTCATGTACACAGTCTCATGCCTTCCTGTGCCTCCAGCATCCCCTTCCTTCTCAGCTATCATTTACCCCACGTTACTCTCAGTGTTTCCTTCCCCTTCTGCCCTGCTGCTAAGAAGCTCAAAGCTAAGGTTTCTACTCAATTTCAATAGGAAGTAGCAATTCAGATTTTTTGTCAGTTACTGTACATTTCCTAGCCCCTTATTACTTGATTATTGCTCTTTTATCTCATTTTAATGAGTATGTGTGAGAATATGTGTATCTTTTGGTTCTAACCTATTATTGAAAACTGCTTCAAATCCTTACTGGAAGTAGTCTGGGTTTTTGTTTTTTAACGTTGACAATACTCTCATTAATTTTAATAATTATCTCGGCCGGGCGTGGTGGCTCACGCCTCTAATCCCAGCACTTTGGGAGGTTGAGGTCGGTGGATCACCTAAGGTCAGGAGTTCAAGACCAGCCTGACCAATATGGTGAAATCCCATCTCTATTAAAAATACAAAAATTAGCTGGGCATGGTGGTGGGCACCTGTAGTCCCAGCTACTCAGGAGGCTGAGACAGG
>NW_012112030.1:8185304-8187662 GCF_000951035.1 Colobus angolensis palliatus
CCAGGATGGTCTCGATCTCCTGACCTTGTGATCCGCCCGTCTCGGCCTCCCAAAGTGCTGGGATTACAGGCTTGAGCCACTGCGCCCGGCCAATCTTGCTTGCTTCTAACAATCCCCCAAAAGATTTAACACTAGGCACATAGTAGGCATCTAGCTGATACTGGCTGATACATATTTTTTAAGCAATTTTAATAAAAAATAAGAAGGTTGGAAGGAAATAAAACAATGACAGTAACAGGTGTTACAACATTGAGGTTACAGGTTTCCTTTTCTCTGTTTTTCAAATTTTCTGCAATGTGCTTACAACTGTTTTTATAACCACAACTCTTTTGATGACGTCTTTTAAAAATGAAAAAAACAAGTGATTATACTGGAGTTGAGGTTCATCAGCACGCATCTTGGGAGACATGAGCCCTAAACTGTGTCTTCAAGCAAAGCAATTAATACACACAGACCTGGCAGAGAGGAGAAGGAAAATGTGTGCAAGAAAGCCCTGTGGTGGGACTGAGCAAAGTGCTCAGAAAACATCCTGCCTTGGAGAAGTAACCAGAGAGAAGGTTTCAAAGGCGGGAAGCAGGTGTTGGAGGGTGTTGGGAATGTTAGGCTAAGGGCTACATTTCTTTTCTGAGACAGGGTCTCACTCTGTTCACCCAGGCTGGAGTGCCATGGTGCAAACATAGCTCACTGTAACTATGAACTCCTAGGCTCAAGCGATCCTCCTGCCTCAGCCTCCCAGCTAGGACTACAGGTGCACACCACTATGCCTGGCTAATTAAAAAAATTTTTTTGTAGAGACAGGATCTTGCTATGTTGACTAGGCTGGTGTCAAACTCCTGGCCTCAAGCAATCCTCCCGCCTCCGCTTCCCAGAGTGCTGTGATTACACACGCTGCACAAGGCCAGGGCTACCTTTTTAATGTACAAAACTAAGGAGCCTCTTCAGGTTTCTGAATAAAGAACAAGAAGGCAATGATGATGAAAACTGGAAACAGGCAGGTGGCCATTACTGAAATTAAGGCTAAAATCTAGGTTAAGAAAGGGGAGAGAGAACTCCACATGAAAAAGGCAAAGATGTTGTATCCACGCAGTCACGAGTTTGGCATGGGGGAGCTGGAGTAAGAGCCCAGGAAACAGTGAAGAGGAAGTAAGAGGCTGTATACATAGCTGGGTTTGGGGGCACCTCATGAGTATCCCATAGTACAAATGGGCAAACTCTGTTACTAGCATTTTAACTAAAAAGAAAGACGACAAAACACATAAACCTGAGTCCTTCCAACAAACCCGGAGACTTACCAAAATCTAATCTAAATAACAAAAAGAAAAGAAAAAATCCCTATGAGCCTGTAAGTCATTAAGGGGGTACATCATACTAACCATGGCTTAAAACGCCATGGAGGAGAAGACTAGCAATTATAGTGAATATGGGCTGAATTTAAAAAGTGGCCTGGAGATTTTGCCTTGAATTACTTGGGTGGGATAAGGATGATGGCTCTAATAGGACCAAGCAAATGAAATACTGATAAGTATTTGTAGATATTACAAATACATTATAGTATGTGTTTTGTGTGTATGTGTTTAGCCAAGTTACAGAGTAAAGTTCTTTTGTATGAATGAAAGTGACATGATGACCCCAATATCTCCCATTAAAGGAGAAAGTAAGTTGGGAGCAAAGTTATTCATATTCTCTCTTCTCTTCTAACTCTTTTCTACTAAAGTTTAAACTTTGTCTCCTAAAGCCTACACATTGTCATGACTTAAGAAAACTGTGTTCTTTTCTAGATAGATTTTGAAATCTGATTTTTAGCTGAAATTAGAGCCAATGTCTCTGGATCATTGTGACATGCAATGGGAACATTAACCATAACTGTTATTTGGTTTTTTTTTTTTTGAGACGAAGTCTCATTCTGTTGCCAAGGGTGGAGTGCAATGGCGTGGTCTCAGCTCACTGCAACCTCCGCCTCCCAGGTTCAAGAGATTCTCCGGCCTCAGCCTCCCAAGTAGCTAGGATTACAGGTGCCTGCCACCACACTCAGCTAATTTTTATATGTTTAGTAGAGACATGTTGGCCACGCTGTCGCAAACTCCAGCAACCTCAGGTGATCCCCCCATCTTGGCCTCTCAAAGTGCTGGGATTACAGGCGTAAGCCACCACTCCCGGCCAATTGTTATTTTTTAAAGAGGCAAAAACTGAATGATTTGCTGAATGTTGTTTAGAAGTACAATGGGAGGGTGTGTGTTAACTTGTGGGGGTTTGTTTGTGATTCTTTTTTTTTTTTTTTTTTGAGATAGAGTCTTGTTCTGTTGCCCAGGCTGGAGTGCAGTGGCACGATCTTGGCTCACTGCAACCTCTGCCTCCTGG
>NW_012112030.1:8188412-8214123 GCF_000951035.1 Colobus angolensis palliatus
TGATCCACCCGCCTTGGCCTCCCAAAGTGCTGGGATTACAGGTGTGAGCCACCACGCGCCTGGCCAATTCCACTTTTTTAAAGGAACTGGTTCTTTTATTTTTAATTATGGTAACCAATTCAGAGTATTTAATTATGGATTAGAGTGCTCAAACTTATGTAACTGGGGAGGAAAAAATTTCTTACGTAGGGCCAGGTGTGGCACGTTGGGAGGCTGAGGTGGGCATATAACAAGGTCAGGAGATCAAGACCATCCTGGCTAACACGGTGAAACCCCGTCCCTACTAAAAGTACAAAAAATTAGCCGGGAGTGGTGGCAGGCGCCTGTAGTCCCAGCTACTCAGGAGGCTGAGGCAGGAGAATGGTGTGAACCCGGGAGGCAGAGCTTGCAGTGAGCCGAGATCGCACCACTGCTCTTCAGCCTGGGCAACAGTGTGGGACACTGTCTCAAAAAGAAAAAAATCTTACGTGGAACATCAAGAGTCGCACATGTGGTATGTTACTGAGGAGCTAGTAGTGTTTCTCCTCTGTTCAGCCACTGTCCACTAAAGCCACATTCCAAATACACATCACCAAGTTACCACCCAGCAGATCTGATCCTGTGGCACCAAAATGCCTCAACAGTACCCAGGGGCCAAAGAAGCTCCAGAATTGAACAGGCCCAGGAAGCAGAACAAAGTATGGCACAGATGAGATACTGTCAAGACCACTGCCAGGGAAGTGACCAAATGAGAGAGAGAGAGAGAGAGAGAGAGAGAGTGTGTGTGTGTGTGTGTGTGTGTGTGTGTCAACATTCTATTAGATCAAATACTACCTGAAATTACTAGCATGTGGACCCCGGCTTAGACACACTGACATAAAGACTTAAATGTAGTGGGATTTGTTTTCACAAGATTTGACTTTTCTCTGTGGAAAACATAGCAACAAGGCAACAGGGAATATTACCAAAGTTTCCCAAAGGCTTTTACAGGATTTGAAAAAGTTGGAGGAAGAATTTAACCCTAAAAGCTTAACTGATTTTCAAACACTTGCAAATATATAATTACAGATCCTGTGAAACTTAACCTTGGTGGTGTTAAATGTTAGCTAGAATGTCACAAGGTCAGTCCTTGTGTGGGACAGTGTGACACACGTCACCTTGACCACTAGATGAGTAAGCTGCACCACGTGTTGTTTTCAGACTTTTGAAATCTCTGAAATAGGCTCCTTTTCTCTAAAGAAAAAAAGGGGGGCTGAGGGGGTCCACCTACACATGAGACGATCACCCACAGGACCTGTAGTATTATTTGAGCTACTTACCAATGAAATCTACTGATTTGTCCAACCACGGCAAAATTTTCTCACAAAAGCTGTCATTCACAGGTACACGCAGGAAATGAGACTCAGGGATAAAGTCAGGCTTTGGACAGGTATTGCTGGCATTTAACACATAACCAATCCCATTCTGCTGCATCAGTTCCTATGGAGAGGAAGAGCAGTTAAAGTGACTAATAATATGGTAAACATGATTATTCTGAAAGAGTGAAGTTTAATGCGATGATAAAAATGCCCAGTTTCCTTGAAATACAATTCATTCAGATCAGTGAAGTCCAAAAACCCAGCAAAATGACATATAGAGACAAGTTTTAAGAAAAAAAAAATGTAAGAACAACAAAGGCTATTTAAAATAATATGCTTGAGGCCCACACATCATTCATATATATAGTCAAGTCTCTATTATCTTCATTACTAGGGAGAGAAGTGGAACAAAGAATACAAAAGAAAACAACAGTTTATACGATTTTAGAATATATGGACACACAACATTTTCTTCCCACACAGAACACGCTGGTTCTCTAAGATACAGTTCTAGTCATTCTTCTCACTCTAAATACTCTCTTTGAAGGCTGCACTTATTTCTATAGCCTTAATTACCAGTTCTACATGCTGATGGCATGTGTGTGTATGTGTGTGTGTGTGTGTATCTCCTCTTAAATTTCCAACCCATATCTCCAACTACCTACTGGCTATCAGGATGTTCCACAGGCCCTTCACATTTAAAATGTCAGAAACTAAACATTCTCTCTTTCTTCCTGTTCTGCCCCCAACTCCTGCCTCGTCTCTGTAATCCCCAAATTGGTTTAGGGTAGTAACATCGACCTAGCCAGCTGAGCCCGAAAATAAAATGGGGCTCCTTTCTCTTCCCCATGACCCTCATCCAAATGGCTGCCAAATCCTTTTGGAATCACCTCTTCCACTGATCCTCTCCTCTCTATACCCATTCACTGCTCAGCAGCCAAGATAACCAAAAAAGTCACCAGGAGCTCTTGAAGTTTGCAGTGGTTTTCTCTCCAAACCATGTTCTGAACAACTAGAGGAATCTCTGTTATGATTAACTCCAGGCTGGGTGCTTTATCCACATTCTTTTCATTTCCTTGAGTCTCATTTCCTGCTCCGGTCCCATACAGCACCCCCAACATCAAATGTATACCCATCCTCTGTGCTTCTGTTCACACCGTTCCTGTGCTTAGAAAGCCCTGTCCTCCTTCCGGAAGACACTCTTCCCACTTTTCCTACTTTGTTTAACTTCATCTATGAACTCTTTCTCACTGATGCATAATTAGCCATTCAGTTCCCTGTCCTTCCAAAGTACTTTGTTCACACCATTAATTAAGCACCTAGTATAGTGTGTTAACATTAACAGATAATTCTTATCTCCCCTGTTATGTAATGAAATAATGAATGAGATCTTGGAGCGAGTCTTGTTTTCGCACCTTCAGCCCAGGTACAGAGTTGCACTCAGAACGAATCTATTCAGCTGACATCCACCCACCATTCGGCAGGCAAAGCCCACACAAACCTGTTTCATTTACTCATCCCCTCCTGCCTCTCAGGAGATGTTCCAAGCCTGGAATAATTATCTTAGTCTAAGCCATCTTGGTCATTTCTTCCTTCTCTTGGAATACTACCATTTCTACAAATCTTTTCCAACTACCTGAAAGAAAATTGGCAATTTTCTTCCTATATTATCCTTCTGAAATATGCCAGTTCCCTAATCTCTTCATTTACTACATTTGGCACAAATAAATATACTTTATTTTACATAAAAGGTGAACAACGGCCGGGTGTGGCGGCTCATGCCTGTAATCCCAGCACTTTGGGAGGCCAAGGCAGGTGGATCACCTGAGGTCTGGAGTTCAAGACCAGCCTGACCAACATGGAGAAACCCCATCTCTACTGAAACTACAAAATTATCCAGGCGTGGTGGCGCATGCCTGTAGAAGAATCGCTTGAACTCAGGAGGCGGAGGTTGTGGTGAGCTGAGATTGCACCATTGCACTCCAGCCTGGGCAACAAGAGCAAAACTCCGTCTCAAACAAACAAAAAAACGTGGACGGCATAAATCCAGATTGTGTATGCAACCATCTCTTATCTCTGAGACGACAATGTCAATAAACAGCTTTTGGAACTAGGTGGATTTCTTAGATTGGCCAACACCCTTCAGATATGCCAGAGCCCAAGTCTTCTGATGGTCTCATGCTTCTGTTAGGTTAACAATCAGGCTACGTAGATCTTAATGGTGTTTACTACAACCTTTAAACTTTTGTACATGTGCAAAGGTTACATTTGTTTTTCTACGTGTGAACCCAAGCTGAGTGTATCTAGTACTATCTGATCAACAACAGGGTGCAGAAACTGGTTCAGGATCACCCATGTAAGAACAGAAGTGGGTCACTGGAGTTAAATCAGCCTTTGAGGACTTTCTCACCAATAGTAACTACATTTTTCTCCTTTCCACCAATGGTACTACAGATATGTTAAATTAAAAGTAAAAGGAATTAGTAATATCCCTATCCACTCAATTCAATAATGAAGATATTACATAAGTTTCTGAGAAATGAGGTGACTCTAATAGTGTTATATACTGTACACAATCAAAAGACAAGAAATTCTAAGAGAAAACATGTTGCAAGTCAATCAGAACTGTCAAAATTGATTTTCCATAGAAATACAACGATGTACACTTCTGACAAGTAACCTTAATAGCCTACATTTTATAGAAATTACAACTTAAGCCTATATTAAGTCAAAAAATATTTATTCAGTACCTTGGTTAGAGACCTATTAATTATACAATGACACATGGTACTGATTAAGAAAATGATACCTAACATTTAATGAATGCCTACGATGTGCCAGGTACTGTATTAAGCGTTTAAATGGACTGTCTCATTTAATTCTCACAACCACCCTTTGATGTGGGTTCAATTATTGACCTCCTGGGGCCAACTGATCCTCCTGCCTCAGACTCCTGAGTAGCTGAAACTCCAGGCATGTGCCATGGTTCCCTGCAAATTTTATTTATTTATTTTTTTTGAGACGGAGTCTCGCTCTGTCGCCCAGGCTGGAGTGCAGTGGCCGGATCTCAGCTCACTGCAAGCTCTGCCTCCTGGGTTCACGCCATTCTCCTGCCTCAGCCTCCTGAGTAGCTGGGACTACAGGCGCCCGCCACCGCGCCCGGCTAGTTTTTTTTTTTGTATTTTAGTAGAGATGGGGTTTCACCATGTTAGCCATGGTGGTCTCGATCTCCCGACCTCGTGATCCGCCCGTCTCAGCCTCCCAAAGTGCCAGAATTACAGGCTTGAGCCACCGCGCCCGGCCCCCTGCAAATTTTTAAAAATTTTTTTGTAGAGACAGAGTCTCGCTATATTGCCCAGGCTGCTCTCAAACTCATGGCCTCCAGCGATCCTCCTACCTTGGCCTCCCAAAGTGCTTGGATTACAGTCATGAGCTACTACATGCAGCGAGTAAAATATTTTAAATGCAAAATGAACTGAGAAAAAAATAATTTAATGGCTTTATTTATAAAATTTTTAGCTTAAAAGATCTATTGATTAAATTTACTATCCAGATGCTACCTGAAAATTTTTTTGGAATAATAGATGGGACTTGATAAATAAAACAAGCACAATTTTTAAAACAAACCAAAAAAAAAAAAAACCCTTAAATACTAAATATAATTTGGCTACTAAATTAAATATCATAAATAAGTACCTTCTCATCTGGATTGGTAGTCAGTGGAAAAAGTCAGTTAAGGGGGAAATCATTAAAAATGATACATACACACTCAAAACATTGTTTTAACTTAAAACAAATAAATGTACATGAACATACTGATTTCTGATGCAGGGCCACAGCTTTTTCTTTTCTAGTTTAGCTGACTGGAGTTCCCAAGCAAATCACACCTAAATTCATCTACCACTTACAGTTTTCATTTTTTAAAGAAGAGCAAGAACTTGTAAAACACTATCAGTGCCAAAGCCTTCTAGATTATAACCATCCCCCAAATACTTTACAGCTCCCTTATTCCCACCTAATTTGATATATATATGTATGATTCATCTTGTTTGTAATGGTGAAATTGAGATGGAACTATAATTATGAAGAATGAGTCTGATTCTTTTGTGGAATAAGGAAATAAATATATGTGAAGCAATCTGTCCTTCCTGAATCTTTCCAAAACACCTAACTTAGGTCACAGAAAAACATCTCTCTTCCTTCACATTTCATTAGTGTATACCATATTTTAATTAACAGACATAATTATAATAACAAGTCCAGTGGCCTAAACAAGTTCAAGAACACACACAACTGATTCTTGGTAAGTATGCTATTCAGATGGTGGAGGCAGACGTGCTACAGCAAAGAGCCTACTCATGCAGCAGGCATTCACTTGCCAAAGACATGGGGAAGAGATGAAGTGGAATCTCTGGAGTTGGTTAAGAAAGTTTCTAAAGTTTCATATAACTGTTATTAGTTTGCTCTCTTGATTTTTAAAAAAAAATTTTTTAAAACAAATTTCCATACAAACGGCTGGGAGGGGATCTTAATTTTTTTGATGTTTTTAAGAGACAGGGTCCCACCATGTGGTCCAGGCTAACCTCAAACTCCTGGATTTGAGTGATTCTCCCGTCTCAGCCTCCCGAGTAGCAGGGATTATAGGCGTGTGCCACCATACCTGATTCATCTTTTTGTTTGTAATGGTGAAACTAAGATGGAACTATAATTATGAAGAATGATTCTTTTGTGGAATAAGGACTGCTTTTATTTATAGATACGTATCAATGACTTCTTACAAAATTATAAAGAGATATTTATATAATTCAGTGTAGTTTCAGCATGTTGTATAAAACATACACAGCTGAGTATTTACTCTGTCCTACAATTAAACATCACAATCTTTAAGCTTCTAGAGAGCAGTCATCATATGCTGTTAAATATTTAGCTCAACTTTGTGCTAAGTCTGCAAATACACTTTCTACTGATTAGATAATCCTTCTTCACCGGCCTTCAAAGATCCTTCCAACACCTTGGCCTCACAGTTCTTTGAACTCCTCATCTTGGCCACTCACTCCTATGAGAGCTGGCCTGGTCTCTGTCACTACCAATAACCACAAACCCTCCATAATCTTGATCTCACGCACCCTACTCTTGGATGACTCTTCCACTTTCCGGCTCACTCACTCTTACACTACACTACACCCAGAATCTCAACCCCTGCAGGAGGACCTACAGTCTGATAATCTACCAATTGTCTCTGTCCTTCATCCCCATGATGTCTGCCTTCCTTGCCCAGTGTAAATTCTATCACCAGTTATTACAATCACTCCTTTCCTTTTACCCTAACTTTCTCTGCCCTCATCAATTGTTCATACTCACTTGGCAAGATTACAACCTTAGTTAAATCTAGTTCTCCACCTAGTCAGCACTGCCCATGCCACTGAACATGGCCAGAGAAAAACACTCCACAATGCTACCTGATCTCACTTTCAATTCATACTCCTCAGCAATCACTGTATTTCCCCAGTCCATTCACTTTTTCTCTTTCCCATATGCCATTCTGTTTCCCTTTTTCTTCAAACTCCCTCGATGTCCCCACTCATCCTCACTCATAGCTGAAGAATGATCTTGCTTCCTACTACAATGGAAAAATTGAAACAGTCAGAAGCAAATTTTGATAGACTTCCATCACCACATTTACCCATCTCCCAGCAAATGCACCTAGATACTCTGGCTTCCCACCTGTTGTTCTGGATGAACTGTCCACACTCTTAAGGCCAATCCCTCTGCTTGCTAAATAAATCCATCCCCTCTTGCTCAAGAACATAGCTTTGTGATTCTCCTTTCTTCTACATCAATTTTCCACTGCACAGGATCACTCTTCCTACCTGCAATCAAACAAACCACTATTTCTCCCACTTTAAAAATATCTCCTCTCAGCTTCGCTTCTCCCGCCAGTCACTACCCCGTATCTTTGTTCCTTGAAATTCCTTGAAAGAACCCCTTCTACTTGGTATCTCCAACTCCACGCCTCCTGTTATCTCCTGAACCCACTCCATTTAGGCTCTCACCCCCAACACTCTTCCAAAACTGCTCCATGATCACCAGGGACAGTGATGTTGCTAAATCCAATGACCAATTCTGAGTCTTAATCTTCCTTGACCTAAAGTACTACTTGGCACACTTGACTGCTCCTTCCTCCTGGAAAATACATTGTTTATTAGCCTTCCTGATTATTTGATTTCCTTCCTTCCTCAATATTTACTTCTGAATATTCTTTGTTGGGTCATTCTCAACTCCCCAGACTTTCAGGGTGGGAGTGCTCACGGCTCAATCTTTTTCTCATCTATATTTTGCCTCTTAGTAATTATCTGATCCCCTCTTAAGTACTGTCTGTACGTTAATGACTCCCACCTTTATACCTCCTCCCTCAGGGATCCCCCCGCCCCATTCATACATCCGTCTGTCTACTCAACATCTCCACTTGGAAGTATAACAGGCATTTCGAAAACTCAGCATGTCCAGAACTGACTCCTGCTCTTCCTACAGACTCCATCTCAGTTAACGGCAACTGCATCTCCCAGTCTCCTCGACACCTCTTTTTCACACACCCCTACCATCCAATCCTATTGGCTGTACCTTCAAAATAGAGCCCAAATCTCACCATTACTGCCACCTTGACTCCAGCACACTACCATGGAGCCTCCTAACCGGCCTTCCTGCTTCTATCCAGTAGGAAATTTGGCCTATTTTCAACACAAACGCTAAAGTGATCCTAACAATGTAAGTCAGATTATGTTGCTCCTCTGCTTGGAACCTTCCAATGACTCCCTCTGAACTCTCTTTCTCAGAGTAAAAGCTCCTGTCTTTACAAGGCCTATGTAGAAGTCTTGTATTGTCTGGATCTGCTCCCATTACCTCTCTAACGACACTCTCCCATGCTCACTCTGCTCCAGCCACACTGGCCTCGCTCTTCCTTTAGATACCACATGTGTTTTGCCTTGGTGGCTTCTTCTGCCTGTACTGCTCTTCCTCCAGGTATTCAAATGGCTCACTCTTTGACCTCTTTCGTGTGTTTGTTCAAATGCCTCTATCTCAATGAGGCCTACTTTGATCACCCATTTAATTACAACCCACACCTCACAGGTATTCCCCAGCCCTCTTACCCTGTTTTCTTCATAGCACTCATACTGTACTATACTATGTAATTTACCTATTTATTATGCTTCCTATCAAGTTTCTTTCTCCTAGGATGTAAGCCAATGAAAGCAAAGATTGTTGTCTCATTTACTGGTATAACCCCAGCACCTAGAACACTGTTTGGCACATGGCAGAGGTTCAATAAACATTTGTTGGGTGAATACATGAAGGAACCCTTATCCCTGAAGCTGACTAAAATCAGTATCTAGTAACTGGTTTATTAGCATCTTCTAATGAGAAATCTTCATATGTGTTCCTTGTACATTTTCATTTTACAAGTCACTATAAAATATCATTAACTTACATTCCATTCATTTCATAATTTATAAAAGACTATTTTTCCTGGGTTGAAACTTTTAGTTTCTCAAATTCATTAACGGAAGGTTTTCTGAGTAAATTAACACAGTAAATTAATCTGTGTTTACTTAATTTTTAAGGACAGGTACATTTCTTTTTTTTTTTTTTTTTTTCTGAGACAGAGTCTCGCTCTGTCGCCCAGGCTGGAGTGCAGTGGCCGGATCTCAGCTCACTGCAAGCTCCGCCTCCCAGGTTCACACCATTCTCCTGCCTCAGCCTCCCGAGTAGCTGGGACTACAGGCACCTGCCACCTCGCCCGGCTAATTTTTTGTATTTTTTAGTAGAGACAGGGTTTCACCCTGTTAGCCAGGATGGTCTCGATCTCCTGACCTCGTGATCCGCCCGCCTCGGCCTCCCAAAGTGCTGGGATTACAGGCTTGAGCCACCGCGCCCGGCCACAAGGACAGGTACATTTCATACAAGTTGCACTGGTTACAAATTAGGATATAACTATTTTGAAAAATAATCACCAAGGGCTTACTGTGCATCAAGGTACTCTGGGGCATAAAAAAGCAAGTGTTCCCACTGAGGGATGAATAGTCTACTAGCAAATGTAAGACAGTTGCACAAATAATGATGATACAAAGAGGTATCCGATGAATATAATGTAGCAGGATAAACAAAATGGCATTGGAAAACAGAAGTAAAAACAAAGGGAAGCATTCTGAGAAGACTATTAATAATGGGAACTAAAACTGTCAGCTGAAGCTCAGATGGCGGTAGAGGCATTCCAGATGGAGTATAGAAAATGAATGGGCCGGGCGCGGTGGCTCAAGCCTGTAATCCCAGCACTTTGGGAGGCCGAGACGGGCGGATCACGAGGTCAGGAGATCAAGACCATCCTGGCCAACATGGTGAAACCCCTCTACTAAAAACAATACAAAAAACTAGCCAGGCGAGGTGGCGGGTGCCTGTAGTCCCAGCTACTCGGGAGGCCGAAGCAGGAGAATGGCGTAAACCCGGGAGGCGGAGCTTGCAGTGAGCTGAGATCCGGCCACTGCACTCCAGCCTGGGCGACAGAGCGAGACTCCGTCTCAAAAAAAAAAAAGAAAATGAATGAAGACCAAGGACAGAACAGAAATATCTGGGGTGCACTCACTAGGCGTGTCCAGACATTGAAAGAGGATGAGCAGAGGAAGAGAACAGGAGAGGTAAGAATTAAAAAGGTGGTATTAGGTCCTAGAGGGTCTTAAATATCAAGCTGAAGAGTTTTACTGCCAAGCTACAGAACTTTATCAAATGCCATACTGAGAAGACTGATCAATTTACTAAAGCAAACTCCTAAAGGATCTCTTCTTATAAACAATTCATTAGTGGTTAGTGTGGAATCTCAGTGTGGCAATGGAATAAAGTAGAGTACATGGGTAGTGGCCCCAGAAAAACCAGAGCACAGCCCAGCGCATTACCCACTCATCCCCTGTCTTGGGAAGGTGACCTAACCTCCGGTAGCTTTAATTTCCTCACCTGTAAAATAGGGCTAATGATATGTATTTTGTAAAACCAGTATGAGGATATATAAAGTGCCTGACACATAATATAGAGTCTCCTAAAATGTTAGCTCTCTTATTTTACCTTGTTGTAAAAATTGCTTGTAAATTGTATGGTATGTGAATTATATCTCAATAAAGCCATTTAAAAAAAAAAAAAAGCCCACGATGTGTATTTTTCACTAATCCAAACTGTCCTTTCTCCTAATTGGTGTTAAGTAGGGAAATTACACTGAATACAGCAGGTGAGGTTCATCTACAAAGTGGAAGACATAACTCCCCCGAAGGATTTAACAAAATGATTCTACTTTCAACACACAGTTGAGTAAACTTTCAAAAATGATTATCTGTGAATCATGAAAAATTTAATTTTATTACTATGATTTCCATTCACAACTTTTCTCCCTTTAAAACTTTCTCTCTCCTATCCCTGAAATAAACTTTCTCCTGTAGTCGGAATAATTTCTAAATATGAGTTCTATGATCTGTTGATGCAGATTGTGAAGTAATACAGAGAGAACAGATTAATATATGTCCTTACTGAAACTGCTCTGTTTGGTCAAATTCTCTATGTTCAGTGAGGCTGAGGACAGAGATCTCATTAAATACCCACAGGCATTGCAATTCTAGATAAAAGAATTGTAATTTTTCTTTCCGAAGTCAATTCCATGACTAATTTTGCATATGCCCACCCATTTGACTTCAAAACTGGCCCCAAGTCCTATTTAACTCCATCAAGCCTTCCTCAAACAACAAAACGCACTATCTACCCTGGTATGCTACATAGTCTACCCTAAGATGACAGTGACAAGTGTCCCTATAAACCAGGAACTGTGCTTGGCATATGCCATTTCATTTGAATGTTACATGAACACCAGGAGGCCGGAGTTATTATGGCATGTAGGTAAAGAGACTGAGATGCAGTAACAGCTAAAGTGATACAGCTGGTAAGGTGGAGAACTGGGATGCAAAACTGTCCACCCCCAAAGCTGGCTCTCAACCATCATGCCGTGCTGCCTCCGTGTTGGGAGGGACATTGTAGTCACCTTGTCATGTGGATTGTTGTTTAATGAATAGGTCTTGCCTAACCAACCCACTTGAACACTGTATGGTGTTCTACATACAGTGACAAAATAGACATTGGAGAAATATTTTACTGATTATTTTGACAGCCTTTTGTGTTCCTAGATCATATATTTCCACTGGAAACCCTAAAAGCATTCTTAGCCTATATTGTGTTTAGGCTATTTGTTGCCTAACTCTTCTAAGAAAACAACAGAGAAAGGAGCAGTCTTCCTACTGCACACCAGGGAGAACAATAAGAAAGCCTAGGAAAACCAATTTTGCATGTTAAGAGGCCGAAATAACAAGCTACACAAAGAATGTTGAAGCAGATTATTTAAATGGGGAAGGAGCGGGCAACAGAGCTCCTTTAGAAAAGAAGCTACAGTGGTTCACCTCAGATACAGTTCTGCTTAATAACTACTCCCGATAGGTAATTCCATCATACACTGCATATATTTAAATATGAACAAAAGTCCGCATTTGAAATTGTAACTGATATGAGAGAAAAGCAATCAAGAACTTGTCTTTCACAGAATCACCAGAGATTCTTTCTCCAATCCCACTCATTTCAAATATGAACTGGGCATCAGCAGATGATTTTCATTTAGTACAATAAGCTGCTCCCATTTCAGCGCTAGTATAAAGACTAGAGGATGAAAGAACACACTCTGAGAAACAAAAGTACAGTGTGAGGGAAAAGGAAAATAAAAGTATGTTTTTGGTACCAATGACTTCTTATGGTCTTCTACAAAAGAACCGTGTCTTTAAAACATCAGTAAAAATTAATACATGCTGAGACCTATACTGTCCAATAAGGTAGCCACAAGCCACACATGGCCACGGAGCACCTAAAATGTGGCTACTCCAAATTGAGATGTGCTGTAAGTATAAAATATACACCAGATTTTAAAGACTCAGTACAAAAAGAGAACGCAAAATATCTCAATAATTTTGTATACTGATTGCATGCTGAAATATTATTTGAGATATACTAGGTTAAATATGTTATTATTAAACATTAAAATTAATTTTGCCTGTTTCTTTTAAAGGACACTGGAAAAATTTAAATTATGTATGTGACTTGCATTATATTTCTGTTGGATGGTACTGGTATAGATGATGTTGCAGAAAAAGCAGGGAAAGAAATTCTCAATTGTGACTCAATAGACTTAAGATTCGTCAGCCCTTCGTAACAGCCTGCTATAGAGAGTTCCTTCTTCCAGAAGATGGGCGTGTTTGGTGTAATATAAGCATGGGACTTAAAATTACAGCAGCCTGTGTTTACATTTGATCTGTGCCCCTGACCAGCTCTGAAGTCAATGACATAATCTCAGGTAAGTGACTTAGCTCAGAGCAAACATATTTCCTAATCCTATTATGAGGGTTAAATGCAATAATATAAAAAGCCCAGCATTTTAAACGGGAAACATTATGATCCTCCCAAGAAAATTTCTGTGACATGCTTTCAACATATTTTGGTGGCACTTCATTAAAAAAACAAGACTAATAGGCCGGGCACGGTGGCTCACACCTGTAATCCCAGCACTTTGGGAGGCTGAGGCGGGTGGATCATGAGGTCAGAAGATCAAGACCATCCTGGCCAACATGGTGAAACCCCATCTCTATTAAAAATACAAAAATTAGCTGGGCGTGGTGGCTGGTGCCTGTAGTCCCAGCTGCTGGGGAGGCTGAGGCAGGAGAATCGCTTGAACACGGGAGGGGGAACTTGCAGTGAGCCAAGATCACTGCACTCTAGCCTGGGCAACAGTGTGAGGCACCGTCTCAAAGAAACAAAACAAAACAAAATAAAAGACTAATAACATGAGTGGTCTTGTGGTTACTGTGTGTAAAGACTTTAACTTCTGAATTTTAATAAGAAGAACTGTACTGTTAGGGAAGATTATGAAATTTTCATCTTTGGAGATCTGTTTTTTTTGTTTTGTTTTGTTTTTTTTGAGACGGAATCTCGCTCTGTCCCCCAGGCTGGAGTGCAGTGGCCAGATCTGAGCTCACTGCAAGCTCCGCCTCCCGGGTTTACGCCATTCTCCTGCCTCAGCCTCTCGAGTAGCTGGGACTACAGGTGCACGCCACCTCGCCCGGCTAGTTTTTTGTATTTTTTCAGTAGAGACGGGGTTTCACCGTGTTAGCCAGGATGGTCTCGATCTCCTGACCTTGTGATCCGCCCGTCTTGGCCTCCCAAAGTGCTGGGACTACAGGCTTGAGCCACCGCACCCGGCTGGAGAGCTTTAGGAAGAAAAGAATCGTATTATTTCTCTTGGAAAGTATAAATCAGGAAGTTCAGCATCAGATAGGTTAGTTTATATACTACTTGTAAAAAAGTGGCAAATCTAGTTCTAAAACTCAACTGGATGATGTTGGGGAATTCATGTAACATTTCTGGAATACTGATTTCCTCATGTATCAAATGCTAGTGGCTGACTAAATGATCTCTGAAATCCCCTTCAGCCCTAAGGCTCTTGTCAACAACGAACCTAGAGGTCAAATATACATTTCTTTCTTTATTATTTATTTATTTATTTATTTAGAGACAGGGCTTTGCTCTGTCGCCCAGGCTGGAGTACAGTGGCATAATCTGGGCTCACTGCAGCCTCCGCCTCCCAAGCTCAAGCAATCCCCCCACCTCAGTCTCCCAAGTAGCTGGAACCACAGGCTAGGGCTACAAAGCCTGGCTAATTTTTGTAATTTCTGCAGAGACGGAGTTTTGCCACATTGCCCAGGCTGTTCTCAAACTCCTGAGCTCAAGTGATCTGCCCACTTGACCCTTCCAAGGTGCTATGATTCCAAAGTGTGTGAGCCACAAATATAAATTTATATTCACTGCTTTCAAAGGTATCCAGCCTAACAGTTTATTCTTATTTCTCACCATCGTTGCAGAATAAAAATAAAAGTCTATACATCTATTTTAAGGGTGCTTCCTGACAAGCCTTCTATAATAACTCCTTGCCCGAGGTGTTGTCCTATCAACTTCTACAAACCCATTCTCCCTGCTGCAAATATTTCCTCTCAATACATCTACCTATGTATCCTGCTTAGTGCTGTGTATGTTTAGAAGCCAGAGTTAAAAAGAGAAAACTACTACTTTTCCCATCCTCAACTCCAAATTCTGATTTAACTGCTCTCACTTTTTTTTAAACCAACGTATTTGTTAAATCTGAAAAAGGTATAGAGCAAAATGAATGTGCCATTTAACTGAGTGTCGAAAGTAACAGAAATGATCTGTAACACAATTACTTGTGGAATGACCTGCTGATGGCTGGTTAAGGTTTACCAGGATTAAACAGAATTCTTAACTAGGAATTTTATTTTATTTTCTGATCTGAGGATTAAATAAACCATCTCCAGCTTTGCCCTAGGAAGGCATGGGACTTTAAGAAATTAATTTTCCTTTCTGTAACATAGCCTGCTTATCTCTAAAAAGAATTAATAATAACCACATGCTCAAAGGCATTGTGACCCCACCAGAAAGGCTGGGTACAATCATAAGCTATTAAATCTCACGTCGGCAGATCTCACAGTAAAAGCAGACATATTAACAACACAGTGTTGATGCAAAATTTTGAAGAGGCAGGAGTTTTAAACATACACATACATACACACACACACACACACACACACACACACACACACACACACACACGAATGCCTTATTGCTACCCAATGACCTGATGATAGGGTATTTTTCTTCCTCCTAGGAAGCCTTGCCTTCCAGGTGCTAAAGAAAGCCAGTCTGGAAGCTTATTTTACAACCAGCCCAATTCTTCTAGTTACTCAAGGAGAAAGTGTTAAGGGGTACTTCCTTTGTAGAGGAAAGTGGCACTTGTAAATCACCAATAGTTGAATTAAGATCTCTGACGGCTTTTTCAATTTATGGTGATGTAAATTAAGAGATTTTAGAGAAAAATTACTTTTCCACGCAGTAAGAGCACTGTTTTGTAGCATTACTAATTAAGAGCATACAAGCTGTGGAGTCAGATTATAGTTCTATTGCTGTTCTGCTTGTACTATTATATACAAAGGCCTCACTCAATCCAATGTGTTTCTCCATTAGGGCATGCTTTGTCCAGCAGGGCCGGTGTCTTTTCAGCAAGAATCCATGCTCTTCCCTCTTCCTTCTCAACCAAACTCCTCCAAAGAGCTTTAGCCCAGGGAGGCTGGCAGTGCGTAGTTTCAGCCTTTGTCCTCACCATCTTTTTACCACCTTTCCCTAACCCCCAGCCAGCAGTCATCATGAGGACCTTCCTCAATGCAAGTCCAACCTGCATCCCTTTCTAGTGTGTTGCAATAAATAAATACATTTCTAAATGTGTGATAATCCAGGAAGTATTAGCCTTTCTAAGTGTGCCCAATTATTATAATAGATCGATTAATACCCTAAGAATATAAGGCTAACCTTCTGAAAAATCCTGTCCTACTTCAGGTCTCTCGGACCTATGAAGAACAAGAAAACATGACAACAGTTTAGGTTTCCTGTGGCAAAAAGTAACATCAAACAAATTAACACTCCAAGAGATGATGCAACTGTTACCTGGGGAGCACATTAAGAATGGCATAGCAGCTCCTTTCTGAGACTGGGGTGTGTTTCAAATGACATAATGGGTAACTGCTGTTTCTCCAGCTAACAATATAAACCCGGCAATGAAGGATATTTTCAAAGCACCCACCTTGTTGAGGACATCTCGCTGGCAGCCAAGATAAAGATTGGGAAGAATTCGGGTTGGCCCAATGTTGGCAACAGGTAAGCAAGGCTGAGAAATGCAGGTAGGGACTAGAGTGGATTTTCCTTCACAGAGGCCAGGGAAACAACGAGAGAACTCAGCAAACCCACCTAAGAATAAACATTATAAAATTATAAAAAAATTATGCCACGCACAAAATAAAAACCAGCCTTCTGTGAACTGCTCAGCTACAACAGTTTAAAACATAAAAACTGAACCCACGGATCCAAGTGGATATCATTGCACACCTATTCCTGGCTACAGCTGCTGATGCTAAGACTGAAGCATAATCCAGCACTAGGCTTGGCCTGTATCGCTACCATGTGGATAGGCCAGCCTTGAAGGCACTTAAAAATGACTCCTCTCTCTCAGACATTCTCTTCATCTTCACATATCCTACAACATTTGCTCCCCACTCCCCATGCAAACTTTTTTTTGTGGAACATAAAGAGGATTTAAAGTTAGTAGCGAGTAACCAAGCCAATAATTCACAGAAACAAAATGGGGATATGAGAAATGAGAACTGAGGCTGAATGCAACTTCTTCAAAATAAAATTGATTGAGTCAAAAATTATTTCTACAATTAACTTTAAATCTTCCTACCATGTAAATTTTTCATTGCAAAGGTATCACAAACATACTCCCACCAACAAACATTCTATCAAGTTCTGGAGATTCCCTGGGCAGTTAGTCAAGGTCTCCATAATTACCACGGACGTCTGGAGAGCTCCTGTCCATCTCAGCAAGCAGTATAAAGAAGTGCTGACAGACTAATTGCTTAGGGTACAGGAAGGCTTTGTGGCAAGATTACTGAACTTAGAATTAGAAGAATTCAGTTTTTTCTAGTCCTGTCCTTATAATGATCTGCTCTATGACCTTCACTAAGCCAGTCTTGCCACCACTCAATGGAGTGAAATCTATGTAGCCAAAGGAGGTGCTTTCACTGCCTCTGAGGGAAAAAAAAAAAAAAAAAAAAGAGTAAGGTTATTTGCTTTCCAATCTAAATATTCCTTGCTAGCCAAACCCAAACACAGGAACCGAACAGATTCTGATAGATGTTCAGATAAAAGCCTTGCTATCCGAACCCTCACTATTCACTAAGTCCGAATCCAGGAGATTTGGATGACAGGGGATCCTCATGTATTTTTAATATTAAATTAAAAAACAAGGGAGGGCTTGGTCGCTCATGTCTGTAATCCCAGCACTTTGGGAGGCCGAGGCAGGCAGATTGCCTGAGGTCAGGAGTTTAAGACCAGCCTGGCTAACAGGGTGAAACCCTGTCTCCACTAAAAATACAAAAATTAGCCAGGCGTGGTGGTGGATGCCTGTAATCCCAGCTACTCAGGAGGCTGAGGCAGGAAAATCGCTTGAACCCAGAAGGCGGAGGTTGCAGTGAGCCGAGATTGCGCCACTGCACACTCCAGCCTCCGCAACAGAGCAAGACTCCATCTCAAAGAAACAAAAAAACAAAAAACAGCAACAAATAACATGTTAAGTCTTATTAGAAGATAGTACCTTTTTAACTGAGCCTTGAACAAGACCCTGAAATCTCACTAAAGTATTTATCTTCATCTCCCTGAGTTACATTGTATTAGACTTTCTCCCACTTCAAGAAACATACAAAACATGCCCTTGAAAACTGCTAGAAGTGCAGGAAGTTGAGAGGGAATCATCTGCCCTGTATTATGTTCAATTCAAAGCATAATTCAGCCAGACACCTGCTCTACTGTCTAGGCTCAGTGCAGGGTCCTCAATGCAACAAGTTAGAATGGTAGGCAGTTGACAACTATGCCACCTGCAGAATGTACAAGAGTGGCCTGGCCTCCAACATCACCAAGTGTGTGTCTCTTATATTTTTTAACACAGAAGCAGTTAAACCTCTTCCACTTACTGAAGTTCTTAAGGTAACCTGATAAGCAGAATACATGGATCCATCATAGAAATCACAAATTCCTTTGTGTCACAGGCCCTCAGGATCTGCACCTTACTGTTTCATGGTTTCAATTCTTTTTTTTTTTTTTTTTTGAGATGAATTTTCGCTCTTGTTGCCCAGGCTGGAGTGCAATGGCGTGATCTCAGCTCACGGCATCTCTGCCTCCCAAGTTCAGGCAATTCTCCTGCCTCAGCTTCCGGAGTGGCTGGGATTACAGGCATGCACCACCACGCTCAGCTAATTTTGTATTTTTAGTAGAGATGGGGCTTCTCCATGCTGGTCAGGCTGGTCTCGAACTCCCGACCTCAGGTGATCCGCCTGCCTTGGCCTCCGGTTTCATTTCTTACCATTTCCAATTATGACCTCCAGCCACACAAAACTCACTGTTATTTCACATTTCCATGCTGCGCTCTTGTCCAAGAATACCACCCTCACACCGCTCCATGCATGCACACACAGAAGCCATAGTACATACAGCATACACATGTGGGCACGCCCCCTGATCATACAGCAGAGGAAGTACGAGCATAAGCCCTTGTACCTGAGTTCCTGTCCTGGCTTTACCACTTTCTAGTTGTCTGATTTGTCAAGTTACTTAAGCCTTCTGACTCTTAGTTTCCTCATCTATAAAATGAGGATAATGATCACACCTATCTCACAGAGTTGTTGAGAGAATTAGTTAGTATACCAAAAGTATTTTGTGCCTGGCATATAGTAAAGCACTCAGGAGGTATCTGTTTTTTTTTTTTTTTTTTTTTTGAGACAGAGTCTCACTCTGTCGTCCAGGCTAGAGTGCGGTGGCGTGATCTTGGATCACTGTAACCTCCGCTTCCCGGGTTCAAGCGATTCTCCTGCTTCAGCCTCCCGAGTAGCTGAGACTACAGGCGCGTGACACCACGCCCAGCTAATTTTTTATTTTTAGTAGAGACAGGGTTTCACCAAGTTGGCCAGGCTGGTCACAAACTCTTGACCTCAGGTGATCTGCCCAACTCGGTCTCCCTGTTTTTTTGCTATAGTGATCAGACATTCAGTTATCTAGTGTCATCTGTGCAGCCTTCTTCCACCTTTGATCCGCAGTTGTTTAGCTACACCTCCTTAGGATTCATCTGAGACACAAAGTGGAAAAAAGAATGCCTGTAAGGTTAATTTCCCATAGTGTGCCCCAGAGCAATAGCGTCCTGAAAGAAGCTGACAGATAGGATAGCGGTCCAAAAAGTGAGAAAAATATTGTATATCCTAGCGCCCTGGGAGAGTCACAGCACATATTAACTTATTAAAGGTTCTAAGAAGTATCTTCAAAGAAACTGGTTTCATTTATTGAAGTCTAGTAAGTTTCCCCAAACTTATCTGCATGGAATTCCCCCTAAAATATATTAATAGCTAGTGGAATTCACACTTACGAAATGCTATGCTAAGGTCAAAGCGACTACTGAAATGTAGTCAATCAGAACTCCTATACCTACAAGTATAACCCACAGACAATCTCAAAAGAAGGGGGTCAGCCAATATTGGTATATGAGTGCCCACCGTTTAGAATTTATGCTTTTGTTTCTATTCGTGTTTTGTTTCTTTTCAGTCTCTGTAAGTGAATAATACAGTCATTATTTACAGTGAGTTTTTTTCCCCAAGGTAGTTCTTGTAACAATAAATGTTAAAGATTCTCATCATTCTTTGCTTTTCTTACACCTACCCAACCTAACAACTGACGGGCACTATTTTAATTTAATTGTATGATATTAAATGTTAATGTCATGTCTATTAACATGCAGTTCTGGTGTTTCTCTTTTTTTTTTTTTTTTGAGACAGGGTCTCACTCTATGGCGTAGGCTGGAGTGGCATGATCTCGGCTCACTGCAACCTCTGCCTCCCAGGCTAAGTACATATAAAGAACTTAACACTGTCCAGTCCACAGTGAGTGATCCTCCCACCTCAGCCTCCTGAGTAGCCAGGGATACAGGCGAGCACCACCACACTCAGCTAATATTTGTATTTTTTGTAGAGACAGGGTCCTTCCTATGTTGCCCAGGCTGGTCTCAAACTCCTAGGCTCAGGTGATCCCCCCACCTCAGCCTCCCACAGTGCTGGGTTTACAGGCATGAGCCACTGCACCCTGACAGTTCTGGTGTTTCTCTAAAGAACTGCCTTCATATATTTTTCTATTCTGGCTCTAAAATAGTTCATGGAATGGTTGTCATTTAAATCCAACAAAACAGCTTGGGCAACATGGAGAAACTCCATCTCTATAAAAAAAAAAAAAAAAAAAAAAAAGAAAAAATGCAAAAATTAGCCAGGCATGCTGGTGTGTTCCTGCAGTTCCAGCTACTTGGGAGGCTGACGTGGGAGGATTGTTTGAGCCCAGGAGGTTGATGATGCAGTGAGCTGTGATTGCACCACTGCACTCCAGCCTGGGTGACAAAGTGAGACTCTGTCTCAAAAAAATACATACATACATCCAACAAAACAATATTCCAGTAAATGTTCTCAAAGAGAAACCACAAAATCCAAGGAAATGCCACTTGAATTTCATTTTAACCTTATAAATGATTATTTTTATAAAGAATGTATGTAATCCTAGAACGTACTGAACGCTTACTGTGTGACAAACACTGCTCTAAGCACTCTATAGGTATTTTACACACTCTTATAACTGCCTTATGAGGTAGGTATTACTACTAATCCCATTCATAGATAAGGCTCAGAATCACATAATATAGGCTTAGAATCACGTAATATAATAACTGGAAGAGCCAGGTTATAAGTCTACTTTTCTAAATCCCATGGAATTACCTTCAACTCTCCCTTGGATGCAGGGACAGCCTTCCTGATAATATTCACGGGGTCCTGGCCTCCCAGCTGTGACCAGGCTACATGGTCCTCTCCCAAACTGATGGAAGAGCCTTGTTTCCCCAAAGCTATATTGCTCAAAGGCTTCAATGAGGGAGAAGAAAGAAGATCTGACAAGACCAGAGAAAGGAGAATCTCTTTAAAGGCAATTTCACATGACACCAATAACAAAGTTTACAGATGAACTAGCTGAAATGTAACTATGGTCACTGGTTTGTTCATGACCATTTACCAGTTGGTAGTAAAGCTGAGGCCATGTCTTGGCTTTCAGGTCACCCCCTACAGAACAACTTTCAGAGGAGACGCAATTCTGCAACAATCATAAACCGAGCCATCAGCCAGGCCGTCTGAGGTCCAGCTCTAGCGTGCGTTAGTACAGTGATCCTAGGTCACTTTGACTTCAGTGGACCTCAAAAGTAAGTGTGGCTCTAGAAAGTTCTGAGACAGAGAATAGAAACAAAGGAGAGAAAGAAACCATCGTTCAGCCTCAAAACAAAAGAGCCAAACATAACCACAACACTACACTGTAAAACACATTATAAAACAAAAAGAAGCTTTTTCAACTGATATCTAGAACAAACTCAAACAAACAAATATTTTAAAATATCTAACAGATTTAGCTGCAATCAGAACATTCATTTAGTGTTCAGTTTGGCTTGAAATGTCCCAAACTGGTTCCCAGTCACTTCCAGAAAACACCACCTCGGCCAGAGCACATGTTCGCTGATCTTTATCTATGACAGTGTTCCACTCTGCTGACATCCTCCTTCATTGACAGTTTTTTCCATTCACTGACCTTTCATTCACTGCTGCACTCTAGTGACTCCAGTTTCGTTTCATTAATTAACAACAGATGAGACACTGCCTGATTCCCTTGAACCTCTGAAAACTATCTGTGGCCTCACCAGCAACTCAGTTTTGAAACATGTTTAAAATGTCCTTCTTCCTTTCATAAGTTCTCTTACAAACAAGATCTACTTCAGAAGGAAAGCTCAATCATGCAAACTTTCTGCTCCAAATGGCTGACGGAGACAGAGAACGAAGCGTCCTCTTATCTGTCCTCGTCATAACTTTGTTGTCCCAGGGACTCCAAGCTAGATTCCATCACAAGACGTAACATCGTCCATTATCCGCTAGTTACTGTGAAAAGCAGTACCGAAAAACTGGTAAGTTTCTTGAAAAAATTTGCGCATATTTTTTAAAGTTGTCTGAAGACTTGACTCGCTGTCCAATCTTGCCAAGTTTCTCCTGTTCCTAATTTTATGCTGTTTATCATCTGGGAATGCAGAAAACAGAGTCATAGTAACCTACATGTGTTTCCCTAACATGGACCTGAACCTAAGAATGACTGTGCCCCCTACTCTGGAAGTATCTGTGCTAAGAGGAAGGAAGACAAATACACAGACACTTCCAGCCTGCTGACAAACAGGGATGGGCAGTCTCTGCAGGCAGAGAAGCGTCTTGGCCTCCACAGCTGTGGGTGCACAGGCAGCCAGACCGCAATGCTAAAACCCATGTTTCTGTTTGTCAGTCTTCCATAAATCCAACCAAAAGAATGCATGTTTACAAATAAAAACATAGATACTACTTCCGACACAGAAAACATGTGGTACAGCTTCTAAGGCATTCCTGATTTCGATAACACCTTATCCTAATTCAGCCATGAAAACATTTTCCCTTAGGAGCACCTCCTTCACAATTCCAATCATAAATACGATTTTCTGTAAAAGCAAATGTGAACCACCATTCCATTTTGGGAGGGAAAAATCTGCCAAGCAAAATAAAATACATATAACAACTCTACAAAACAATTCTAATTAGTCACTCTTTTTTCTTCCCTCTCACCCATGCAATCAGTTATAAATCACAGTATTTTCTTAAAATGGAAGTATATTTACATAATAAAAGTAGGACTTCACTGTGGCTTAGTGATATTCTTAAAATGTTTTTAAGGCCAAAGTTCTAAAAATAGATCCCTATCCTTTTAGCAATTCCATGACTTTAAAGATGGTTTCCTGCAGGGAGAGACAGAGGACCTTTCCACTCATGCCTTCATTTAAATAGGGAACAAGTCACTAGAGATTTATCAATTGACAGAGCCGCCTTCAAGGAAGGCAGAATCAAAGAGAATTGCCCTCCCACCCTATATTGTGAATGGATTCCATGGTTATACAAAGAAATAATACTGATACAAAGCTCTACTTTATGGAAGACATTTTTCTAAAAAGTCATATGCAAATTTAACTTTTGTATTTTAAATCATCTGCATATAGTTCGTATGGCTGCACAGTTTTGAACTATGCAGTTAAATTCTTGTTTTTTGTTTGTTTTTGGAGACAGAGTTTTGCTCTTGTTGCCCAGGCTGGAGTGCAACGGCGCAATCTCCGCTCACCCGCAACCTCCAACTCCTCGGTTCAAGCAATTCTCCTGCCTCAGCCTCCCAAGTAGCTAGGATTACAGGCATGCGCCATCATGCCTGGCTAATGTGTCTGGCTAATTTTGTATTTTTAGTAGACACAGGGTTTCTAAATGTTGGTCAGGCTGGTCTCCAACTCTCAACCTCAGGTGATCTGCCCGCCTTGGCCTCCCAAAGTGCTGGGATTTCAGGCGTGAGCCACCATGCCCGGCCATTAAATTCTTTTGTAGTTCTCACGCAGTTTAATTATTTTGTAAAACAAAACTCCCTTTTTGTAACATAAACACAATCCTTTCAGTTGCTTATTTTAGAATATATGTGAAAAACTAGAGCACACCTTCACCTGTAGAGGACAGTTCTCTCTTCTCTCCATACTGGAAAGAAAATCTGTTGCTTTACGATCACACAAAGGAGACAACTCTAACATTAAAAATGGAAAATAATTAAAATGTTTATTTTGTAGTAAAGTACTTTAATTGCTCTTAAGAGTAATTCTGTTATGCCTCAGTCTGACATGTCTGATTTAGGCAACTTTGTTCTCTAGACACTCACAAACAGACTAAAGTATGGTCACAATTCTTTCAGGATCAGCAGACAGTAAACATGGAGAGTTGAAACTAGTTGAAGAAAAGAAAAAAAAACCAACATAATTTCATACCCCTAAAGAAAGCAAACAAAATGTGTAACTAATGTTTCAATGTAGACACTGTGGTCTGGCTAAGCCAAGCCACACAGGTTTGGTAAATTACTCCTAGGAAGGTAGAGAGCGTGACATGTTTTCCACAACATTAGCAGCATTGCATCTATTTCCCATATAGCCAACTCTCCAACTAGCCGTACTAAAAAGAAAAATGCCAAATGATGTAAAGCATTAATTTAAAGCTCTCATTCCATCCACCCCTATCCCACCCCTATCTACTGGAGCACAGACAAGAGTGGATAGATATGCGTTTCTCTTTCAGGAAGGCTGACAAGTAGCCTACATCTCACAAAACTTATCCTATAAATGACATCTTCAAAAAAGCTCACCCTATATTAAACAATTCTATCACCTGACACACTTGGGAAATGGGAAATTCTATCTAATTTTGGTAGTTAAGACATATGCAACAGTTATGACATACACAACAAATGAATGAAAAATTTTCAAAGCACCAGCAGACAAATCACTAAACACTAAAATTATGCAACTTGTAATTCCTTATGACTCAGAATGTCCAGATCTTATAACTAAGGATAATAGTTAAATCAATTCAATTGGCAACATTCAGATGTGTTATTCAAGAAGGACAAGTTCTCAGAAGATGTAGAGTGATACTATTCTGTTGATCTTTTAAATTGGCAATACATAACTATGCCCAGAAAAACTCCTCTTAAAACAAATGCCCTGAAACAAAGATTGTTCTAAAGAGTGCAACCAGAATAACCAATCAAAAGGAATACAGCCAGAATCTACCACGTGGCTGAATAGAATTAACAAGCTCTGTAAGAAGCAGAGCCAGAGTCACAGACTCTCCCTACTGTTTTCCTAACACATCTGTGCTTTCCCGCCTTTAGGCTTTTGAAAATTCAACCTTTCCAATCCATTTTGTATTTCCTTCTAAACTACAGGCAAGCACAAGTTGCACCTCTTCTATAGCAGTATGTTCCCAACATTTTTAGCATGATCAACAAAATACATTTTACATTCAAACCCTCTGAACACCTACACATACTTACCACTAAGACAAAAGTTTCATGATACTATATTCCCTAATTCTGTTTAAAAACAAACAAAAAACTTCCTTGACCAGCATATCCAGACATGGTCTTGCTGGCTTAGAGGCTCTATAAAATTTATACCAATCATTTGGCAGTATCTACCACTGACCTAGTAACTGTGAAATAACTGTGTATGTGTTGTGACCTGTCTTACTTCTCCAGCTATTGTGAGCTGCTGATGGATAAGAATTATGTCTTATACTCCTTTGTAATCACCTCAGCATTTAGCATAGTGCCTGGCACATAATTAGAATTCAATAATGTTTATTGAATCCTTCCTTGTTACAATGAATAGCTGTTGATGGACATAAGTCTTGTATATTTTTGGTGTTCCAAAGGATTTCCTGATTCCATTCAAAGCCAAAAGCTAGTTGGTGTGGGTGGGGGCACAAAATCTGCTTCCTATTCAGACCACAATGCCCCAGAAGACTCTCACGGTGAGCGGGGAGGCACAGGGCAAGAAAAAAACATTTTTTCTTCTACTACAGGAAAAAAGATAAAATTGGTGAGTGCCACTTCGGTTATCCAAAAGCAACACTGAATCCTTACTATGATTCCTCCATATCCACAGGACTTTACATGAAAGGGAAAGA
>NW_012112030.1:8214173-8230795 GCF_000951035.1 Colobus angolensis palliatus
GTGAACCCAGGAGGCAGATCTTGCAGTGAGCCGAGATCGCACCACTGCACTCCAGCCTGGTGGACAGACTGAGACTCCGTCTCTCAAAAAAAAAAAAAAGAAAGGGAAAGAAAATTTTTTCTGATGCCCCTAAATGGTGCAGGACTCCATAACGGTGTGGAGAGTCCCGTAATACATCTCCATGGCTCGGGGACTCAGGGCACATCCCATAGGAAACCAATGAGACACCAACTACGATTACAGCCCAGATGAGGATGGTGTGGCTGGTGGACATGTCTGTAATCATCATCAAAATGGATAATGAAATGAGATTATCAATAGGGGAAACTTGATGAGTCAAGAGGAAAAAGGAATACAAGTCTAGTGTCTGGAGAATGATTCAAGAATAAAATCTGACTAACTTGTAAACTGTCCATGAATCACACTATACAGCTCACTTCTCAGGCTATCCATGTGAAGCGCAAAGCTTTCTAAGCCATCTAGCCGCAGGCTCTCCCCTAAGACCACTTCTGTATATTCCACTCTGTCTAGTCCTCCTCTCTGGCCAACTACACACTTTGACAAGAGATCTCATAGAGCAGTGAGGGAGAAAGGGATAACTGCGTTCCACGTATAAGTTCAAAAAACATTTAATAGCACCTACTATGAGTTTGACATAGTGCTAGGTAATGGAACAGTGGTGACCAAGACAGAGGGCCTTCTCTGGAGTTGACAGTTTTATGGGATAAACTGTAACCAAATAATTAGATGAATAATTAACTAATTATGGTAGGTGGCCAAAGGCATATGGAAACCAACTTTGCCTGGTAGCTAGGGAAGGCTTGACAACTACATTGAATCTAGCAGGAAACACCTAGGTAAATAGCAGAGAGAAGAGCCCAGGGCAGAGGAGGGAGCCTCTGCGAAGGCCCAGGGCGCATGATGTTGTAGGTTTAGAGCAACAGGGAGGAGGCCTAAGGAGCTAAGGCAAAACAACCACTGAGGACTTCAAGTGGCACTGGATGAAGTTAGCAAGGTAGGCAGAAGCCAGCCACTGCGGGGCCTTGTGAATCAGTTAAAATTTTTGTAATTTATCTTAAGAGCACTGCATATTATTGATGCATGTTAAACTGGGAAGTGATATAATCTGAATTAGTTTAAAAATACAAAATAAAAATGTAACTTTGGCTGCAGTGTGAGCAATGGATTGGAAGGTGGCAAGACAGAGCATGTGAACGGACCAGTTAAGAGGCTCCTGGAGCAATCTGGGGGAGGAATAATGTTCAACTGACTTCATGGTAGCAGGAGACCAGAAAACCAGACAGACCCAAGAGGTTGGAAGAGAGATCTGGTGACTGAGAGATGACAGGTGTTGCAGCCATATCTCCAATAGCTCACAACACCCATTACCTTAAAGTACAAATTCTTCCTTCTGATTTAAAGAGCTTACATAATTTTATCTCATGTCCTCTCAATTCCCATTTCTCTCCTTCACAAAAAATCCACTCTGGTCTCCTCCCTGCCCCTCCAAATCTATGTTCATTCCTGACATTTTTAATCATGTTCTCTTTCCGCCTCAGAATTCGAAGAACCCTCCCTACCCAAATCTTACTCATCATCTTTCAAGGTCTGATTAAAATTCCATTGCCCTAATCAAGTCTTCCCTGACTTCTGCAGACTACACTGAATCATCCCTTATCACTGTATCATACATTTTAGCAAATGATCATACACTGCTCTTTGTTTCATCCACATTAGGTGCATTTCCCCAAATTAACCACTAGATTTTCAAGGGCAGGGGCAAGACTTTTGCTTTTCCAATATCCTCACCCCTGAGAGCCCAGTCCAAGGCACAACCATGGAAGTACCCATCAAACATTGAGAGGCTGTGTGAGTGAAAGGGCTGAAGAATATGCTGGACCTGGTGCTTCTTTTTTTTTTTGTTTTTTTTTTTTTTTTTTTTTGAGACGGAGTCTTGCTCTGCCGCCCAGGCTGGAGTGCTGTGGCCGGATCTCAGCTCACTGCAAGCTCCGCCTCCCGGGTTCACGCCATTCTCCTGCCTCAGCCTCCCGAGTAGCTGGGACTACAGGCGCCCGCCACCTCGCCCGGCTAATTTTTTTTTTTATTTTTTAGTAGAGACGGGGTTTCACCGTGTTAGCCAGGATGGTCTCGATCTCCTGACCTCGTGCTCCGCCCGCCTCGGCCTCCCGAAGTGCTGGGATTACAGGCTTGAGCCACCGCGCCCGGCCCTGGACCTGGTGTTTCTCTAGACCACACAGCTGCCACAACTGGGGCAAGGGAAGATTGATGTCATTGTTGTCATCTTGCTTTTGTTTGGTTTGTGCACAATATCAGGATGGGGAACCAAGGGACTATCTTTAATCTTTAGTTGGCTCTCTAGTCTGTTTGTTTCAAAAGACAGTCTCAAGCATATGTCTTAGCCACTGGTAGCTGGGAAGAGACGTGACCGACTTTCCACACTGGCAGATAGCACTCGGAGAAAAGATGATCCAATTTAGACGAATTCCTGCCTACTGAGACTCAGAAACAAAGCCAGAAATACACAGCAGCCAGTGAGCAAACAGCACCTTTTCCCCCAGCTTTACTGAAGTATGATTAACAAACAAACATTTTATCTATTTAAGGTGTACAGCATGATGACGTGATACACATACACACTTGGAATGACTACTTTACCTCACATAGCTATGCTCTTTCCGTTGTGGTGAGAACACTTAAGACCTACTCTTTCAGCAAATTTGAAGTATACGATACATTTATTGTTAACTATAGTCACCGTGCTGTACATTAGGTCTCTAGAACTTACTCATCATGTAACTGAAAGTCTGTACTCTTTATGCAGCATCTCCCCATTACCCCAGTCCTCCAGCCCCTGGTAACTACCATTCTACTGTTTTTATGAGTTTGACTCTTTTAGATCCACATGTAAGTGATACCATGCAGTATTTGTCTTTCTGTGTCTGGCTTATTTCAATTAGCGTAATGTCTTCCAGGTTCACCCATATTGTTGCAATATGGTAGGATTTCCTTCTTTTTTAAGGCGGAATATTCCATTGTGTGTGTATGTGTGCATATCGCATCTATTTTTAGTCTGTTTTCAGTGACTCTCAGTCACTGTAGTTTTTTAGACACAAGAGCAGTCAATTCCTTAATAATTGGTATACTTTGACTGAAATCCACTAACTTCAATCTCATTGACCAAATGCTACAGGATTCGAAATGGAATTACTGATGCTTCCCTTCTCCAGACAAAGAAGAAGAAATACCAAACTAGATAACAGAATTAATTATAAGAGCACAAACAGCAAAATCTGTAACCAGGGAGATCAGGTTCTATTATACTTGCATGAGGAAGGATAGTAATGAATTCCATTAAACCAAAACTATACATTTATTACACAGAACGGTTATCAGAATCTAGGTCCTTGTTAAATTGAAAATGTGTAAAGAGTCTAATACATTTTTGTTCACTTGTAGGTCTAACTACAATAGTAAATCCAACTCAAAACAAAGAAATGAGTATTTGGTCTTTAACCATAGCAAACATTAATCAAAGATGTCTGCTGTGTTAATAAATGGTATCCTCTACCCTTATCCACAGCTATACACCAGCATAAAAGAGAGTAGACTTTTACTTGATGATCTCTTCTGGCTAACATAGTTTAATGCTTTAAAAAATTTATATACAGTATATTTTTATAGATTGCTATATTCTATAAAATATGAAGAATATGACGGAAATTTTCAAAAAGACTGAGAAAGAGCTATTACAAAAAGAGCCTTTCAGAATAAGCCTGATCTGAAATGCACACCCTTGATTCCCAATCTAGCCTCCTGACAAAATTCCAGAAGACTGGAATGTCTTGTGGATGTGGGCCTTGGGCAGCGAGAGCTTGGGAGAGTCACTCAGCAGCTCTGTTACTTTCCTCATTTGTAAATGAAAGGGCTGAAGTCCGTGGTCCATTTATGGTTTTCTCCCCCAATCGCCCTAGGGTTATCCTGTACCGCATCACAGGACAGAAAGGAGTGCTGTGGAATTAATAAGCCTGGTGGAGCCCTTTTGCTTTTACTCAGGCTATAACCGGGGAGAGAGAAGGACATAGTAGAACAGCATTTTTCACATGCAGGTTGATCTTTACTTCTACTAAATTAACCCATTTACTCTCTTTACCGTATGTCAGCATAAAATAAAAGCCCAAATTCAATCGTTTTCCTTTTTTTCACATGTAATTTTACTTCTAATCTGGTGCTCTCAGAAATAGACAAGTAGAATAAACTGACACATAGTGACTAAGTAAAAGCCAAGAAACAAGTTTATTTTTCAGAGAACTAGTTTTCTGCAGGTTGTTGAAAATACCAAAAAAGGCTGCTCAATAAGTCAATGTTGGCAACTCATTTTTTTGGTTTTCAAACTCATACTGCTAAGTTTCTTATTTTTTTAAAGGAGTCTTTTAGACTATTGATACAGAAATTTGACATCCGTTGTCTAACACAATCCTCATAATAAGGCAAGCGTTACTATCTCTTTTTAGGAGATGAAAAAATACAAGATAATTCAGGTTAAATGACTTATCCAAAGTTGCCATAAGGAGCAGAGACACACACACACAGAAAACACAGGCTACAGCTTTGACCCCAGTCCATTGTTCTTTCCAGCTTAAAGGGATTTCCCCAATGCAAATGTTAGATCACCTAGGGAATGGGTGTGGGCATGGCACTGAGTTGACCAGAAGACCCTGAAACCTTCTGCAGATGCAGATACAGATGCTGTGCTCAGGTAATACCTTTACTACTAGGACCTAGTTTTTCTTCCCTCCTGCTCTTTTCTGATCCTTTTTCTTTGGTTGATATCTAAGGTTTAGCAGTAACATGAAAGGTATTACCAACCCTTGAAAATGGTTCCCTTTTTGGATTCTCCAATCCCCATCTCTCCCCTTCCCCTCAATCTTAAATCTTATATCTGCAGGAGAAAAAACAAGGACAGGCCCGGCACATGGCATAGAGCATGGCTCTCTTTAGCTCTACCTTGTGTAATTTCTTTCTTTTTTTTTTGGAGACAGGGTCTCGCTCTATCACCCAGGCTGGAGTGCAGTGGCGCAATCACAGCGCACTGCCGTCTCAAACTCCTGGGCTCAAGTGAGCTTCCCAAGTAGCTGGGACTACAATTATGGTACCACCACACCTGGCTAGTTTTTTAAATTTCTAGTAGAGATGAGGTCTCTCTCTCTCTGTTGGCCAGGCAAGTCTCAAACTCCTGAGCTCAAGTGATCCTCCTGCCTCAGCCTCCTAAAGTGTTGGGATTACAGGCATAAGCCACCATGCCTGGCACCTTGTGTAATTTCTATACCCAGATTACCTATTGCTCCCATGAAGTTGGTCTTCTCTGCGTTTATGACTTTTTATTACAAGTTCAAAATATAGTTTAGCAGACACAAAGGACTTTATTAAAAAGAAAAAGTGTATAGTTTATTCTGTCAATATTTTCCTACAATTCTAATTATTTAACATACTTAAACTTTTCTGAAATATTCTCAATCGAATTATTTTCAAATTATTAGAAACCCAGTAATTTTTTTAGTCAAATAGGAATTATAGCATTTTTCCCTTACAAAAGCCCATCCTAGGTTATAAAATCATTATTATGATACATTGATGTCACACCCATTTTGTTACTCTATTAATATGCTTTTCTTTTTTTTTTTGAGATGGAGTTTCACTCTTGCTGCCCAGGCTGAAATGCAATGGTGCGATCCCGGCTCACCGCAACCTCCACCTCCCGGGTTCAAGCAATTCTCCTGCCTCAGCCTCCCAAGTAGCTATGATTACAGGCATGCGCCATTACGTCTGGCTAATTTTGTATTTTTAGGAGAGACGGGGTTTCTCCATATTGGTCAGGCTGGTTACGAACTCCCAACCTCAGGTGATCTGCCCACCTGGGCCTCCCGAAGTGCTGGGATTACAGGTGTGAGCCACCGCGCCCGATCAATATGAATTCTTAAGTCTTAATTTCAAAGAGGGTTGTGGGGAATATACGCAGGTCTTTAAATTGTATTTATTCAATAACTGACTTCAAAGTTGAAAAAAAAAGGGAAACAATGGTTTGCCATTACCTACCCATTAATGGTAATAGAGAAGGCTTTTTTTTTTTTTTTCCTATGCTAGGGTGCAGTGGTGCGATGCTGGCTAACCGCAACCTCTGCCTCCCAGGTTCAAGCAATTCTCCTGCCTCAGCCTCCCGAGTAGCTAAGACTACAGACGCATGCCACCACGCCCGGCTAATTTTTATATTTTTAGTAGAGATGGGGTTTTGCCATGTTGGCCAGGCTGGTCTCGAACTCCTGACCTCAGGTGATCCACCCACCTCGGCCTCCCAAAGTACTGGGATTACAGGCGTGAGTCACCATGCCTGGGCAGTGATGGAGAACTTTCTAAGGCATCCAAATTTGTTCTTTTTTTTAAGATGAGATTGCTACTGATAATTTTTTTTCTTTCTTTTTGTTGTTGTTGTTGTTTTTAGAGACAGGCTCTCTGTCACCCAGGCTGTAATGCAGTGTTGCAATCACAGCTCACTGTAACCTCAAACTCCTGCTCTCAAGCAATCCTCCCACCTCAGCTTCCCCAGTAGCTGGAAATACAGGGGTGCACCACCATACCCAGCTGCTACTGATATTAAACCCTTTAATCCACTGGGAGTGAAACAATGCTATGGTTTGGTTTGACTTGGTTAGGTTATTTACTAATGACTAAATCGAGCAATCAATTCACATTTACATTTTAAAAAGTACAATAATTATTCTGACTGTTCTCAATTAACATGAATTCAAGGACTTGTATCTTCCTATGAGTGAAGGTAGACTTCTAGGGTTGTTAGCTCTTTATCAAACACCAGTATTTAAGGACCACACAAAATTAGCATTGTTTACAGCAGCATTTTCATCAGATTTTAATACCATCTTCACATCTACTTATATAGATGAAGAAAGTTTCATATTAGATATTTTTCCATCGCAGCTATATATTTGCTTTATCAGAATAAATACACCTTCCAAATCATTTATTTCAAAATAATCCGAAGTTTTCTCTACTTTCAGGCTTCATCACTGCTTAATACACTTATATTCTAAACTAATAAATCATAGGAAACATAAACAGTATAAAATCTTCAGGTAAGCTAATATCAAAATATTTACTGAAAACTTAAGAAGGGCTAGGTCTTGTGGGAACACAAAGATACACAAGACCTGGTCCATGTTAAGGAACTAAGTCCACCGCATTCCTGTAGAGGTTCCCCAAATCCCACTTCCTCCTCCTTCAGTAATCCTTCATTTTTTACGACCATGTAAGCAGGTCCTCCAGGTTAGTGTCAGTCTCCTCTTGTGTGAAGGAAAGAGCTTATCAATTTCTTGGGAGTTCTCTTGTTCCCTTGTTACCCAGTCATTCTTCTGTGGGTAAGGTAGCCCTGAGAGTGTGAGTAGATGTGGGACCACAATTCCTCACTGCCACAGCTAATGACCATAAAAACCATCTCACATATCTGATGCTTTCTTTTCTCAAGGTGGCTGAAAGTTCTAAACTGATAGAAAAATTATTCCAAGAAACTATTCTGTCTTTCTATTACCATGTCCAAACGAGACTGACAAAAATCTCCAACTGCTGAAAGTCACAGGGGCAGTCTGCAGTGAAAATCGTCTCCAGTGACCTCGTAACTTACGGTAGCCCCTGTGAGAAACTAGCGCGCTTTTCAGTTATTTCTCCCCAACCAAAATATTTAAGAAACTTTTGTCAATGTGTCCTTCTGTCCCACATCCCTGGCTTGTCCTCTGAGCAGCTGGACCTTGGTAATAAAACAGTTTCCCAAGAATTGATGGCCAAACCTTCTCCAATACTGTTATCCACTTACCCCAATGATCCACTTAACTGAGGAACAAATTCACTAACCAAGAGAATCCCCGATTGCTTTTGGATGACTGGGAAGGCTTCTAATCATCTAGAATCCCCTCTGAGGTATCAAAAGAAATCCAGCTGCTCAGAAACTCCCGAACAAGCAATTCAGACCCTGAAGTCGCCTCCTAAGCTAACAGAAACACCGGATTCTGGACGCGAGGATGAAGATATCGTGCTACTAATACAGTTAAAGTGGCTCCTGGCACGGCCTCCATGGACTTTCCTTTAGGCCTAAGAAACACTTCCTGTATGAAGCAGGGATGTCAGGGTGTTCTGACTCGGTGTGTCATACCACATGTCCCTAGAGTTGACATAGCTAATCAGGCAGTCCTGTTTCTTCCTTATTGCCCAGTGAGTGCCCCTCCCAAGGCTACACAGGATTGATAAGAACCTTCCCAGGTAACACAGGAAAGCTCTTTGGTAAAGGAGTAACGACAAGTAGCTAAAACACCTGTGCTAGAAACTCCATGTGAGCTCACTCCTCTGGGGGTGTCTACTTGACCGAGATGTTCAGTAAGGGCTCCCCGTAGGGTAAAAGTGTCCCAAACAAGAGCAGGGTGGGATAACCACTCTGTCACGAAGGACATCTTGGTGTATTGCTTCTTTAAGAAAAACTCTGGCTGGGCGTGGTGGCTCATGCCTGTAATCCCAGCACTTTGAGAGGCCGAGGCAGGCCGATCACCTGAGGTCAGAGTTCGAAACCAGACTGGCCAACATAGTGAAACCTGGTCTCTACTTAAATACAAAAATTAGCCAGGCATGGTGGCAAGTGCTCGGAATTCCAGCTACTCGGGAGGCTGAGGCAGGAGAATCGCTTGACCTGGGAAGCAGAGGTTGCAGCAAGCCAAGGTCGCACCACTGCACTCCAGCCTGGGCGACACAGCAAAACTCCATCTCAAAAAAAAAAAGAAGAGGAGGAGGATACCCTGATCCCATTAACAGGATTCCAAGGTAAAGTCCCTCATGCAGTGGCCATGTGAAACATGTAATGAGTTCCTAAACTCACCACATTCATTTAGTGAAATGCTAATAATTGTTGTTATATTTAACACACTCATACTCCCAGTAAAAGAATGTGTCTATCAACAGAGACAGAATCTAATATTACAATTCTCAGTTACAGACTTCTGAAAACTACATTCTAAGACAAGCTGGCTTCACTTAAGAACACTAATTGAAAGATCAGACGGAATCACAGCATAAATGAAAGGTGTACAGATAGACAATGAAAAAGATGGAACTGTCCTGGTTCTTAGAGAACTGAGGAAAAGCTTGTGAGAGAGAATGGGAGACATGGAAATCTTATCTAAACCTGCACAGAGTTTAAAATTATTAACACACCAACAACTAATTAATCTTAATATTTTGTTTTTCTTAGATCAAATGTTAAAGAGCACTCTTGTCTATCATTGAAGCTGAATCTGCCTAACACAGCAGCTTTATGTTAAGGTTATTGTGTGCTGTCAAACTATATTCCCAGGGAAAGGATTTTCATTTGCAAAACGAGAAGCAAAGGATGAACAGCCTTCTTTGGAATTTGATGGGATTAACTCCTACGATGCCGTCCTTCAGGACAGATACAGAATATTTGGTCCTTCCCACACATTTTATAAAATCATCTGGTTGCTTAGCATTTCTACATTGAGACTTTTTTAAAATTATAAAACAAATAAAAATACGCAAATAACTTTTAAAACAGTTCCCCTAATTATCAGAAGAAATATTCTGCACACATTCTCCCCCTATTTCATTGTTCATAATGCCCAGAAAGGTGACCTTATCTCTGGAGTCCACTCCAACTATAAATGTTAAGTAAGAGTCTGACACTGCAATATTGGTCTGGTTCTTGCCACAAAGATGGGAACTAACAGCAGGGGCTGAGATGTTCATCATTTGATGTTCTTATATCACAGGTGAATGGAAAAAGGCAGACAGAAGCAGCTGGCTTTGAGCTATCCATACGGGTGTGCAAATATGTGTGGCACTACCAGTTAATACAAAGTGAAGAGGCACTTGAGCTAAGTCAAAAATACACTGACCCATGTGGAAGAATGATATAGTATTCAAGTTAAATAGGACAGTGACATCAATCAAAAGCTATAAATAAATCATTTTACACAGCAAAGTTGGGATGATCTATTGGAATGTGAGCTCACTGTGAAATATGCTTACTCACACAGCTCAACAAGATTCTGAGTCCTTTTAATTCCATCACGAGCCTTACCTGCAAGCAGGTGAACAGAGTTGAAGCTCTTCTCCAGTTTACCCAGAAGTACAGTGAGAAAACAGTCTGAAGAGAGAGAGGCAACATCTTGGGAGCTTTGATCGTAAACTACAACCTTCTGACTGCAATCAATGTCAACCTGAAATGCAAACATGAGGCTTATTAGGAAGAAGGTGAGAAATGTAATCTCAAACTACTGCTTAAGATCTCACGTTTACCAGTGTTGAGGCAAATAACTGCTTCCTGTTTTCAATTAATAATTGGAATAAAAATGAGATGTAGTCAATTTACGGATAGACAGCATACAAAACTCTTAAAAACCAAAACCGATGCTCTTTCTGTGTAGGTGGTCTCACAATTCCCTGGTTTTAAATCCTTTACGCTATAAAACGGTAAAGCTCAAAATAAACCAAACAATACGCAAATAAACATAACCCTGGACCTAAACAAACTTTTTTAAAAATGACTTTTACAGCCTAACAAAGATATCAGTTGTTTATCTAAATTAAAACATGAACTCATTTGTATTAGTGAAGAAAAAAACAGCCTTCCCCACTACACAGACAACATTTTAGTATCCTAGGAATAACTTTCCTTGAAGATAATATCATTAAGTCTTGACCAGTGTTACCACATGTGTTATGACATATAAAAAGCACCCCTAATAATTAGTTCCTACTTTCTTTCCAAAGAACTTGAAAAGAATGACTTCCTTTCAGTAAATTTGCAGATAATATAAAATAGTGTTTAATAAAATAATTTTAGCAAGCCACAAGAAAATACAGCACTTGTCCAAACTAAAGCAAGTTAATCCTTCTGCATAGTTTAGAAATATTATTAAATGTGACAATATGGACAGCAAATTATTTTGAGGTACCACAAGGCACCAAAATTTAAAAAGCAACCAAAACTTCCTCAAATTACTTTCTCTACTTAAAGAGGAGGCTTCAATTAAAATTATTCCCCATTCAGTGTGTCCATTTATTTTAAAAAGGCAAAAAGGAAAGCATTTACCTTATGTTTCGCTGAATGCTGAATGAGCTCTGTAATTAACACTTTGTCCTGTTGCAACCTTCGCTTCATAAGCTTGGAGCAGTTGATATTAATGGCTTCCAAAATGTGGGATGTATTGTATTCCACAAATGGCCGGCTATCAATTAGCAGCACTTTTTCCGTTCCACTTTCCAGCAGAGCCACCAACCTCTCAGTAACAATTTGAGTTCCAATCATCTCATGGGCCATGACAACAATAAGCCCTCTTTTCCCACCTCCTTCTTTAATTTGCCACGATGATGTAATGGTGGTGTGCTCAAAGGCTCAGCCACTCCATTGTACTAAAAGTGTATGAGGTCAGGCTGGTGGTGACTGGCAAAAGGAGAGTTAAACCCATTTTCAGCAAGAGCCCTCCAAGTGAATGTCTCTTTCTCTTTCCCGTTGATGTGCTCTTGCAAAGGACTCCGTCCACAAAGCAGCCCCTCACATTTGATTCATAAAGAGATGACTGGAATAACCATTCCACAACAAAAGATGCTTTGGGGCAGCCAGCGCATTACATCATTCTTTACCTTTGCTCCCGCGCTCCAAAAGCTTTACACTGGACTGAAAGCCTACGCGGAGAGGGAAAGACAGAAAACAAAAACGTGAGGTCAAAAGAAGAAGAAAGAGTGTCAGATTAGAGAGAGTGTATGATTCATAATATTTACTCCATTAATCTAATTCCACACTTGATGCACTGCTTCATTTGAACAAACAAATAAAAAGGACAAATTGGTATGGCTTCAGAAAAATGTACTAGTGATAATTCCATTTTACCTCAAAATGTAAAAACTCAAAGAAAACAAAACAAGACATATCATGAATTATAATCACCCAGGGCTCCGAACTAAATGACCTGCAGTATGGAATTAAAAGGGCTATCAAAAGCTGCTTGAAGTATTATTATTCCAAATAGTTTTCCTATATTTTATTTGCTTATTTATTGAAACTCCACAAAGAAGAGCAGCTGAGGACCAAGTTAGCAATCCTGTCTTATCAGGACAAAATAAAAAAAAATCTTTTCTGAAATGGCTTGAGAATTCCTGTCATGAGTGGGTAGGCGTATATGTGTGCACATGTGAGCTCACGTGAGTACCAGGGCACAAACAACAGCCTTTTAAAATTGCCCTCATGGAGGAGAGAAGATGCAGGAAAACTGGAAGTTCTATAAATTTCAGCTATCTTTTAAGGAAGAGGAAGGACAAAAACAACTGATATGTTTGTCACAGCAGCTGCTGAGCTAGGACTGTGAAGTGCTGAAGCTCACAACCATGACCCTGGCATGTCTCCTTCCGGAGGCCGCCTCCCTACCACCAAGTTGCTTAAGGCCCTGTAAGCTTATCCTTCACTTTTTCCTGCTTCATTCTTCAGAGAATCACTAACTCCTAGTCTTAAAAAAATCTCACCCCTTAACCTGGAACTCTAAGTTAGCAACCCAGACATACAGAGCCCTTAAAGTTGGACTCAGTGCTTTCCTTTCTTGCCAAACTCCTTTAATCAATCACTTTCTAATTAACACTAGTTGAAGTTTTGTGCTTATTGCTTGGACTTCACCTTGACCTTCAATACTCTCAGATTCCTATCTCCCCTGGTCCATCTCTGCTTATAGAAAATCCTCTACTACATAAAACTACATGTCTACTTCTGGCACTGAACTTCTAGAGGGTAAATTTTTTTTTTTTTGAGACAGGGTCTTGCTCTGTCACCCAGGCTGGAGTGCAGTGGCACAATCTCAGCTCACTGCAACCTCCGCCTCCTGGGCTCAAGTGATTCTCCTGCCTCAGCCTCCCAAGTTGCCGGGACTACAGGCACACACCATCATACCCGGCTAACTTTTGTACTTTTTGTAGAGACGGGTTTCGCCATGTTACCCAGGCTGGTCTCGAACTCCTGGGCTCAGGCAATCCACCCGTCTCAGCCTCCCAAAGTGCTGGGACTATAGGTTATGAGCCACCACACCTAGCCTAGAGGGTAACTATTTGATCGCAAAAGTTTATTATATTTCTTACTTCTACAGTACTTTGGACATAATATACTCAATTTATTATTATAGTAGGTAAATTTTTCCTTGTTCCAAAAACAATTTAAGACTCTAAATAATTATTTGATTAGCTGATTTCAGATCAGGATGTCAGAGCCTTTAAAAACCTTTAGGTCATGTTTCCTAATTCTGTACTTACAAATTAGAAGCTAAAGCATGGAGACAGAAGGGGGAGCATGATATAAAGAGATGCAGCTTTGTCATTTTTTTATGTAACCTTGGACAAATCACATAACCTTTCTAAACCACAGTTTCTTCCCCTACAAAATGTAGACATTATTGTCTCTTCAAATTTTGGTCTGAGGACAAAATTATCTAATTTATTGAAAGCTGTTAAGTAAAAAAGCAACCATGCATCACAGAGAAACAGGAGGAAAAATATCCTATAGATGCCAATGGCAAACAAAGCTGGCTTGCATCTGGCATCTAAAAGACATCACTCACAGATAAAAACAGATGTAATTCCATCCTCCTGTAGTACAGCTGCAACCAAACTGTGCCCTTTCTCACAGAGGCTGACACACAGGGAGTTAGAAGGCACCTGAGGCACTGTCTCAACCACACCACATTTTACAAACCAGCTCCATTTAATACATTATATGTCCATTTCTTATTTTCCAAGAAACAACTTTCATTAATGTATTATTTTCAGTATAGTTTTATGGCAATGAAATACAAAAGTCATCTCTGTTTTCAACGGAAGGAACTATAAGAGAGAATTTGTCCTCGTCAATCCACTAATAAACTTCTGCAAAGCACCTACCAAGGCCATACCACTGAATCAGGTTCTGCCTGCTCAGTGACAGAATTCATGGCAATGTAAGGTCCTGTACTCAGATTGTCTGATTCCCAAACCAGCTCTTCTACTACTAGGTTACCCTGTTTGCCCTAAGTACTTGTTCCCATAAGGGAACTGGACTGGGAAAGAATGATGCCAATTGTCCACGAGGGTACCCAGGTGGCACAGAAAGTGGAAATCCGAGAACAAGAGCAAGTTGATTCCAACAATGGCACTGGGTCTCTGAGTCTGATTGACTCCTCTCAAAGAGATAAAATCCGGACGGGACAAAGCAGTTATCTGGGTTAGCAGATCAAGGGACAAAAGGAGGGAGAAGACAACAAACATGCAAAAGTTGAATTAGAAAGTTCTCATCTGTGCTTCCCCTCAGCCAGTTCTCATAAACCCAAAGACAGGTTACAACAAACAGTTCTACAGAGCAGAAAATGTCATTCTTGCCCAGAGAACCAGAGTGTAGTTACAGATACAAAAAGACCCTTTCCCTGACCAAGAAAGGGCCTGGTCAAAATGACTCTAACCTGAGAATGTAAGGAAGCACAGGGGTGAAAGTGAATGAGGGTGAAGTTACATTCTTTCAGTGCGGTACTGAGGCCAGCCGGAGTCCTCCTGGTAGGACTTCATGCCCAACGTTTAATTTTCTGTAGTCCTAAACGGGTGAGGTGAGAGGCAGAGCCCTGCCAAGGGATCATGGAGAGTAAAGTAACAATAGCCTTAATCTCTTTTATTTACACAGTTAGAGAATTTTGGTTAAATCCCCATCACTGGCTACAACTCTAATTTTAAAAATTTCTCTGTATTTACTGTTTTGTTTTCAAAATCCTTTGCATTAGGTAACATTTGAAAGATGACAAGAGAATATTTTGCTTGCAACATCACCAAGCTAACCTTACCCAGAATTTCTATAAGTCAAGGGGAATAAAAATTCTTGCAATGAACCACAAAGGCCCAAGTCCATAGAACAAAATCCAGAGTAGACCAGCTTTGCTATTTGTCTATTTATTTAGCCAACTGTTAAAGTTTTAAATACTTTCTTTAGATTTTTAAATAGGTAATATATTCATATGGTTCAAAAAACAGTCTAAAAATGTATACATAGTATGAACATGTACAGTTTATTGTGTCACTTATACCTCAATAAAGGTGTTTAAAATTGCCATGATATTGAAAATTTAGAAAATACATTTAAATGAAAAAAAACTAAATATATTCAAAATCCTTCTTCTACCTTATCCTCCCCCTGTCTGGGTCCCAACCCTGCCCTCTAACTGGCAACAACTTTTAGCAGTTTCATCTAATTTATTCCAAAGAATTTTTTAAATTAATACAGAATAAAACACAAATATATACACTTTTCCTTCTCTTTGTTCAAATGGTTACACAGTCTAGACACTGTCTTGCATCTTGCTTTTTCTTTCACTTACAGTACTTGAATCTGATTTTTTTCAACATTTAATTAGAAAATGAATCACTCTATTTCTAAGGGCCTTGCATATATGCATGTCCGGAAATCTAAATAAAACATGTAGAAATTCTTTTTTTTTTTTTTTTTTTTTGAGATGGAGTTTCACTCTTACTGTTAAGGCTAGAATGCAATAGCACAATCTCGGCTCACCGCAACCTCCGCCTCCCCTATTCAAGCAATTCTCCTGCCTCAGCCTCTCCAGTAGCTGGGATTACAGGCATGCGCCACCACACCCGGCTAATTTTGTATTTTTAGTAGAGACGGGTTTCTCCATGTTGGTCAGGCTGGTCTCAAACTTCAGACCTCATGTGATCCACCCGCCTCGGCCTCCCAAAATGCTGGGGTTACAGCTGTAAGCCACCGCGTCCGGCGAAATTCTTAAACTTAAAAGATAACTCCAGCTGGGCATGGTGGCTCATGACTGTAATCCAAGCACTTTGAAGGCCGAGGCAGGAGGATTGCTTGAGTCCAAGAGTTCAAGACCAGCCTGGGCAACACAGGGAGACCCTATCTCTACAAAAATTAAAAAATACATGTATACACACATATATAAAATTTCCCCCCTAAAATTACATACCAGAGTACCTAGAAGCTGACAAGTAACTCATAATAGTGTGCTCAAAAGGTTAGCAGATTAAATGCTGGGAGTCACCACAACTGGCCTGTTTTATGACATCTTATTTAGAGAGTACCCTCTATACCCACTCTGGCTTAAAAGAAAATTAAAATGTGATGGTGAACATTCATGAAGTTATGGAAATTATCTTTTAAAGGATACCCGAAAGTCAGCAAGGCAGTATTTATCATACTGAAGACTAATAACCTTAATCAGGGCTACTACACAAAAAAACTGCAAAGTATCCCAAGTTCAAAATAAAAGTTTTAAAAGACTTTATCTAGGAATAAAGATAAACGGAGTCAACATCTTAGTATAACAAAATGACTATCCAGATCATGGAATAAAATCAGCAAATCTCCTGAAGAAATACCATTTCTGGTATATTTTACCTTTCAGCAAATGATTTATGTTTTATAACATTTAATGTTAACACAAGTTGTATAACAACTTTCCCCCTTTAATATACAATTTTTTCTGTGTTTTCTTTTTTTTTTTTTT
>NW_012112030.1:8230873-8232536 GCF_000951035.1 Colobus angolensis palliatus
TGGGACTACAGGCGCCTGCCACCTCGCCCGGCTTTTTGTATTTTTTAGTAGAGACGGGGTTTCACCATGTTAGCCAGGATGGTCTCGAACTCCTGACCTCGTGATCCGCCCGTCTCGGCCTCCCAAAGTGCTGGGATTACAGGCTTGAGCCACCGCGCCCGGCCTCTGTGTTTTCATATGTAATTTATTTTTATTTAGATTCCATTTGGTTACCTATGGAAATGTATCTACGACTATAACAGAAATCACTGGAGTTTTATTTCTTGAAATTCACTCTATAACCAACTCTGCACAAATACGGTATATCAATGAGGTATGCTACTGAATAAGTTATGTTTAAGAACTGTAAGTCTAAGACTGTTTTTATGTTAAAGTGAACAGCGGGGGCTTGTTTCAACTAAAAGAACAACATAAAGTCTGAATGTATAAAACCAATATTTGCCATTAATTACTTAAAAGGAAAATGTTTTGTTTTTATTTTTATTACTTGTAGCCTTCAAAATTTGTGCCCAGCCAGAGAATCCTTTTTTTTAAGATTAAGATTATTTTTAAGTGATTATATTAAGGATCTTCTTCTGCTTCCCAGATGAGTTTTCTCTTCAACTTCCCAAACATGATCCTGGGTTCTAAGTCAGTCATACTGACACTGACTATATCCTACTCAGAAAAAAGTGATAATCTCTCATGCACACAATTTCTTTCCTTCTACCCATGGGTTATTTTCTGCTGGCAGCAATAGTTTCATCTGCTACTGCTACTGCTACCCTAAAACACCCACTCCCAAGGCCTGCATCAAGGCCCACAGCAGGGAATGGGGCTCCAGGAGGAAGCGGGGGGTCCCACTCAGACAGGCAAAACTCCATTTTAAATATTTTCTTTTACAAAGAGAAATTATCAGGGGAAGAAAAAGGATCCCATGGCTATGGGGTGCTTAATAGGTCTGTCGAGTGAGGAGAGGGATTTAGCTTTACTTGGTTGGGCCAGAGCTCAAGTTCAAATTCTCAGTTTATAGAAAGGATGTAATAAGGTGAGAAGTTTACTTTTATTAAACTACAAGCCTGACTTAAATTTTTCCCTCCAATAAAACTGAAGAAACAGGCAACAAGATACACTGAAATGTATTTCAATAGAGCCCTAAACACAGGCTTTCCATAACAGGAAAAACTTAACCAATCAAAAGGGAAAAAAGGAAGCTATCATATCTGCAAACAAGAACTCCTTAGACTTTGACTGCCTCAATTCTACACAGATTAAAGCAACTTTATCTCACAAGCTGTGGGTTAAGAGAAACTTGATAGAAATTCTGAGGTCTGGTATTTGGCAAATATATTCAATAACAAAATAAAAACAAACACAAAAAACCACCCTCACCAAAATCAAGGAAGCTACAAACTGGTGCAGCAAACCACCGTGGCACGTGTATACCTATGTAACAAACCTGCACGTTCTGCACATGTACCCCAGAACTTAAAAGTATAATTTAAAAAGCCGGGCGCAGTGGCTCACGCCTGTAATCCCAGCACTTTGGGAGGCCGAGGTGGGCGGATCACAAGGTCAGGACATCGAAGACCACGGTGAAACCCCGTCTCTACTAAAAATACAAAAAATAAGCCGGGCGCGGTGGCGGGCGCCTGTAGTCCCAGCTACTCAGGAGGCTGAGGCA
>NW_012112030.1:8232686-8242643 GCF_000951035.1 Colobus angolensis palliatus
AAAAAAAAAAAAAAAGTATAATTTAAAAAAATAAAATAAAACTACGAACTTAATGTGCTTTTTAGCTGCCTATTAATGTCTGATCATATTTCCTTACCCAGAAACTGAGGACACATATTCTGACAAGTGATGGAAATAATGAATTAGACTGCTTGAAGCAAAACGATTTAAATGATACTAGACCTGGAGACAGCAGTTATTCGCACCGTAGAACCCAGTTGCCTCACACTGACATACCGCACTGTCCAAAGCCACCACTCCAATCAGAGGTGCAGGTTGTTTACATACATCTCAAGGACCCACAGATAAAGGCTGGAATAGCAGTCAGCCTTCAAAAGACCACCTATAATGCCTGTGCTTTTAGGCATAGGCCAGCCCAGGCAGAAGCCAAATCTGTGAGAAGCCTTCACCAAAGTTTCTGCTCAGGGCAAGGAGCACTCCCCTCTTGGTATTGGCTCAATCAGAGCTCTTGTCTTTTTCTTAGTACTGCTTCCTGTTTATGATCGCCTGTTTCACCAGCTTCCTCTTCCCTGACACACCTGAGCTCTCCTCCTGCTTCCCCCTCCCAACCTTCCTCTTTCCCTCTGCCACCCATGTATATATCCTACACACACTCGTCCTGGCCCACAGGCTCCCTCACCTACCTCTCTACACTTAATGCTTCCTACAGACACCCTGCCTGAAAATGCAGGACCCTACCTACTGGGAGAGGGGCTGGTGTATGGAGGTGGTCTTGGGAGGGTAGAAATGGAGAATCCCTGTATGGAGTTACTGGGCAAGAGGAAATATAGCCAGGGATTGGCTTAATCTGAGAATTGAGGAGAAAATGTTTCAGAAAGGTATTTTCAGTAAAGGTAGGCTGGAGGCAGAAGAAGGAAGATTTAAAACAAGCCAAACAGAGGTCAGATGGGGATTAATTTGTGCATCCTGGTTTTCTTGAACATCTGCCAGAATCACTATAATTCATCAGGCCTACAGTAACTAATTCAATAAACTAACAAGTACTTATTTGGCACCTAATATGTGCCAGGCACTGCTGTGAAAATGTAGTAATAAATGAAAAAAGTATTCATTATAAGTTATTAATGTACTGCCTGGTTATAAATTAACAAGGCAAAAATAATTGCCCTTATGGAGCTTCTAATTTAGTGATGGGGGATACAATCAACAACAAAAACAAAACATTTCCTATGATAGATGCTGATAAGAACTAGGGAGAAAAAATAGAGCAGGGAACAGCAAAGGGTGTGCGCGGGGGCGGCTGTTAAAATTGTAAGCAGAGTAGTCAGAGAAGGCCTTACCTTGAGAACATGAGAGAGGAGAGAAGTAAGAGACTGAGCTATGTGGATACCTGGAAGATAGTAGCTCTCTGGGGCCAGTGAATATACTAGTCAAGATAATGCTGAATTGGGCAAATGCCAATATAAGATGTGGCAGGTGTTCATGCTTTGTTCAGAACTATGGTTATATCTATTGGAAATGATGCATTTCCAGGAAACTGAACTTTTTTGTTTTTTGAGACAGGGTCTTGCTCTGTCACCCAAGGCTGGAATGCAGTGCTGTGATCTCAGTTTACTGCAACCTTCACCTCCTGGGCTCAAGTGATCCTCCTACTTCAGTCTCCCAAGTAACTGGCACCACAGGCATGTGCCACCACACCTGGCTAATTTTTATTTTTTGTAGAGATGGGGTCTCACTGCATTGCTGACTCTAGTCTCAAACTCCTGTGCTCAAACAATTCCCGCACATTGGCCTCCGAAAGTGCTGGGATTACAGGTGTGAGCCACTGTGCCCGGTCAAACTTTTTAAATTAACGGATAAGACTGTATGTATTTATCATGCACAACATGATATTCCGAAGTATATATAACCATTCCATACACTGTGGAATGGCTAATTCTACTAACAAGTGCATCACCACACATAGCCACCATTGTTGTGACAAGAACATTTAACATCCACTCCTTGAATTTTTCAGGAATACTATATATCTTCATTAACTGGTCACCATGCTGTACAATAGATCCTTGAACATATTTTCTCCTAAGTAATTGTTTACTTTCACCAACATCTCCCCAGGCTTCCCCTCCCCACTAACCATTCCAGCCTCTAGTAACCATTCTACTCTCTACTTCCCTGAGATCAACTTTTCAGCTCCCATATATGAGTGAGATTACACAGTATTTGTCTTCCTGTACCTTGTTTATTTCACTTAACATAATGTCCTCCAGGTTCATCCATGTTGTAGAAAATGACAGGATTTCCTTATTTTTTAAGGTTGAATAGAATTGAATTGTGTACATATATACCACATTTTCTCTATTCATTCATATTTTGATAGACACTTAGGTTGATTCCATATCTTGGCTATTGCAAATAGCACTGCAATAAACACAGGTATGCAAACATCTCATTTTCTTTACTCAGTAGTAGGATTGCTGGATCATATGGTGGTTCTAGTTTTAATTTTTTTGAGGAACCTCCATAGTGTTTTCCATAATGGCTGTAAACAGTTCACATTTCCACTAACAGTGTATACGGGTTTTCTTTTCTCCACATCCTTACCAACACTGATCTTCTGTCTTTGGACAACAGCCATACTACTAGGAGTGGAATACTATCTTACTGTGGTTTTAACTTGCATTTCTCTGATGATGAGTGATGCTGAGCATTTTTTCATAGACCTGTCGGCCATTTGTATGTCTTCTTTGAAAAATGTCCATTCAGCTCTTTCGCCCATTTTCAACCAAGTTATTTGCTTTCCTGCCATTGAGTTGTTGGAGTTCCTGATGTTTTTGAGGTATTAACTGTTTATCAGATATATAGTTTACAAATATTTTCTCCCATTCTGTAGGTTGTCTCTTCACTCTGTTGACTGTTTCCTTCGCAGTGCAGAAGCTTTTTAGTTTGACATAATCCCATTTGTCCATTTTTGCTTTTGTTGTCCATGCTTTTGAGGCAGGCAATTGAACTTTTAGCTTCAGTGTGAATGTCTGTGTGTGTGTGTGTGTGTAAGAAAATTTAGTACAATTTCTTCCTTAAAACCACAGAGAAACTGTGGTTCCTATACAGTGCACTTCTTGGCAAAGAAATGAAAAGAAATACTGTAACAAGAAAGATTACCATTAATGTTAATATTATACAATTTTTTCAACCCCACAAGTGTGCTCTATCGACTAAGAGAATCTTAGTTTTACAACATGGAATGTAATAAAATATCAAAGACATGTTAAGCAAGAGATATGTGTGAAAAAAGTCTATACAACAAGGAGGTAGTTTAAAGGATCTTTACATTAAAATTTTTTTTTTTTTTTGAGACGGAGTCTCGCTCTGTTGCCCAGGCTGGAGTGCAGTGGCCGGACCTCAGCTCACTGCAAGCTCCGCCTCCCGGGTTCAAGCCATTCTCCTGCCTCAGCCTCCTGAGTGGCTGGGACTACAGGCGCCTGCCACCTCGCCCGGCTAATTTTTTGCATTTTTTTAGTAGAGACGGGGTTTCACCGTGTTAGCCAGGATGGTCTCGATCTCCTGACCTCATGATCCGCCCGTCTCGGCCTCCCAAAGTGCTGGGATTACAGGCTTGAGCCACCGCGCCCGGCCTACATTAAAATTTTTTAAAATGCTTTCAGGGTTCTCTCCTTGTCAGAAGGATCAAACACTTAACATAAGGACTTGACAAGTTAGATTACTGTATTGAAGGGGTTGATAACACTAATATAAGTTTATAATCTTTATCTATTAATATATGCACCCCCTCTTTAGTCCACACCAGCCCCAGAACAATAAAATTGCACTACATGAAAGATATAGTATACTTTGTTGACAAAGAACTAATTGACTAAAGGTATTAAGACCAGAGTAAACATCTGAACAATTTGGAACACAGTCTAATGGCAGAGGGGTTATAATTTAATTTTTCCAAAGAGGACTGGAAGGCTCTAGGAGCAACGGATTGGAATGCAACACTAACACCAAACCTCTCATCCACCTGCACTCAAGCTTAAGCTCACAATAGTAATACTCCAGAATTTAACCTATTTTAAATCTCTTAGTACTAAAATAAATAAAATCAGAATGCTGAACTACATTCTCCTGAAGATAATTTCAACATGGCTCACAAGAATAAATTCAAAGTGACTTATGGCCAGGTGTGGTAGTTCATGCCTATAATCCCAGCACTGTTTCCCAGAATTTTTCCAATGCCACAAGTGTGTTGTATCTACTAAGAGAATCTTAGTTTTACAATATGGAATGTAGTGAAATATCAAAGACATATTAGGCAAGATAAATGCATGAAAAAAGTCTATACAACAAGGAGGTAGTTTCAAGAATCTCCTTTAAACTACTTTTGGGAGGCCGAGGCGGGTGAATCACTTGAGGTCAGGAGTTCAAGACCAGCCTGGCCAACAGGGCGAAACCTCGTCTCTACTAAAAATACAAAAATTCACAAGACGTGGTGGCACGCGCCTGTAATCCCAGCTACTCGGGAGGCTGAGGCAGGAGAATCGCTTGAACCTGGGAGGTGGACGTTGCAGTGAGCTGAGATTACACCACTACACTCCAACCTGAATGAGAGTGAGACTCCATCTTAAAACAAAAAAAAAAACAAAACAAAGTGACTTACAAGAAAGTGCTTTATCTTTCAGTTAAAATACACATGAAAAATACTGGAAAAGACCTAGATGTATAAGAAAGGGACAGACTGACTTAAGCAACTTATAAATTATGATAAATCCTGCAACATCATATGCAACATTTAAAAATGATGGTGTAAAAATATACTTCTTGACAGCCAAAGATGGTCATGATATATTGAGAATAAAGTCAAGTCTCAGAACAGTTAGGTAAAATAGAACCTCAAACACCCACAGGCATACAAACACACATAGGATGGACATATATAAAACATAGTAATAGTTTTACTTAGGTAACTAGAGGTAATTATCATATTCTTTTCCATAACCTTGGAAATTATGAAAAATATTAATAAAGGTCATGACATACATTCAGACCCACGAACTAGTACCAGGTCCTGCTGTACTCCTTCTTTTCAGGACCATTATAAATTATAAATTTAACATTATAAATGTTAACAACATTTAACATTATAAATCTTGCATGTATAATGTTATAAATTTAACATTATAAATGTTTTGGTGTGCAAAGGTTACGGTTAAGGTTAAGAAGATGAAGACCAGGCACAGTGGCTCATGCCTGTAATCCCAGCACTTTGGGAGGCTGAGGCGGGCGGATCACCTGAGGTCAACAACTCGAGAACTACCCGGCCAACATGGTGAAACCCCATCTCTACTAAAAATACAAAAATTAGCTGGGTGTGGTGGTGCATGCCTGTAATCCCAGCACTCGGGAGGCTGAGGCAGCAGAATCACTTGAACCTGGGAGGCAGAGGTTGCAGTGAGCCAAGATCATGCTATTGCACTCCAGCCTGGGTGACAAGAGCGAAACTCTGTCTAAAAAAAACAAAAAGAAAAAAAAAAGGTGAACAAATGTAAAGTATGGAAATTGATGTTTACCCTCAAGGTAAAAGCTGAAATGCTGCTTCACAAAAGGACTTACAAAGAATCCTTTATTTTAAACAGCAATAATGTTTGAGGGGGTGGGGGAAGAAAAATTAAATTTTAAGTCACATGTTTATGACTATGAAGCTGGATTTCAAAAGTAGGTCAGTTAGGTTATGACTCTTATAATACAAAAGTTTATTTGGCATACAAAGGATTTATAGCTAATGTATTTTTTAATTATATTCACTAACACTTGCAAAATATCATTCAATTTATAAAGTTTCCAAAATAAACCTGTTTAAAGTATCACAAATGCAACACAGGATGACTTTCATTCCTCTCACTTGGAAAAGTGCAAATTCCTCTAACAAAGTGTATGCAGTGGCCTCGTCACTATTCTCAGCTCCTAAGCAGACATGCACAACAAGGTTTGAACACATTCCAGGCGTGGCCTTCAAGCCCGGACCACACCTGCTTCCAAGGCCCTGTGGCTAAAAATAACTCTGGGGCCTCAAAAATGGGACATTGGCCAGGCCCAGGGGTAGCTGCAGGCCCCTTGCTCAGCTCCAACAGCAAAAGCAGGAGCTACAAAAACTCTAAAATCACAAAACACTCCACCACAGGCTTCCTTCTCTCAGTCTCTGTGCCGGTCACCTACAACCCAGGCCTGCTCAGTTTCTTTGCTCCATGAGGCCAAAACTAATCCTAGGAATTTAGAGACAAGCGAGGTTATTGTTTTGAAAAAACACTGCAGACTAGGACTCAGGAGAGCTTGTTCCTAATTTCAACTCATCTACTAAAATGCTAAAATGGCATATACAGTGTCACCTGACATTCCCCAAGTCATCTACTAAAATGCTAAAATGGCATATACAGTGCCACCTGACATTCCCCAAGTCATCTACTAAAATGCTAAAATGGCATACACAGTGCCACCTGACATTCCCCAAGTCATCTACTAAAATGCTAAAATGGCATACACAGTGTCACCTGACATTCCCCAAGTCTGTGTTTTTCCTACTTGTATGATGAGCAATTCAGTGATCACTAATATCTAAAGATTATTTCACTTAGAATAAAAAGAGATTGCTGTAAGTGTGCCTCAGTTCTTAGCAAAGTCTCCTAACAGGGACAGGGCTGATTTATCATTAAGCAGTCATATTGTGGTGTGAGAGTTTATACCCTACAACACACAAACTAAAATGGGTAACTGTTCCAGATAATTCCTTTTGTGACAGGGGACTTTCAAGGCTTGCTCTGAGCAACTATTTCCACTTCTCTTCCAATCCCACAGTATGCAGGAGACCCCTTTAGGGCTTGTTACTCCACCAGGTAAGCGAAAAAGAAAGGGCGGCCAGGTAGCAGAGGAAGATGCAGCAAGAGCATCGCTGTTCGTTCACTGCAGGGTCCTAGGCTGTGCTAATTTAAGTCATTGCATCTGTCCGCACACTTCCCCCTGCTGGGGCCCTGAGAGTTAATGATACCAGGAAGCTGTATCAGGGACAAAGTACCACAAAGTGACAGGCCAAGACCTAGGCTGAAGAATCACAGCACCACAGGAGAGCAGGGACACTAAAGGCTAGCAGAGTAGCCCCAGACGGGAGCCGGAACATTCTCTGTCCTCATCTGTTGGTTACTTTTTCCACTTTGTCCTTTTCACTGTTCATATTTTTCCGTAATTCGGCTCCATCACATCACCTAACTTCCTAACTGTAGTTTCTGTGCCCTTCTTTTGTCCTTAGAGGCTCTGCTGTTTCTTCATCCTCATATTCATCTTAATTTCTCTCTTCATGATTATAACCAAGCCTCTTACCATTAATTCATTTTCCATTTTTTGAGGGGGAACTGCCAAGGCCCTTGATGTACTGCTATTATAACAAGTAACATTTTCCAGACTGGTTTGAGACAGTCACCCATGAATTCAGGTGTTTTATCATCTATCAGCCTTTAAAATCTTTGATTTGTTACTCTAAAAAAAAGTTTTATTTTGGAGGAGAGAGGTAAAATTTTTCCAGTTTGGTGTTTCATACATGGTTGGTTATACTAAGTAAAGATCATCAATTCAATATTTTACATTTATATTAGCCCTTAAATACCTGATGTTTCAGATACTAAGCTAGACTTTCACCTAAACCTCAACAGGAAAACACAAATTCTCAAGATTTTCACACTAGATTATTTAGAAAACAAACAAGATCTGAATTATTTTATAATCTAGTGCTCAGATTCTAAAAGCAGAAAGTAACCTCTGCACATGTGGAAAAAGCTGGCTTCATCAAGAGTCTGCCTGGCACATTAGGATGGATATCTGTGCCAGTGCTCAGCCCTGCCCGTCCTCCTCCACCAGCCTTGGGTGAGCCGTTAGTTCTCCTTACCTTAGCTCCCAGTAACACTATTGTCTAATTCTTTAGAAGGGTTTCCCAAACAATCTTAATAGCAAAACAAATAGTAATGGGTTATATCCCATAGAAGAAGAGAAATATCAATGAGTCTAAGGGGAAAAAAACTTTTTTTTTTTTTTTTTTTTTTTACAAAACATCTGCTTCTATAAATCAAAGTTTGAGAGAATGGTGTTTCTATCTGCTATTCTTTTTTATTTTATTTTTTCTTTTTTAAGAGGTTATTCTGTCATCTTTACATAGTACTATACTTGGCCCTCCATACATTCTGGGTGTGATGTCAGTTGGGTTCAGGCACACTACCTGCAGCAGCAGCAAACACCTTCCCATCAAAATTCTCAGTTTCCCACTCTAAAATACCAATATGTCAGTGTTGAAGTTAAATTAGGTTTCTAACCCAATGCAGGGAAAAAAAGAATAGATGGCAAGTCCTTGATATTAATTAGTTGAGTAAATGTTGAAAATGACATTTTGAACCAATATAAAAAGATAACATGCTGGTGGGATGTCCAGCAAGTCAAAGAGAAAGGCTTCCTGAAAAATGTGAATTTCAAAGAGAGTTTTGAAAGAAAACAGGGACATGAACTGTCAGAGAGAAGAGAGGAAGATGATTCCAGATGCAGAAAACGCAGGAGCAAAGGCAGAAGGATAACAAACTGTATGCAGGCTTTCCCGGCTACAGATTATATCAGCAAGTAACAAAATAAGTTGGTGGAGTAAAAGGGGCCAAATGGTAAAGTATCCTGGAAGTCTAAAGCCATCTAAGCCACTGTAAGCTTTATGAAAATAACATAAGAACATTACTAAGAGAATTTCACTCTGGTAACTCTATTCAGAATGGACTGAGGTGAGGAGAGAATAGATGTAAGGAGACAGTACCACACAGTTTTAGTTGCCTATGGATGCGCTCAGCCTAGAATGGTAACTATAAAACCTGAGAGCCAAGAGATTGTTAATAGTCTAAATCCAAGGCAGTGTACTTGGCACAAAAGATACCCTTATTATACGTCATGGGCACTGAAAGTACCCAAGAAAATGGCTATCTAGACTACATTACTGAATTATTCCACCATAATAATATCTGAAAATATCTCAGTATCTTATTCTGTCCCAGCTTCAGATAAGCTAATGTAAAGAAAAATGAGTTACAGGCTCAAGTTTTACTAATTATAAACCAGAATAATCAGGCATAATAAAAGGCTGAAATAGGCTGGGTACAGTGGCTCACGCCTGTAATCCCAGCACTTTGGGAGGCTGAGGCTGATGGATCACCTGAAGTTAGGAGTTCAAGACCAGCCTGGCCAACATGGTGAAACCCTGTCTCTACTAAAAATACAAAAATTAGCTAGACGTGGTGGCACATGCCTGTAATCTCAGCTACTTAGGAAGCTGAGGCAGGAGAATTACTTGAAACCAGGAGGCAGAGGTTGCAGTGAGGCGAGATCGCTGCCATTGCACTCCAGTTTGGGCAACAAGAGCGAAACCCCGTCTCAAAAAAAAAAAAAGCCGGATGCGGTGGCTCACATCTATAATACCAACACTTTGACAGGCTGAGGTGGGCGGATCACTGGAAGTCGGGAATTCGAGACCAGCCTGACAAACATGGAGAAACCCCGTCTCTACTAAAGACACAAAAATTATCCAGGCATGGTGGTACAGCATGCCTGTAATCCCAGCTACTCAGGAGCTTGAACCCAGGAGGCAGAGATTGAGGTGGGCCAAGATCACACCACTGCACTCGATGTAGCCTGGGCAACAAAAGCGAAACTCTGTCTCAAAAAAAAAAAACCAGGTAGACTCCAAAGGTTGGCATTTCTTCAAGGATGACTTTCTTCAATATATTTTTCTGTAGTTTCTAAGTTTCCTATTTTATAGATAACTTTCATAACAGAAAACTATATATATTTTTAATCAGACACAACTTATGTCACGTCATGAAAAAAGATGTGGAAGTCAAAATGAAACCTAAATGAGTTTTAATACACTATCATGATATTCATCCAACAGTGACTGTAGTGTGAGCAAATTTTTAAAAAGTT
>NW_012112030.1:8243283-8263249 GCF_000951035.1 Colobus angolensis palliatus
AGACATTCATATGTATTCTACACAAAGCAACGTAACTATATATGATTCAGTACCGGGCAGTGTTCCTTTGCCAAATGTAACCTTCAGTATCAAAGAACACATATTCAAAATTAAAATTATAAGCAAAATCATTACAAATACAGTAAGCTTGCTATTCGTGAAACTTAGTATAAAGCAGACCATAGAATTGTCTTAAGAAACTCAATGCCTAAATGCCAAAATATCTAATTTCACCATCTCATCTTTTTAAAACATAGTCCACGGCATAGACACTAAGAATATGCTCACAAAGCTCCACTTCTAATTATCTACTGGACAGATTATGAAATACATTCAAAATAAACCTATCACCATCTGCTATCAACATATTTAAGCGTCATGTAAGTATCACTAAGTATCAGAGACTGAAAGCCCCTCTAAGTACAACACGATAATAAATGTTCAGTTTTTTCTCTTGCAAATCGTGTTTGTTCTATTAATTCTGGGGTGTGGATCTTGGCTAATCTGTAAAACTCCAGGAAAAAAATTAAATGAGTTAATGGAATACATATAATATGTTCATTTATCGAGCACCAACTAGATTCAATTTCCTATAGCACAATTTCCCACTTTCATCTGATCACAAAAATCATCTTAGAAACTTGATAAAAATGCCCAATCAGGCCCACCTCTGGAGATTGATTCGTGGGTCTAGAGTGGAACCTGTGAATTAGCGTATTTAACAAATGCCCCAGGAGGTTCGGAGAATCAGGCAAGTTTGAAAACTTGCACCACCGTGCGCCACCATGCCTGGCTAAAGACATCTGTCCTAAAGACATCTTTGGTCTTTCTCTCAATGTTCACATTTAATCAGTTGTCAAGACCTACTGATTTTCAGTCTCTCTTACCTGGAGGACAGAGAGGCACAAAAGCTGGATTTGAGTTGAAAATAATGGTAAGAGGAGAAATGGGAAGTCAGTCACGTCGTCATTCAAGAAGGTCAAGGACTACTGAAATTTCATAGCCGAAGATGGACTTCCATTTAGTCTAGTGCATGTCTTCTGATAGGTTAATAATGTCCCTTTTACAAAATTTACATATTTATTCAAAGTCACACAATTCATCAGTGGTGGAAGAGAGAAATTAGCTTCTAGGGAGTGTGCTTTCCACAACCCTAGAGAGCTTACCAAACATTCTGAAAATGTTAATAGGCTTCTGAAAAACACAGAACGCAATAGATTTCAAAAGATGAGAAATAATGCACCCTTTTAAACACCTGATGTGTGTGGCTGTGGAGAGTTGGCCTCACCAAAATGCCAGCCTGCCATAAAGTTACAGATGAAATGCCAGGCATGAAATAGAGAACCAAATGGTGACACAACAGCCCCTGCAGGACTCTAGTGAAGGGGGAGGAACCCTGGAAGCAAATGCTTGTCAACTTCACTAGATCACCATGAAAATACAGTAAGATAATTAAAGTATGTAATAAAATATGTAATAAAGTATGTAATAAATGCTCAGGTAATCCTCCCACCTATCGGAAATTCTAACATTTGCTAAGGGAACAACTCAGTCCATGATTAAATGGAGGAGCATTTTGCCTAACAGGGTAGCTCTGAACCTTTGTTACACATTAAAATCACCTGGGAGCTCTTAAATATCCATATGAAGTCAGAATCTCTGAGGAATGGGCCCAGGCATCAGTATCTTTCACACAAACAAGCAGAGGTGGATCCTTTACCCTCTCCTAAAGAACTGTCACAAAGGACAGGCCACCTGGAAGGCAGTTTAAGAACAGAGGAGAAATCTGGTGGCACATGTAACACGGTGATTAATCTATTACTTGAGATGCTTTCTATGTTGAAAGTCTGGAATTCTGAACATTTTATTAGGTAAGAGATCCAGTTCTCCAACGTCACAGCCTCTATAATTTGAATAATAATAATAAAGGAGCACAATTCACTTATGATACCCAACAAAAGACTGCAAGGATATGCTGGGGCACGGAACCCAATTAGGGTTTAATAAGACAGGGTTTATGGGTGAAGCAATCTAGTTTCCAATCTTTCTTCTTAAAAATCTACAAATTTTTAGATGTAGATGTGTCAAGGAAAGACTGTTAAAGCTTGAGAGGAGATAGAGCTCAGTGTTCACCGGCTTCTGAATGCAAGTTAAACAAGTATCTCCACCCAGGAATTTCCCATTACTAAGGGCTAATCACCATTACAAGGGCATACAGTCCTTTAGAATTCCTCTCTAATCCAATCCTGTAAAACTTCACTTAAGACGATGATGGAAACCAAGATTTGGGCCTCCAGCCAAACAATCTATATTACATTAAAATAAAGGCCGTCACCACCCTTCTCAAGGTTGGGCCAGCAGTTATTTAAAAAAAAAAAAAAAAATGGGCACAGTGGCTCACACCTGTAATCCCAGCACTTTGGGAGGCCGAGGCAGGTGGATCATTTGAGGTCAGGAGTTCAAGACGAGCCTGACCAACTTGGTGAAACCCCATCTCTACTAAAAAACACACAAAAAATTAGCCGGGCATGGTAGCATAGTCCCAGCTACTCAGGAGGCTGAGACAGGAGAATCGCTTGAACCCGGGAGGCGGAGGTTGCAGTGAGCCAAGACTGCACCACTGCACTCCAGCCTGGGTGACAGACTGAGACACTGTATCAAAAAAAAAAAGAAAAAAGATAGAAAGAAAATGAAGCCAGGAGTTTGAGACTAGCCTAGGCAACATACTGAGACCCCAACTCTACTTTAAAAAAATAAAGATCAGCCGGATATGCTGACAGGGGCCTGTAGTTCCAGCTACTAGTGAGGCTGAGCCTGGAGATGGAGGTTGCTATGAGGTTACTGGGGCTACTGGGGAGCTTGAGCCGGGAGATAGAGGTTACAGTGAGCTATGATTGCCACTGCACTCCAGCCTGGGCAAGAGAGAGAGACCCTGTCTGAAAATATATAAAAATATAAATAAATAAAATTTTTAAAGATGGTCTTTAACCAGAGTCATTTTCATAACATATTAAAATACAGTACAAGGAACACTAGATTAGAAAATGCTCATTCAGCTATTTTCCTTGTACAGTGGGTCTAACTTGTGCTTCATTCACTTACACAACAGTTTCTGAATATCTATATTGTACAAAGCTTTTTGCTCAAGGAACTTTTGGAGGACAAAACTTAAAGCGATTTCATAAGACATCTGTAAGGCTCAATGAGATTACGTGGCAAGAGTAGGGGGGACACGATTTCTAGCAGTGACATCTACAAGTCAACAGGAGGAGGTGAGGAGGTGGTCAATCTCACCTATATATTTTTTCGGGATGCTCTCTCCTACCACAACTCCTTAGGGTGCTACACAATCTCTTTGTATTCACAAATAACCTCTGGCCAAGAGTGGAGGGAGTGGGGACATCACCAGCCAGGAAACTTCTCCTAATTCTGGAGACAACTTCCTGTCAGCTGGTCCCTAAAGGCTGGCTGCTTCCTGCCAGGAGGTCACTTAGCATATATTCATCTTTCTTCACGAGGCAGACAGTTGCTGATTCTTTTTTTTTTTTTTTTTTTTGAGCCAGGGTCTCACTCTGATTGCCCACACTGGAGTGCAGTGGTGCTGATCATGGCTCACTGCAGCCTCAACCTCCCAGGCTCCCATGATCCCCCCAACTCAGCCTCCCAAGTAGCTGGGACTACATGTGCACACCATCACACCTGGCTGATTTCTGTATTTTAGTAGAGCTGGAGTTTCACCATGTTGCCGAGGCTGGTCTCGAACTCCTGGACTCAAGCAATCCACTCACCTCAGTCTCCCAAAGTCCTGGGATTACAGGCGTGAGCCACTGCGCCTGGCCAGTTGCTGATTCTCATTGTGGCACTGGCAAGGGACAGAGGAAGACAATTCATCTTCCCTTGGACCCCAGGTATACACAGTCCCTCACCCCACACAAATACAAACATGAAGAGAAGAATAAAAGAGGCATAGGCCTTGACAAGATTACACTGACATTATTTCCACCCAACAAAGCGTTATCTCCCACAAAGTGTTAAGGAGGAAAAATAAGAAACTCTTATTAAAATTAGTCCATCTTATTGGAAGGCCCATTAAGGTAGGTAAATGGCATAAATTCTCATGAGTTGGTCACTATGATAGTTACAGGTGGAATGAGCTATCTGTCTAGACCCATGGTCCTCAAGCTTTTCAGCTGACAGCCCACTTCAGAGTGACAAACTACCAGGTCTATGTTTTCCTAACAACTGTTTCTCTGTCTACATGTGTTCCACCACAAACCCTAGAGAGAAACAACAGTGAAAAAAAATTCTGTAAAGTGAGATATAACACCCAGATTAAAATGTAAATACAAGAGCACTGAAAATGTACGCACACGTAACAAACCTGCACATATATCCTCTGAATCTAAAATAAATTATTTAAGAAAAAAGAAAATGGACCCACAAAAACTTGTATAAGAATGTTCACAGCAGATTTATACATAGCCAAAAAATTCTATCAACTGATGAATGGATAAACAAAATGCAATATACCCCTACTATGGAATATTATTTAGCCATAAAAAGGAATACTGATACCAGCTACAATATGGGGGAATCCTGAAAATGTTACACTAAGGGAAAGAACCTAGATACAAAAACACCACATATTAATCCATTTACATGAAATACCCAGAAAGGCCAGGCGCGGTGGCTCACGCCTGTAATCCCAGCACTTTCGGGGGCCGAGGTGGGCGGATCACCTGAGGTTGGGAGTTCTTGACTAGCCTGACCATTGGGGAAACCCCATCTCCACTAAAAATACAAAATTACCCGGGCGTGGTGGCACATGCCTATAACCCCAGTTACTTGGGAGGCTGAGGCAGGAGAATCACTTGAATCCGGAGGCGGAGGCTGTGGTGAGCCGAGATCACGCCATTGCACTCCAGCCTGGGCAACAAGAGCGAAACTCCATCTCAAAAAAAAAAAAAAAAAAAAAAAAAATGGAAGAAATACCCAGAAAGGGCACAAATGCATAGGGACAGGAAGTAAATCAGTGGTTGCCAGGGGCTGGGAGGAGTGGGAAATGGGTTATGACTACTAATGTGTATAGAGTTTATTTTGGGGGTGATGAAAACGTCTTGGAATTAGATAGTGGTGATTATTACATGACTGTGAATATACTAAAAATCACGGCATTGCACACTTTCAAAGATGAATTTTACAACTGAAACTATATCTCAACTCTTTTTAAATGGTAAATTTTGTGGTATATGAATTGTATCTCAATAAACTGTCATTTTTTAAAAGGGCAGGCAGGCCAAGACACTACTCCAGATGTAAAGAAACTGAAGACACATGACAAGTAAATGTAGAACATGATCCTCAACTGGACCCTGTATGCAACACCAAATATTTGTGTCCCCACTAAATTCTTAAATTGAAACCCTAAGTCCACTGTGATAGTATCTGAAGGAACGGACTTTAAAGAGTAACTAGGTCATGAGGTGGGACCCTCACGAATGGGATTAATGCTATATAAGGACCCCAGAGAGCAAGCTTTCATGGGTATACGATGAGAAACTGGTACTCTGCAACTCAGAAGAGGGCCCTCACCGGAACCAGACTATGCTGGCACTCTGATCTCAGATTTTTAGCCTTCAGAACTGTAAGACGACAATTTGTTATTTATAAGCCACCCAGTCTAAGGTTACTTGTTATATAGCAACCCAAACAAAGACTGTACTAGACAGTACAACGTTATGAAGAATGTTGTTGTGTCAACTTACAGGACTGAAATACACGTGTGGGCTGGTTAGAAGTATTAAATCAATGTCAGATTTACTGGGGTTGACAACTGTACTGTGGGTAGGAAACTGTCCTTGTTCTTTGGAGACCTGCTGATGTGCTTGGGGGTAGTGGGCCATGATGTGTACAACTTATAGTTTGGAAAAATATATATAAATATGGAGAGAGAGCAAGTAATAAAACAAAGGGAGCAAACTGGCAATAGTATATGCTGTTCTTTTATTTTTTCTGTAAATTTAAAATTATTTTCAAACAAAAAAAAAAATTATTAATAAAGGCCAGGCGCGGTGGCTCAAGCCTGTAATCCCAGCACTTTGGGAGGCCAAGACAGGCAGATTACGAGGTCAGGAGATCGAGACCATCCTGGCTAACACAGTGAAACCGTTTCTACTAAAAAAAATACAAAAAACTAGCTGGGCAAGGTGGCGGGCACCTGTAGTCCCAGCTACTCGGGAGGCTGAGGCAGGAGAATGGCGTGAACCTGGGAGGCGGAGCTTGCAGTGAGCTGAGATCCGGCCACTGCACTCCAGCCTGGGTGACAGAGCGAGACTCCATCTCAAAAAAAAAAAAAAAAAAAAGAAAATACACGTAATCTGAGATCCAGAAATTCTACTTCCAATAATTTGTCTTATATAAATACTTGCCCAAAAGTATATTATGTGAAATATTTTTCCCTGTAACATGTTTATAACTGTAAAAAAGAAACAACCTCAAAGTTAATGAGTGATAAATTGGCTAAATATATTATATCAATGTAGTATATACCATACGGACATGTAAAAAGAGAGATGTCTATCTGATACAGAACGACTTCCAAAAATATCTTCTTTCGTGAACAGAAAAAAAGAATTGGTTTATCCCTAGAACAAAAAGCAATGAAAAACTCAAGAAGCCTAGGAATGTTTGGATTTGGTTAAGAAAGAATCTACGTCTATTCTATTTGTTTATGGGGCCAGTTATTTGTAATATAAATAATTTTCTCCCTTACAACATTGATAACACAAGCTTTACAAGTGAAAAAGGAAACTAATACAATCTTGTAGGCCATTTACTCCTATGGTTAACTCGAAGCATTTAAAAATATATTTTGTAAAAACTCAAGTATAACATATATGCCAATAAGCATACACAAATCATGAATGTACAGCTCAAAGAATTTTTATAAGGTTAACATACTCATGTAACCACCATCCTGATCAAGAAATAGAAACCCACCTGTACTCCGGAAGTTGGCTTCATATGTCTTCCTATTACTAATCTCTCTCCCCAAAGGTAACCACAATCCTGACTTCTTATACCATGACCAAGGTTTTGCCTGTTTTTGAGTTCTTTTGTGTCTGAAATGTTCTGTACAAAATTATGTTCATATCCATGTTGTAAGTAGCAAGAAGTTTTTCATGTTCACTTCTCCATAGTATCTCACTGAATATACAACAATGTATTTGTCTATTCTTCCACTGATGGACATGTCGGTTGTTGCCAGCTTGGAATTACTGTGAATCGTGCTGCTATGAACATTCTTGGGCATGTCTTTTGGTGAGCATAAGTATGCATTTCTGCTGGGTGTACACCTAGGAGTGGGCTGGCTAGGTTAGAGGCATGATGAGTATGTAACACTTCAATATAACAGATACAACCAGTTTTCCACAGTTATTCCAATTTACCATTCCAGAATCCATACATGAGGGTTCTAGTTGCTCTACATCCATGCTGATACTGGTATTTTCCAGTTTTTGTTTGTTTCTCAAGTTTAGCTCCTCTGGTCAGTGTGTAGTGGTAATTTACTGTGGTTTCATTCAGCATTTTTTGATGACTAATGGGGCTGAACACCGCTAGAAGCTTTTCTCTTTTAACCTTTCGTATTGAGAGCTACAATTAACCTATAATTTATTTTTGTAAATGAAGGGAAGCAAGGACCAAAATTAGTTTTCTTTTTTTTTTTTTCATACAGATAGGCAAATGATGTAGGATCATTTATTGAAAGATCTTTCTTTCCACATTGCTGTAAAGTGCCATTTTAATCATAAATTAGTATCTACATATATGTGGGTCTGATTCAGGACTCTATTCTGTTCCATTGATCTATTTGTTTATTCCACACTGTACATTCAATAGTGTGAATCCTACAACTTTGTTCTTCCTTAATATTACCTTGACTATTCTTGCCATTTGCACTGCCATATGAATTTTAGAATCTACTTATATAAACTTCTATTAAAGTTTCAGATCTCTTTCTTAGAATTATTACTACCAGCATTTGATATTTTTGATGCTATTATAAATAGCATCTAAAAATTTCATTTTCTGATTATTACTGTTACATAGAAATACAGGTTTTGTACAATAACCTCGCATCCAGTAATCTTACTAAATTGATTTTTACTTTATTTTATTTTGAGACAGAATTTGAGACAGATTCTCACTGCACGCCACACTGGAGTGCAGTGGCGTGATCTCAGCTCACTGAAAACCTCCACCTCCCAGGTTCAAGTGATTCTCAGCTTGATGCCTCAGTGTCCTGAGTAGCTGAGGCTACAGGCACACACTACCATGCCCAGCTAATTTTTGTATTTTTTTTTTTTTCAGTAGAGACAAGTTTTCACCATGTTTGCCAGGTTAGTCTCAAACTCCTGACCTCAGGTGATTAGCCTGCCTTGGCCTCCCAAAGTGCTGGGATTACAGGCGTCAGCCACCACACCTGGCCACTACATTTATTCTTAAAGTATTATTTTTTAACTTACATAAAGTAAAGTTAATGTTTTTTGGTGTACGGTTCTATGAGTTTTGGCCAAATGTACATAGTAATGTAACCATCACCACAATCCCAAATGCAGAACATTTCCATCACTCCAAAAAATTCAAAAACAAATCATGGTCAAATCTTAAGTTACCCTATAACAGATAAGAGAGTACATGGATAAATAAAGTCTAATGATATCCTATAAGCTACGATCTAGCCAAAACTATATGACAGCTTCAGTCTCATTTCCTGGCAAATCTTTCCCCACCAAATTCAAAGCAGGTAAGAGAAATGGCAACCAAATCACAGTTCCAGAGCCATAATGTACTAATCTGATATTTAACATGCGGATTCTGAAGTATCTGAATGGAAAAAGAACTTGTTATAAGTGATATTGATGTAATAACAGTAACATCATGTACTTTTAGAAACCCAAATGAAATTACACTATAAAAATAAGTTGTATTTCCCATGCAAAATAAATGGATAATGAAAACATCTGAGAGTTCTTTATACAATGTTATAAATTTGTGAAACGCTATCATTTGGGGGGGAAATTCTACACCCTCTGGATAATGATTATGTTAATGAATTCTGGTCTACTAATGATCACCCGTAGGTCTGTTTTATCTTTTTTACTTTACCTGTGTTTGGTGGTTGTTTTTTCACAATTAACTGACCAGCCTATGCTCAGAGGGAGGGACGATGATAAGTAGCCCCAAAGGGCCTAGATAGTATTTTGCAATGAAACTGACATAGTGCTACCAAATGTATTTCAATCCTTGAGTTCCTGTATAACTGAGGTTAAGAATGAACGAATAAGGGTGGCTCTGACCATTACGGCAACTTTCCACAATGTAGTTCTTTGAAGCTGCCTCAGTCCCTCCATTACTTCTACTATTTACACACTCAGGTGTTTTTAGTATCTTGTAAGAAGGGACTGGTAATGTTCCATCAAGACCTGGCAATAGGCCAGAAAGCAACAGCGATGTCACAAGATGGTCAAGCACAAAGACAACACTAGATAGATACGCGGTGTTCTCGTGTAAGCACTATCAACATCTCACGCATTCTGAGTCACCCTGCATATTGCTCACCCATTCCTATTTGGTTTACTGGATTCTGCTTGTTTACTTTATTTCTCCTATAGTACTGTCAGCATGAGAACATTTTAAGTCATGGCACCATATGGCAATAATATATAACTCCATAACTAAAATAAGCTCCCTAAAGACTGGCTATCTGTCAGATACTATCTATAAGACATGAAAAATTAAAAACATCAGGGCTTGAAACCTAAAAATAATTATATCTTAGCAGTACCCTTAAACCTCAACCACAATCACATTATTTCTTACCTTTAATTACTATTATGATATCATTGTCTATATGACAGCCATGGACAAGGAATAAATAAATCGGTTGAGAAACATTTCTCTTTTTTTTTTGAGACGGAGTCTCGCTCTGTCGCCCGAGAAATATTTCTTTAAACCTGGCATGAAAATATAGCTGTTCTTAACAGAAATAAAAATTCACTGAATTTGGACTGGTGCTTTTGTTTGCTCTACGTATTTAAAACAATTAACAGGCCAGCGTGGTGGCTCATGCCTGTAAGCCCAGCACTTTCGGAGGCCAAGGTGGGTGGATCACCTCAGGTCAGGAGTTCGAGACTAGCCTGGCCAACACGGCAAAACCCCATCTCTACCAAAAATACAAAAATTAGCTGGGCGTGGTGGTGCCCACCTGTAATCCCAGCTACTCAGGAGACTGAGGCAGGAGAATCGCATGAACCCAGGCAGAGGTTGCAGTGAGCTGAGATAGCACCACTGCACTCCAGCCTGGGCGACAGAGCGAGACTTGGTCTCAAAACAAACAAAAAAAAAATACACTGTCCAATGAACTTTTCACCTTTTACTTCCCTATCATCGTGAGGAGGCTTAAAAAAAAAATAGCAAAACATACTACCATGTATCTCCAGGGCCTCCCAAATACAAGCTCTACCACTCTAGGACATACCCACCACAGGACTTGTGTACAGCAGCAGTTAAAAAACAAACATTTAAGCCCAGGATTCTGAGGTGATACCATGCTATAAGCAGGAAAGTAAGATCAAAAGTTAGAAAACCAAAGATCCAACAAAGCTTTGGTGGAGTGCTACCTTCTAGCTACTGGCTGGCAGCAAAGATTTCTCAGTGTAAGAGTTAGATACTACTGAGATTCCAAGGAAATCTTAGACACAAGAGGTAGTTGGTAAAAGGCAATGGTTGCAAAATTTAGAATTTTAGAGCTGGAAGAAACCTTAGGTATCACCTAGTCCATCCCTCTGGTTTACAGATAATGAGGAGAGGGAAGAAGAAGAGAATCAACCCAAGCCCTCCAAATCCTCTTGGGAGTATGAAACCCTGACTAAGCAGTACTGGTAAGAGCAGGAGAAGCAGAGATGAGTTACTCTACTCCACTCACTCCATTTTTGCATCCCTGAACTATATCACATCTAATCTGTGAATTTTAAGTAGCTGATTCACAGTTTTAAAAAAGGCATCCTACAACTCAACAAAAATCTAAAATAATCCAATTTTAAAATGGGCAAAGGACTTGAATAAACATTTCTCCCAAGATGATATATAAATGGCCAACTATTTGAAAAGATGCTGAACACCAATCACCGGAGAAATGCAAATTAAAACCACAATGAGATATCACATCACACCCATTAGTACGGCTAAAAACAAGTATTGACCAGGCACAGTGGCTCATGCCTGTAGTAATCCCAGCACTTTAAGATACCGAGGCAGGCGGATCACCTGACGTAAGGAGTTCAAAACAAGCCTGGCCAACATGGTGAAACCCCATCTCTATTAAATATACAAAAATTAGCCGGGCCTGGCTACTCGCATGCGCCTGTAATCCCAGCTACTCGGGAAGCTGAGGAAAGAGAATCGCTTGAACCCGGGAGGCAGAGGTTGCAATGAGCCGAGATCTGCCACTGTCCTCCAACCTGGCCACACAGTGAGACTCTGTTTCAAAAAGAAAAAGAAAAAGAAAAAAAAGAAAGATTTTGCAATAAATCTCTTATTTTTTCTTGCTGTGTTCCTCCCAACCTTTCATAATCTAAAGGTGTCAAGAACTGCTCCAGGATACTATCTTCTTTCTCCCAAACCATCCCACAGAAGCAGCCAGCTAACACACTGCTCTTAGAGTAAGCAGGGCAGGTCTGCAATCATGGAGGAAAGGGGAAATCATCAGCAGGGGATTTCAAGTGGCTTGTCCTCCACTTCTAATCATGACTTTATCTCTTGGACTAGAAAAAGCAGAGACTAGGGTGATGGACCGCAAGTTGAAAAACCCCTGGGGCATAAAAATGAGTCTTTTATCGTGTTTTGTTTAAACTGTGAATAGTAATCCATAAAGAAATGCTAAAAACAAGCATAAGCTCCTGACGACCAAGGCCATATGCATCTTCACTGCATCCCTTCTAAAGCCTCACTCATAGAAGTCACTAACTACTTATTCATGCTGATAACAAGGACGCTATAGGCTAAATAATATATTTTTTGCCCAGAAAAATGCCTATTAGATTTAAAAGCCAATGAGCTTATTTTAATGAGTGAATTAGGGTCATTTCCATGTAAAAATCTCCACTGATTTCACAATAACTTAAAACTTCAATAAAACTACTTTTTCCAAACAAGTGGATACCATACTCCCTAACACTTGGTACTTGGAAACCCCCACCCCACCCCCATTATAACTGTCTCTCTTTGAACTAACATCACATTAGCTACATATAATGAGACAGTCACTGGCAGCATCTAAAACCACACAAGCCATTCATTTACCACAAAATTCACTTGAGTTTGTTTTTCGGTTGGGATTGCTGGAGGTATTTTAATGAAATACCTGGGCATTTCCTCAGAGCATTGTACTGAGAGTACTTTAATTACAGACAATATGCACATATGTATATCTTTCCCTATTAAAATAAAAATACAATTAGTCTTTCATTTTCAATGAAACATGAGTTAAGTGCCCAAAAGCCAAAACCTAATTTTAGCTTTAGCCTTCTTTACCATCAACATCATCATTAGAGACACAACCCAGTCATCAAGATGACTGAAAAAGTAGCACTGCTGCTTTCCCCTGTATAACTGAATACACAATTTCTACTAACAGAAATGGAATTCTGGTAAGTTATTAAAAGGCAGACTATCTATTATAGTTATTTTAACCGTGTTTTGATAGAAATCCTACAATTACATGTGCATGCACCTCCATGACTCCTGTTGCACCTAGCCCTGCACTTCCTCAGCCCCATTCTTCCAGGTCCAGCACACAGGGGAGCCCAGCTGACCCTGCAGTCTTCCTCCGTGCCCTCCATGCTTAGCTCCACTCTCTGTCCACAGCCTCATTGTGCCTATAGCTATTTCCATAATCACTGATGCCTACTCCATTCACTCTTCTCTTACCATTTTTTCTTTCATTTATCTTCTGCCATCCCTTAGCTTTCCCAAAAGAAAAAACAGTGAACAGTCTCCCCAGTTGGATGAAACAAACGACTGACAAGAGCAGTCCATTCTCCTCTCAGGTATGTTACCACCTCTCCCATTCTGTCATCCAAGAAAAAAAATGACTCAGTACCCCAGATTTTGAATACAAATATAAGTATGAATAGGTATGTGTGCATCTATGTGGCCACAGTGCTTTTTTATTTAAAAAAAAAAATTGAGCAAATTTTCACTTTTTTCTGTTATAAAGTGCTCTCACTGACTCTTCCCTTCCGTCTCTCCTTCATCCAACATGCTCTGATGTTATATGACCTTCCACTCATAATGGTCTCCAGGCCACATGGCTCATCCTACACATTAGTATAGTCCCTTCTCCCTGACAAATTCATCAACTAAGATGGACGTGTTACTTTATTGATTTACACGCGTGTATCAGACCAGGCGCAGTGGCACTTCGGGAGGCTGAGGCAGGTGGATCACCTGAGGTTAGGAGTTGAAGACCAGCCTGGCCAACATGGTGAAACCCTGTCTCCACTAAAAATATAAAAATTAGCTAGGCATGATGGAGGGTGCCTGTAATCCCAGCTACTTGGGAGGCTGAGGTGAGAGAATCGCTTGAACCTGGGAGGCGGAAGCTGCAGTGAGCCAAGATCATGCCATTGCAGTCCAGCCTGGGTGAGAGTGAGATTCCGTCTAAAAAAAAAAAAAATGTGTGTATCAGCCTGCTCTAAAAAGATGTCAGCACATGTTACTAGTTTACACCAGCAGTTTTCAAAGTGTGATCCAGAAATGAGAAAGGAACCCCTTCAAGAGATCTATAAAACTATTTTTGATAATATGAAGATGCTATCTGTCTTCTTCACTTTCATTCCCTCATGAGTGTACAACAGTGAATCAAGGATGCACGGTATGTGGTGATGATGTATCTATCACTCTGACAGCTAATAAAACATGTACTTGTATATTCTGCACTGCCTATCATTTTTTAAAAACCCAGTTTCACCCATCACTCTCAGCAAAGTAATACAGGAACGGAAAACCATATACCGCATGTTCTCACTCATAAGTGGAAGTTGAACAATGAGAACACATGGACACCGGGAGGGGAACATCACACACTGGGGTCTGTTGGGGGCTGGGGGACTAGGGGAGGGATAGCATTAGGAGAAATACCTAATGTAGATGACGGGTTGATGGGTGCAGCAAACCACCGTGGCATATGTATACTTATGGAACAAACCTGCACATTCTGCACATGTACCCCAGAACTTAAAGTATAATGGAAAAAAAAAAAAAGCCAGTTTTACTTAACAACACCCTTGATAAAATAATAAAAAGCATTAATTTTTAAAATGTCAACTCTTGAGAACTCGGCCTTTTTAATATTCTGTATGATGAAATAGGAAGCACACATAAAGCACTTCTGCTGCATACCTAAGTACAATGACTACCTTGGGGAAAAGCATTTATGCAATCGTCTGAGTTACAAGTTTTTTTCATAGGACACTATTTTTGCTTTTTTGACTAGCAGACAATTTATACTTATTCAGACTTTGGTATCTGGCAGACATTTTCTCTAAAATGAATAAAGTGAACCTGTCACTTTAAAAAAAAAAGACAATATTGGGCTGGTCACCGTGGCTCACACTTGTAACCCCAGCACTTCGAGAAGCATAGGCAGGCAGACCACTTGAGGCCAGGAGTTCAAGACCAGCCCAGCCAACATGGCGAAACCCCATCTCTACTAAAATTACAAAAAAAAAAAAAAAAAAATCAGCCGGGTGTGGTGGTGCATGCCTGTAATCTGAGCTAGGCAGAGGTTGCAGTGAGCCAAGATCACACCACTGTACTCTAGCCTGGGCGACAGAGTGAGACTGTCTCTCAACAACAAAAAAAAGGGCCATATCTGTTGCCAATGATGTAACTTGAGCTTTCAAGAGAAAACCGGAATTTTGGAAAATTTGAATTCACCACCAAGATCTTGACCACTTTCCAATTCTTAAAGATTTTTTGGATGAGATTGATGGTCATATTAATGAATGTGATTTGCTTAATATTGTGTAACCAAATGTGCCAACATTTCAAAGATGTGCATAACTTAGTAAACCATTATTAATTATTATTATTATTATTATTTTGAGATGGAGTCTGGCTCTGTCACCCATGCTGGAGCACAGTGGCACGATCTCGGCTCACTGCAACCTCCGCCTCCCAGGTTCAAGCAATTTTCCTGTCTCAGCCTCCCAAATAGCTAGGACTACAGGTGCGTGCTGCCACACCCGGCTAATTTTTGTACTTTTACTAGAGACGGGGTTTCACCATGTTGGCCAGGCTGGTCTTGATCTCCTGACCTCGTGATCCACCTGCCTCGGCCCCCCAAAGTGCTGGGATTACAGGCGTAAGCCACCATGCTCAGTCAACTTAGTAAACCATTATTTTTTGAATGACCAATGTATGCAGTTATAAAATCACACACAGGTCAAAGATCCATTCAAAGTGCAAGACGGACCAGTAGATTTTAATGTTACAGAGTACACAAAATTCACTGACATGGTTTCAGGTTCAACAGTGCAACTAATATTTAAGAATCTGGCTGGGAGTGGTGGCTAGCGCCTGTAATCCCAGAAATTTGGGAGGCCAAGGCAGGCGGATCACTTGGGGTCAGGAGTTTGAGACTAGCCTGGCCAACATGGTGAAACCCTGTCTCTACTAAAAAAATACAAAAATTACCTGGGCATGGTGGTGCGCGCCTGCAATCCCAGCTACTCGCAAGGCTGAGGCAGGAGAATCACTTGAACCCGGGAGGCGGAGGTTGTAGTGAGCTGAGATTACACCACTGCACTCCAGCCTGGGCGACAGAGCAAGACTCTGTCTCCAAAAAAAAAATAATTTACCAATTGTTGAGTTTTGGTGTAACACAAATATTCACAATTATATGAAAAGACTATGAAAATACCCCACCCTTCTTCAACTATGTATCTGTGTGCAGCCAGGTTTTCTTCACGTATCAACCGAAACAACATATCACAACAGATTGAATACAGGAGCAATTATGCAAACCCAGCTATCTTCTATAAAGAAATATACTAAACAGAATGGCAAAACATAAAACAATACCATGTTTCACACCAGATTTTTTTGTGTGTGTTGGAATACCTTTTTCATAAAAGTATTTTTTTTTTATCAACCCTCTAATATTTGTTTTTTCTTTTCTTTTTTTTTTTTGAGATGGAGTCTCGCTCTGTTGCCCAGGCTGGAGTGCAGTGGTGCAATCTCAGCTCACTGCAACCTCTGCCTCCTGGGTTCAAGCGATTCTTGTGCCTCAGCCTCCTGAGTAGCTGGGATTACAGGCGCCTGCCACCACACCCAGCTAATTTTTGTATTTTTAGTAGAGATGGGGTTTTACCATGTTGGTCAAGCTGGTCTCGAACTCCTGACCTCATGAGATCCACCCACCTCAGTCTCCCAAAGTGCTGAGATTACAGGCATGAGCCACTGTGCCTGGCCTAATGTTTGTTATTTTTTAAATAAATATTTTAAACATTTTTCAGTTTTAATTTCTAATATTAAGTATTGATAGATATAGTCTATATAAACAAAAGATTTTTGGAGTCCTCAAAAATTTTTAGGAGTATAAATGTGTCCTGAGACCAAAATGTTTGAAAACCATTGGTTTATAGTACCACAACAAAAGAGCACTTTTACATATATGTATATAAGAGAATGGAGACCTGAATATGAATCAGAAGATCTTGGCTCTAATTCTAGCACCACTTCTTACTTGCTCTAGGATTTCAATAAATTACGTTATCTCTCTAAGGCCTTAGCTTCCTCATCTGTAAAATGGGTAACTCATGTCTTCTAAGGATAAAAGAGACAAAACATGTAAAAGCAACTTATAAATGAAAAGGTACATTATTATTACAAGACTTCAAAGTTAAGCATTTTAAACACGTCTTACAATGTTTTGTTTTCTTGTTTTCAAAACAGGGTCTCACTCTGTTGCCCAGGCTGGAGTGCACTGGCACTAACACAGCTCACTGCAGCCTTGACCTGCCAGGCTCAGGTGATCCTCCCACTTCAGCCCCATGAGTGGCTGGGACTACAGGTGTGCACCACCACACCCAGTCAATTTTTTGTATTTTTTGTGGAGACAAGGTTTCACCATGTTGCCCAGGCTGGTCTACTCCTGGCCTCAAGTGATCCGCCCACCTCAGCCTCCCCAAGTGCTGGGATTACAGGCATGAGCCACCATGCCTGCCTGTGTCTTATGATGTGCCACGAAATTTTCCTTATTCTTAAAAGTTTATTACTAGAAACAGAACTTACAGAAAATGCCAAGTGCAGGCCAGGAGCAGTGGATCACGCCTGTAATCCTAGCACTTTGAGAGGCAAGACAGGTGGATCACTTGAAGTCAGGAGTTCGGGAACAGCCTGGCCACCATGGTGAAACCACATCTCTACTAAAAGTACAAAAATTAGCTGGCGTGGTGGCACACGCCTGTAATCCCAGCTACTTGGGAGGCTGAGGCAGGAGAGAATCTTTTGAACCCAGGAGGCAGAAGTTGCAGTGAGCTGAGATTGCACCACTGCACTCCAAACTGGGTGACAGAGTAAGACTGGGTCTCAAAAGAAAAAAAAGCCAAGTGTAGATTTTTGAGTAGCCAATTAGCTCAAATGTCCAAGCATATAATTTTATTTTATTTTATTTTATTTTGCAGAGATGGAGTCTCACCATGCTACCTAGGCTGGTCTCAAACTCCTGGCCTCAAGTGATCCACCCACCTCAGCCTCCCAAAGTGCTGGATCACAAGAATGAACCATCACACCCAACCCAACAACATAATTTTATTGCATTTAATTTCTTACCCTACAGTTATAATTGGTTATATATTTTAACTCATTATTAGGGACATTTCCAAATATACACAAATGTGCAGAAAATAAACCCCAACTTACCCATTACTCAGCTTCGACAATTTTCAAAAATTTACCAATACTCTTATTCATTTCCCACTTCTCTGTATTTGTGCCCATCCTTAAGTTTTTTTTGTTTTTTTTTTTTTTTTTTGAGATGGAGTCTCGCTCTGTCGCCCAGGCTGGAGTGCAGTGGCCGGATCTCAGCTCACTGCAAGCTACACCTCCCAGGTTTACACCATTCTCCTGCCTCAGCCTCCCGCCTCAGCCTCCCGAGTAGCTGGGACTACAGCCCGCCACCTGGCCCAGCTAGTTTTTGTATTTTTTAGTAGAGATGGGGTTTCACCGGGTTAGCCAGGATGGTCTCAATCTCCTGACCTCGTGATCCACCCGTCTCAGCCTCCCAAAGTGCTGGGATTATAGGCTTGAGCCACTGCGCCCGGCCCATCCTGAAGTTTTTTAAAACGAGTATTAGGCATCATTTTATTTTGCCTCTAAGTACCTCTATATGTATTTTTAACACATGAAAATATTTTAATATAACCACAATACCACTATTACAGCTAAAAACATTACAGTTGTAATTATTAACTATCACCTAATATATATTCCATTTTCAAGTTTCCCGACTGTCTCAAAAAAAAGTCTTTTTAGGTTTTTGGTTGGTGGGTGTTATCAAAATATCATTCTTACCAGTTCTTTTTCAAGGGAACCCAAGATGTTTAACTAAAGCTAGGAAGGAAGAGGAAATAATACTATGCTTCATATACCATGTACAATTTACAAACAAGTCAAGAACTATCTTCCCGAGGAATTTTCTTCTCCACCAACCAAACAACAACAAAAAACAAGCAACAACAACAAATAAACCCACTGCAAAATAAGCCAGCATGGCGATACGTATACCTTAGTATTCTGAGAAGTGATCCAAAGACGACACAGCTCAGCTGCTCGGGGAGGGAAGGAGCTGTTACACTACGAGCTGAAAAAGGTGACTGGAAACCACCACCCACCATTTTGGAAAGGAGGAAGTCAGGTCAGTCACAGGGTCAAAGCTGGAGGTGAGGTCAGAGACCCTGTTCTAGAGTAAGCCTATTGCTCAAACAAGAGTCCATACCCAAGACTGTAAGTCAACCCCTGGCAAACTGCAACTCAAAGCTCAAAACACAGTGCTCTAAGCTAGAGAGATAACGGAACTGCTATAAAAAGCAACAGTGGTACGAACTGATTCAAATTATTCGGCAAACATTTATCAAAAGCCTACTTACTCTACTATCCTAGGATATAAATTGTATATTTAAAAAACTAGTATACAATGTACACAATAAGTAGCATATACTTCTCTATACATCTTTCCCCATTTAAGAGAAATTATGGATATATTAAATATTAATTATCTTGCCATACCATTACAATTTATCTTTTTTCTATAAACGCAATTTGCCCCACTACCCCAACATACACAGACATTAAAACAAACTTGAACTCTTCTGTCTTTCCCAAACCAAATATTTTTGAGGAGTACAAGTGAGACTAACTTTTATTACACATACCACAGACCCACTGCATTTATAGTTGTAATTCTTTTCTAAATTAAGGCCAAGCACGGTGGCTCACATCTGTAATCCCAATGGTTTGGCAGGCCAAGGTAGGAGGAATTGCTTGAGCCCAGGAGTTTTAAGACCAGCTGGGCAACATAGCAAGACCCTGTCTCTACAAAAAATAAAAAATTAACTAGGTATGGTTGCACATGCCTATAGTCCTAGCTATTTGGGAGGCTGAGGTGGGAGGATCCCTTGAACCGAGGAGGTCAGGGCTGTACTGAGCTGTGATTACACCACTGCACTCCAGCTTGGGTGACAGAGCAAGACCATGTCTCAAAAAAATAAAAATTGAAAAAAATTAAATAAATCAAGCATTTAGTTTAGGAGGAAATCAAGAGAGCACTAAAGAATTTCCTACCTTGGGCCGGGCGCGGTGGCTCAAGCCTGTAATCCCAGCTACTTGGGAGGCTGAGGTG
>NW_012112030.1:8264510-8269690 GCF_000951035.1 Colobus angolensis palliatus
TATGAAGGACATCTTCTAAACAATAACAAAACAAAACTGCAAAAAGAGTGAAGGGCACATATTTCTTAAAGAACACTTGAGAAGAACAAAATGTGCCCCAAAACATGAAATAGCTCCTGATAATATCAGTTTTTAGTTCATCACTATGAAGGACATCTTCTAAACAATAACAAAACAAATCTGGTAGTCAAATAACCACAGGAAAGATCAAAACTTCCCCATTTTGGAACATTTTTGCTTCAAGTTTTTACTATGTGTAGTAATACAAGAAAAAAATATGCCATCAGGACAAGAGCTGAACAGATGTCATCCCTTACCCTAGTTTACCTACTGGTAATTAAGCCCAACAGTTTATCGTCTGTACATCTTTTCTTTTGTATGTTCCCATACAAAACAATCTCTGGAATTTAGCTTCACTTTATGACACTATTGTGATTATTGTTCCTAACACAGAGTCTAACCTAAGAATATAGCCCAATACATGAAAAACCTAACTGAACAGCAAACAATATTAATCTCATTGTAAATAAACATGAGATTCTTAGCAAATGGCAGCAAAAGAATTATGATTAATGAGGCATTAAAAAAAATCTAAAGTTTCTGGCCACACGTGGCGGCTCACACCTGTAATCCCAGCACTCTGGGAGGCCGAGACAGGTGGATCACGAGGTCAGGAGATCGACACCATCCTGGCCAACATGGTAAAACCCCATCTCTACTAAAATACAAAAAAAAAATTAGCCAGGTGCAGTGGCAGACACCTGTAGTCCCAGCTACTGGAGAGGCTGAGGCAGGGGAATAGATTGAAACCAGGAGGCGGAGGTTGCAGTGAGCCGAGATGGCGCTATTGCACTCCAACCTGGTGACAGAGCAAGACACACTCCATCTCAAAAACAAAACAAAAAAAAACTAAGTTTCCATGCCTTGACCAAAAAAAAGTCACACGGGTTTCTTTTTCTTTAATTCACGTTTCTTTTTTTAAAAGCTGGTTAATGTGTAGATTTTATTCAAATTCATTCGGACTGTACATGAATATTAAAAAGTTATAACATGAAGACTATTCATTAGACTACCATAGGCAAAGCAAGTGATTCACAGAATAAGTACGATTGACCCTGATCATTACCTTTACTACTTACCACTATTTAACATTACTTTTTTAATGTACTGTTGACTTGTTTATTGTCTTTCTTGTTTATTGTCCTGTCTTCTCCCACTAGAATGTAAGTTACGTAAGGGCAAAAACCTTCTCTTATTTTCCACTGTATGGCCAGATCTAGTACTTCATAGAAGCTCAGTATAAATTTGCTGAATGAGATGGGTGAACGAATACCTTCCGCCTTTGACCTCCGCCACTTCCCTTTCTCTTCTCCATACGCATGTTAACCAATCTTTAACGCCAGGGTCAAACTCTATTATCTCTATGAAGATTACCTCCCTGAGCCCTCTTTCTCTTTTGTACCTGAATTTGGCACTTGCCAGCTGTCTGGTAATTGTTTATCTTTGCATATGTATCTCCCTTAAAATTTTTATAATCCTGTTCTCCATAAGAACATGGACCAGTGTCCCCAACTTTTGGCATCCATCTCGGCACATGTAAACAGCATACTGTTAACAAATGTTTTGCTTGATTCATATCAGTAGTTACTCCAGAAATTCAGTTAATAATTTCAGTTTTTTATAATGTATCCCTCCCTTTAAAATTAACTCAAAATAGGCCATGATATTACAGTGAATCCCTTTTTATTTCTGACAATTTTAAATTTTACATTCTCATAATTATAATTAATGCTTATAATTTACTCTATCAATCACTCTCAAGATTTTTTTTTTTTTTTTTGATACAGTGTCTTGCTCTGTTGCCCAAGCTGAAGCGCAGCAGTACGATCATAGCTCACTGCAGCCTTGACCTCCCAGGCTCAAGAGATCCTCCCACTTCAGCCTCCCAAGTAGCTGGCACCACAGCTGCGTACTACTATACCTGGCTAATTTTTTGATTTTCTGTGGAAACAAGGTCCATGTTGCCTAGGCTGGTCTCAACACCTGAGCTCAAGTGATCCTCCTGCCTTAGCCTCTTAAAGTGCTGGGATTATAGGAATGAGCCACCACACCTGGCCTACATTTTTTAAAGTAATAAAAAATCTTGTCACTTTGTGGCAATACCTATAATGATGTTTCTAACCCCAATCAACAAGGGCGTGAAGTTTCATTACTCTCTCTTGTTGCTGAGGTATCAGAGGGCATTTTTCCATTTATTCCTCTTTCCTTTCATGACAAGATGTATTCCATTCCCTTCCTTACTGATCATACTCTGGCAAGCTTTTATTATTTCTTTGTATCTGCCCAAGGCCAAGGTAATTTGTCTTACATCCTTCTTTTGAGCCACTGTTTCCTCCAGTTACTTATTTGATTAAAATTCTAACTCCCCGTCTCAATCCATCTGTGTAGGAGAACTGCCTCTTCTTAAAGCCTGAGCCTGCTTCTTTAAATTCAGCCAACCTTTATGAACCTCTCTTCACACAGCCAACCCTTGATCATCAAGGATAATGAAATGCATACAAATAACAGATTGTCTACAACACAAGAAAATCAGAAAAAAAAAATTGACATCTGGTTTTGGAATTTATCATATGTCGCTTCGGGCAAGACTTATTTTCCTAATTATGTTTTTTGTTTAAGCCAACATTCGGATTTTCTTTTATGATGGTGAATATCTTAGTTTTAAATGATCAGGAAATTTCTTTTAAAGCCAATCAAGCATCAACTATGGTTTTTTCCTGTGAAATCTTTTTAACTGGTCCCTTTCATCTGTTGAAATCTGTCATAAAATCTGTTTTGCTTCCTCTAAATTATCTCCTTATTTTCTTGGGATTCTGATCCAAATGAGTTCACCCTATATTAATTTACTTCTTCAAACTAAAGTACCTTTTGCTTGAGAACTCAACGCATTCTAAAAGACACTGAATGTCCAGTGAAATTTTTAGTTCAGGTAACACGAAGTAGAAAACTATTTTTGTCTAGGAAAAATTGGAGTTCTAGGATAAATTATTACACTGGTAATTCTAGCAAAATATATTCAGGATTTTAGGAGTAGCAGAAAATTGAAAAAATTTAATACTGGACAGCTATATAAGTCTGCTTCATCAATATATTAATCCCATATGCTAAAAACTGCATGAAATTAAATTCCCAGTACAGGCATTTACAGAAAATAGCATCAAAACACACTCACACATAAATCCTGCTTCTTCTCCTGATCCCTACCTAAACTCTGCTACCTTCTCACACCTACTCTTCCCCCCTCCCATCTCAGCCTCACTTCCACTCTCAAGTGTCCCACAAACAATTTTTAAATGTGTAGGAAAAAGGAAAAGAACTGGGATAACAGGATCTCCTCTTTTGCTGCCTTCTCAGTTACTGCCATTAAGTTTTTGGCCCAAGAGACTTCAACGCCCAATTTTACATGTCTATTTTTATTTTATAGGTACACACAATCACCAAACTGAACAAAAGGACAGGGCATTCTAAATTGAAAAAGGAGCAAAACTGGATAATTCTGCAGTTCTGTTCCTAGCCCCCTCCATAATCATGCACTATGATCATTTGGCACCATAATCAAGCCAAATAAGATATTTTACTTTGAGTTGCTGATATAGCAGAGGTTAATACTAAAAAATAATAATAATAATTACCACAGTTTACACATTTTTTATCTGAATGTACATTTATAGTACTTGAACCGAGTTATTTTCAATACACTATTCATCACATTAACAAAATTCAAAATAAGTTCATTTCTAATTTTCTCCCCCATGTAGAATTTTGATAAATGCAAAACTTATTTTACCTAAAATCCACTCTTGGGCTGCTGTTATTTAGCCTATATTTTTATATAAGATTGCAAATGTTAGCCAAATTTAAAAAAATTTTAATGCAACTTTCCACATTGTCTTCAAACTCAGTAAATTCCACAATTTTAAAAAACGAAAACCTTTCACCGTGCCTACTCACATTTTTACTAAAATCCCTACACAAAGCCATACATTCTGCTTTTCATCTTACTTCTCCAAGCTGCTGCCTTCACCAAATAGACTCCACGAGCCTCCCAAGTGGTACACCAATATATGTGATTCTCAAGGAAAAGTAAGTATTAAAGAGTAATTAATTCAATTGGTACGAAATCTCTTCTTTTACAATTTTACCTTAACTTTAAAAAGCCTCTTCTTGATGGAGATGAAAATCCTTTGAGGAAACGGTTGTCCTTTACATGGACTCTCCATCAGCCCCAGAAGGTGAGCGGCATAAAGAGGCATTTTCTCTGACAGTCTCAGTTCCCCAAACACTAGTCCTAAGCTTTTGCATGGATGGTAAATTTCACACACAAACACCCGGAAAAGAAAGAAGAGAAAGAAACATACCTGGTTTATTTTCTAAACAGGTTTGATAGGTTTGGTTCACTTGAAAGAGCAGATTATTTACTTATAATCTTTTAAAACAGAAGTGGCAGCCAGAGCACTGGGTAAATAAAAACTTCACAGAGTTTTAAAACCCTGCATCTTAACTCACTTCCCTTTGGTTCAAGGGGACGGCACAGCAAACCCCACGGCAAATGAGATTATGCAACAGGCTTTTTTCCTCCCCACCTTATTCATCACAGGCTGGTTAGAGGAGTGCTTTCTCCAATCTGAGGCACCCACGACTTCAAAACGTCAAGAACCCTTGCAGCTGATATTTTCTAAACTTCTTTAGGATTTTGCAGTATCCATTCATTTTCACATCTACTTGCATTTTCTCTGGTTCATTACTGGTATTCTTTAGTAAATAAACTCAGCATCTGAAGATATTTCCCTCTGTGGTGTTCCATTACATGAAACTACACGTGATACACAGACCCTGGGCTTTTTTATTTCTCACGTTCTGCAGCTAGTGTAAATAAAGAAGTCACTAGGCATCGGGCCCCTCAACGCCAAGACCCGAGCCCCTGTCCGAAAATTGAGGGCTCTTTTGGTTGGTTGGTTGAAGAAAGCACCACCGTCACCACCCAGGTGGCCTCGCTGATTACACCAAAGGCGAACTGGGGATAATGGGAACAGTCAGGCCGGGGCCCCACTTGGCAGGCGTGTTGTGTAACACTCGCGCCTGGAAGTGAGCAGCTTTGCCCGCGAAGGTGCCGCGTCCCG
>NW_012112030.1:8270940-8276735 GCF_000951035.1 Colobus angolensis palliatus
CCCGGGCTCGCGGCCCCGACCCCCTCCAGTGCTGCGCCCCAACAGGTATCGGAGGGTTTTCTCCTCACCCAGACGCAGAACCTTTCCCTCCTCCTTGAGCTGTTTCCAGTTGCCTCACCAACATCAAAAAACGCAAACACTGATTTGAGAGAATTACAATCGCTCGGTAAAAAGCCTGACCAATGCAAAAGGCAAGGCTCTGCCATCTCTCAGAAGTTACAGGTACTTCAAGAAAAATCACACTACTGTTGTCAGGCATTCAGCTACCTATATGTTTATGGTTGGAAGCCCCCACATAAATGTTCCTACATTACTTTACATATATTTACAAATACAAGGATAGCAGCCTACATTTTCTTTAAAAATGTTTTCTACAGGACGCAGCGCAAAAACATCTTTAAATCAGACCAGGGGTTCACCGCCTCTTGAGAGGTACAAAACCCTGTATTGATTTAACTCCACGTACCTCGTGTATTTTATTATTTGAATTCGTTAAAATCTCTTTGTTTTGAGATGATATTACGCACTTTGGAAAACGAGAGACCTGATGTGGTGACAAACCAGGACTTGGAATCACTGAATAGGACAATTGGAGCTTTATTCCAATGTTCTTTGAGCATTTGAGCATGAAGCTGCTTCTACTGAGAAGTACTCACGTGGATATCACATAACAAAGATGTGATTAATGACGGAAAAGCCCCCTGCGAGTGGACTGCTCCATGAGCCAGAATTTATGTGTAGGGATAATCTAACTCTTAAAATATTCCATTTGCAATGTGCCGGATTGGGACACGGGACCCTAAAGGCACTGTTTGTTGTGGCATATCCATGTGCACCCTGCCTAAAACACTTTTTTCCACTAGCAAAGGAACTGAGAAGCAGGTTTGGGTGGGTTAGAAAGATAATACACCCCTGTTACTACTTTTCTGCCTTTAAGTCCTGCAACTAAAGGGCATTCCTTATGATTGGTAATCATTGAAGGTTAGTGTCGCGGGGTAAGGTTCTGGGAACTTCTGGCCCATCTTTTATAGGAGGGGAAAAAGCCCATTTGAAGATGGGCTACTACTACCTCTGGCAGTAGTAGGTAAAGCCTGAAGGCCACAGATGGAGAAGCAACTTTGAGCCTATGCCTCTGGCCTCTGGAAGACTTCTGCTAGGGGAAGCAAATCTCTCCCACTGCTCCCTGTCCTCTGCTGGCCAGGAGGTGTTACTGCAGCTTCCTTGGGATTATTTGTGCTCTACCAGGAAACCCCTGAAAATCTACTGACTCTACGTAGACCTTTGTTGGAGGTGTTGGGATTTTTAGGAATGAAAGAGAAGATAGTCCTTTTACTAGTGGTACAGAGCATGGATCTTGCCTGGAGGAAAGATTCATAAGAATTAATGGTATCCCCTTTGCATGCCAAAGTTCCCATAACCTTGCTTTAACTGACATGGCTTGAAACGTTTCTCCCCTTTCCTCAGTTACACAATTAAGTGTGTGTAATGTATGACGTGGTGCCATCATAGCTATCATGGAAGCCTCTCAGGGTATTTCATCTATTTCTGGAAACAAGACGTAGATTAAAGCTCATTAAAAACGAAATCAGTGATTGAGTGATGTACAATATTGGTTAAAAGAGTCAGGGGGCCGGACGCGGTGGCCTAAGCCTATAATCCCACCACTTTGGGAGGCTGAGGCTGGTGGATCACGAGGTCAAGAGATCGAGACCATCCTGGCCAACATGGTGAAACCCCGTCTCTACTAAAAATACAAAAATTAGCCAGGCATGGTGATGGGCGCCTGTAGTCCCAGCTACTCAGGAGGCTGAGACAGGAGAATCACTTGTACCTGGGAGGCGGAGGTTTCAGCGAACCGAGATCGTACCACTGCACTCCAGACTCCAGCCTGGCAATGGAGTGAGACTCCATCTCAAAAAAGAGAAAAGGAGCAATGTAGGCTGGGATTATAAGGGAAGGCACCTTATAAATATGAGTTTTGACCTTATCCTTGAAGGATAATTCAGATTTAGTTTGCAGTGAAGAAGCCAGTGGAGGGACGATTCCAGAGGGCAAATGGCAATGAACCAAGACAAGGAGGTGGAATGAATAATGAGTAAGGTATATTCAGGTGAGAGAAGAGTAAACCCTTCCAGTAGCAGTAGAAATCGGTATGTAGCAATTAGGTATGAGGTTAAGTTTAAGAGATACAGAGGCACATTGTGAAGGTACTTGAATGTTAAGATAAATAGATTGTTACCTGCCCAGCAGGTGAAGGAGAAACCACTAAACAAGTTTATTTCACTGAAGAGTACATTTCTCTTTCTTTTTCTGAGAAAGGTTTTCTACATACTAACAATAAATATGTGGAAACAAATTAAAAACAGAACCATTTACAATTGCTCCAAAGAATGTGAAGTATTTACATATAAATCTAACAAAACATGTACAAGATCTGTGTGCTGAAAATTATAAAATGCTGATGAAAGAAATTAAAGAAGACTAATTGGAATGGCATACTATATTCATGGATTGGAAGAATCAATAAAGATGTCATTTCTTCCCAAATTGATCTATAGATTTAACATAATTTTCATCAATATCAATATTGTTTGTAGTCATAGGCAATCTTAAACTAAAACAGTGTCCAACACATCTAGAGGGCTGAGTGCTAGATTCCCCCAGGACGGAGGAAGAGCACATAAACTTAGGGCACCAGCAAGGCAGGGAGTCCAAGATTTACAATCAGATAATCTAGAAAGAAGCTATTTTTGCTTCAGTACATGTAAGTGTGTGGTTTAGTACTGTTTTTAGTTAGAGTTAAATATGGGGAAGGAGCACCAAAATTGCTAGTTAGAATTAAATATGGGGGAGGAGCACCATAATCCTTAGTGTTTAGACCCTCTTAAGGTCTTACTTAATCCATCCCTGGCTGAAATTTATTCATTGACAAACAGTGATTGAGTGTCTACTACCCGTATGTGCCAGGCACTGCACCTAGCTCTGGGAATATGGTTATAAATAAGATAGGTAAATAAATAAGATAGGTAAGGCTCCCTATCTCATGAAACTAACATTCGAGTGGAGAGAGAAGACACCAAGTCAATAAACAAAAATCACGGCCTGGACTGTGACAAGATGGACTACATGGGGAGAAAACTGGGTGAGGCAATAGTGAATGACTTAGGGTAGGGGTGAAGGTGGTGGGGGAAGTTCAAATGAAGAGGGGCATTTGAACTGAGACCTTAAGGATGGCAACAGGGGAAGTGGTCAGGGTAGAGAAAACAGGTCACTCTAAGACCCTTCAGCAGAAACAGAGTGACTTATAGAGAGTGGGTGTGTTCCCAGAGCCAAAGGAAGCCAGTGGGGCACAAAAGTATAAGACAAGGTTGGGCAGGAGCCAGATTATATAGTACCTTACAGTGTATGGAGTTCACATTCTAGTCTAAAAGATTTAAGCAGTTAGTACATGATCTGATTTATGAAGAGGATATTTGCAAGTAAGTAAGCATTAAAGGTTGGGTTTTAGAGAGCTGGGTTTTTTCCAAGCAGATAAAAGCCTGTTTTATTTGAATGATGGTCTATGTAATTACTGAGGCCACTATGTATAGACAAGAAAGGAGGAGCTTTATTTCTTGGTCTCTACCTCCTTGGACAACATCTTGATGATCTCCTCCTTCTTGGCCTGGAGGCACTCGTCATGGAGCTTGCACGCTCCCTTAGTCTTAGGCCAGTGGGCCTCAGCCTGGTCCGCCAGGAGCTTCTTGCAGGACTTGTCTACCTTCAGCTTGCAGATGATTCCTTGAGAATATGCTTGTTTTTGAACACTGTCCCTTTCACCTTCTGGTACAGAGTGCAATACATGTGGCAATCAATCTTCTTAGATTCACAGTATCTTCTAAGCAGCTGGCACAGAATCCTCATTCTCCTCATCCAGGTTACCTTCCCTGGCATTCGGGCATTGGCTGTACCCTCTTGCTTACCTATGCCCAGGTGCCTACCCTTGCGCTGGGCCAAGGTTTTTCTGGCATCAAGGAGCCTGGGAATGGACAGGCATAGGCTTGCGGATGATCAGCCCATGTTCGACTGGCTTCTGGATTTGCTGATGGGAGTTAACACTGGTCTCTGGGAGCCAACCAGACCTTCTTTTTGCCATAGTGAAAGACACTGGAGACAAACTTCCTCTGAAGCCTGAGCACACGCATGGCTTCAGCTGCAGCAGCAAAAAGAGTTTTAATATTCTTAATGTAATTTAGCAGCTCCCTTTTCCAATAGGAATTGAGTGTTTTTGACAATTTTGTTAATCTCCAAGGATCCTTTGAATGTTCCGAAGTCAAATGGTCTTAGCCTAGGATTTGTGGATTCCTAGAGAGTATATAGATGGGCTCCAGAGGGTCTAAGAGCCCCCTAAAATTTTGTGTATATATGCTTATATATGTTTTTCTGTGAGTGGGTCTCTAGCTTTCAACAGATTTTCTTTTTTTTTTTTTTTTTTTTTTGAGACGGAGTCTCGCTCTGTCGCCCAGGCTGGAGTGCAGTGGCTAGATCTCAGCTCACTGCAAGCTCCGCCTCCCGGGTTTACGCCGTTCTCCCGCCTCAGCCTCCCGAGTAGCTGGGACTACAGGCGCCTGCCACCTCACCCGGCTAGTTTTTTGTATTTTTTAGTAGAGACGGGGTTTCACCAGGTTAGCCAGGATGGTCTTGATCTCCTGACCTTGTGATCCGCCCGTCTCGGCCTCCCAAAGTGCTGGGATTACAGGCTTGAGCCACCGCGCCCGGCCAACAGATTTTCTTTTCTTTTCATTTTTAATGAGATGGGGTCTCCCACTGCCCAGGCTGAAGTACATAATCACGGCTCACTGCAGCCTCAACCTCCAGGGCTCAAGTAATCCTCCTGCCTCAGCCTCCCAAGTATCTAGGACTACAGGTGCAAACCACTATGCCTGGCTATTTTTTAAAACATTTTCTTTTTGTAGAGATGGGGTCTTGCTTTGTTGCCCAGGCTGGTTTTGAACTCCTGGGATCAAGCAGTCCTCTGCTTCAGCCTCCCAAAGTACTGGGGTTACAGGCATGAACCACCATGCACAGCTGCAACAAATTTTCAAAGGATTTTATCACACACACAAAAAAAGTGAGTAAGACCTACTTCACATTAAAGTCTTGGCTATACTTTTGGGATAGTAGTGCTACTGTTATCTTAGGGTTCAAGACACTGAACAAATTACACTTCTAGAAAGAAGCAAGTTCTGCCTCAAAGAGATGACACTATGTTGGAGGAGGGCAATATTTACAACAGAGTAGGAAAGAACTTCTTGGAAGAAAAATGTTACCTGTGTGATGTGAGAACTAGAAGATACCTAGGAATTTACCTGGTACCATCTCATTTACATTACATGTGAAAAAAATGAAGATCCAGAGAAGTTAGACGACTTGCCCAAAGTTGTATAGCTGGTTAGGGACTAAAGAGGAATTTGAAACAGGTCACCAACACTCAATACAGCACTCTGTGCTCCCCAAGGAAAGGTATACAAAGAAACTGGACTTTTGTGCTTAAAAATTTAATAGGAAATATATGTTAAATTTTATTCAACTCAATTACACAAATGCATGCTCATTCCTAAGGAATTGGAAGGAAAGAGGGAAGTAAAGGAGTTCAAAAATGTGTAAGTTCTCAGTCCTGAAAGAGATGAAAAACATCAATGTTAAGATGTACAATCAGGCTGGGCGCGGTGGCTCAAGCCTGTAATCCCAGCACTTTGGGAGGCCGAGACGGCCGGATCACGAGGTCAGGAGATCGAGACCATCCTGGCTAACAC
>NW_012112030.1:8278482-8283147 GCF_000951035.1 Colobus angolensis palliatus
CAGGGGTTCAAGACCAGCCTGACCAACATGGAGAAACCCTGTCTCCACTAAAACATACAAAATATTAACCGGGCATGGTGGGGCACGCCTGTAATCCCAGCTACTCAGGAGGCTGAGACAGGAGAATTGCTTGAACCCGGGAGACAGAAGTTGTAGTGAGCTGAGATCGTGCCATTACACTCCAGCCTGGGCAACAAGAGTGAAACTCCATCTCAAAAAACAAACAAACAAACAAACAAAAATTAGCCAGGTGGGGAGGCACATGCTTGTAGTCCCAGCTATTCAGGAGGCTGAGGCAGGAGGATCACTTGAACCCAGGAAGTCAAGGCTGCAGTGAGCTGTCATTGTGCCACTGCACTCCAGGCTGGGCAACACAGTGAAACCCTGTCTAAAATATCAAAGGATTTGGACTTTTTTCAAGGCAAGCAATGGAGGAGTCATTGAAAAATTTTTAAACAAGAAAGATCAGATTCACACTTTTCCATATAAAGAATGGTTAGGTGGGGCAGACATAAAGGAAGACAGGAAACAATTATATGAGTTAGAGAACCAAATGGAAATGAGAAGACAGATACAAGATGTTGAAAAGCTAGAATCAAAAGGACCTTGCAAACATTTAGACATGAGCTGTTAAGGGGAAAAGCAGTGTCAAGGGTAACTCCCAGATTTCTGAGCAAATGAGTGGATGGTGGTGCTGCTTAGTTTGCGGAGAGAAAAGGTAAGAAGTTGAATTTTAAGCATGTCAAGTTCAAGGGTCCTATGGAACCTCAAGAGGAGTAAGCTATTGCATTTATCAATGTCCAAAGGTCAGAGACAGTGTCTGGACAAGAGACAAGGATTTTGGATTCATTCACCATATTTAATTGTAGTTATGAATAGTCGATGTGACCACAGGAAAGTGAGGCAAAAAAATGTTGGCAATCAAGGGAACTGTGAGGTTTAAAGAAGCTCATAGGCTGGGCGTGGTGGCTCACGCCTGTAATCCCAGCACTTTGGGAGACCAAAGCGGGTGGATCATCTGAGGTCAGGAGTTCGAGACCAGCCTGGCCAACATGGTAAAACCCTGTCTCTACTAAAAATACAAAAATTAGCTGGGCATGGTGGCGCATGCCTGTAATCCCAGCTACTCAGGAAGCTGAGGCAGGAGAATCACTTGAACCCAGGAGGTGGAGGCTGCAATGAGCCGAGACTGTACCATTGCACTACAGCCTGGGCAAAAAGAGCACAACTCCGTCTAAAAAAAAAAAAGAAAGGCTCATAGGGAGACTGAGAAGGAGAAACTAGAGAAGTAGAAAGGAAAGCAGTAAAAATGGCTGTTACAGAAAGAGAGCCAAGAAAGAGTTTCAAGCAGGGCAACAGTGTGTTTCTGATGGGTTAATACCTCGGGGAAGTCCCATAAGAAAAAGATGAAAATGTATTTCTTTGATTTAGCAATAAATTGACTAGGGAGAGAGTGGTTTTGCTGAAGGCAGTCTTGCAAAGGCAAGATTGCAATGAGCCGAAAAAGGAGTAAGAAGGAATAAAATGGAAACTGTGAAATATAAACCACTCTTTCAAGAAGATTGTTCAGAGAAGGAGAAAAGTCGGATAATCTTTTTAGAGGCAGATGTAGAATATTTAAACTCTGCAAAAATCCTAATGACCTGCCAAGCAGTCTAAGGTTTTGTTTTGTTTTAATAAAACAATTCATAACAAATAGGGATTAGACAAATGAGAAATGAGAATTTCTTAGTTGTAATCTCAGGAGAGATTTTTGCTACTTACAGCCCAAACTTTATTTTCAATATTAGATGGAACACACATTTACAGCTCTTCTCAGGGTATTTTGACAAGTCTTTTAATAACTGTGAAGTAAAATATTAATAATAATAGAATTGTCATTTCTAACCTCAGGTGTATTTATCTTTTAAAAGGCTGAGCCGGGCGCGGTGGCTCAAGCCTGTAATCCCAGCACTTTGGGAGGCCGAGACGGGTGGATCACGAGGTCAAGAGTTCGAGACCATCCTGGCTAACACGGTGAAACCCCGTCTCTACTAAAAATACAAAAACTAGCCGGGCGAGGTGGCGGGCGCCTGTAGTCCCAGCTACTCCGGAGGCTGAGGCAGGAGAATGGCGTAAACCCGGGAGGCGGAGCTTGCAGTGAGCTGAGATCCAGCCACTGCACTCCAGTCCGGGCGACAGAGCGAGACTGTGCCTCAAAAAAAAAAAAAAAAAAAAAGGCTGAAAAGTATTTTCATAATTTAAAAAAAAATGGTGGTAGTAGGGAAAAAAGTAAATAAAAGGCTAAAAATATTTATTGGCAGTTGCTTATAATTTTTCTCAATTGTTGATTCACAACTCACCAAAAATTTACATTTAAGTGGCAAATACCTTTTTTTATTCTTGAGTCTCACTCTGTCACCCAGGCTAGAGTGCAATGGGGCCATCTTGGCTCACTGCAACATCCACCTGCCAGGCTCAAGCAATCTTGCTGCCTCAGCCTCCCAAGTAGTTAGAACTACAGGCATGCGCCACCACACCTGGCTACTTTTTGTATTTTTAGTAGAGACTGGGTTTCACCATGTTGCCCAGGCTGGTCTCGAACTCCTGGGCTCAAGTGATCCGCCCACCTCCGCCTTCCAAAGTGCTGGGATGGCAGGTTTGAGCCACCATGCCTGGCCCCTGTCTAATATTTTATTCTGCCTCAACAATTATCCTAAGGATTATGTCCAACTCTCACAAACTACGGAATGAAATTAAATCTAATTCAATTTAGCAAGTAAAAGTCTTACAGCACCTTTACTAGAAAGTCTATTCAGAAAGGCCAGGTGTGATGGCACATGTGTGTAGGCCTACCTACTCAGGAGGCTGAGGCAGGAGGACCACTTGAGGCCTGGAGTTCAAGACCAGGCTGGGCAACATAGTGAGACCTTCTCTCTACCAAAAAAAATTGTTTTTTTAATTAGCTAGGCATGTTGGCATGCACCTATAGACCCAGCTACTGAGGAGGCTGAAACGAGAGGATTGCTTGAGCCCAGTAGTTCCAGATTACAGTGAGCTAAGATTGTGCCATAGATTGTGTACTGTAGCCTGGGTGACAGAGAGAGACCCCATCTCTAAATAAATAAATAAATCTGTGCAGGAATGGAAAAATTGAAGTATAGGAATAAAGATGCCGTAAAATCAAACAATTATGAACAATTTCTTTCTTCCTTTCTCCCTTTTTTTTTTTTTTGAGATGGAATCTCAGTTTGTTGCCCAGGCTGGAGTACAATGGTGTGATCTCAGCTCACTGCAACCTCTGCCTCCCAGGTTCAAGTGAGTCTCCTGTCTCAGCCTCCCGAGTAGCTGGCATTATAGGCATGTGCCAACATACCCGGTTAATTTTTGTATTTTTAGTAGAGACAGGGTTTCACCATGTTGGCCAGGCTGGTCTCGAACTCCTGACCTTAGGCGATCTACCCAGCTCAGCCTCCCAAAGTGCTGGGATTACAGGCATGAGCCCCTGCGCCTGGCCGTATGAACCATTTCTTTAGGTGAGTTTTGCTTCTTTTTATCTGACCCTGAAGAAAATGATTGGAATGAATACAATAATTCCCTTCCCCTTCCCTTTTCCCTTTCTTTTCGACAGAGTCTCACTCTGTCACCCAGGCTGGAACACAGTGGCACATTCATGGCTCACTGCAGCCTCAACCTTCTGGACTCAAGTGGTCCTCTTGCCTCAGCCTCCTGAGTAGCTGGGACTACAGGCATGTGCCACCACGCCCAGCTAAATTTTTTTTTTTTTTTTTTTTGTAGAGGCAGAGTGTTGCTTTGTTGCCCAGGCTGGTCTCAAAGTCCTGGACTCAAGCAATCCACCTGCCTTGGCCTCCCAAAGTATTGAGACTACAGGCATGAGCCACTGTGCTTGGCCTCCTTTTTTTCTGATATAAATAATGTTTTTAAAAATTGCTGTTTTTGCAGGCCAGAGATTTTTTAATGTTTTTTTTTCATTTTCTGAGTAAACATATGTCTCAGTGTACTAAGTTTTTAAATTCACAGTGGCTTTCTGGACTAACAGTAACAACATTCAGTCACAATATTCATGTTTATAAATGTAAACATTTACCTTTGGAACAGTCTTTAACCAGTAACCGAACCTCTTATTCAATGTTGGTTAAACAGCAAGATGGGATATTCTGACCAAAAAAGCAAAAAACCAATTTTAATTAAAAATACTTTTAAAGTTTATGTAGTCAATTTTCTATTGTCTTGACACAAAAGATCTATTCTTCTAGTTTAGGTAACTGAGTTTTAAGAATATCGCAGCTGGGCACAGTGACTCACGCCTGTAATCCCAGCACTCTAGGAGGCCGAGGCAGGCAGATCACGAGGTCAGGAGTTTGAGACTAGCCTGGCCAACATGGTGAAACACCATCTCTACTAAAAATACAAAAATTAACCGGGCGTAGTGGCAGATGCCCATAATCCCAGCTACTCGAGAGGCTGAGGCAGGATAACTGCTTGAACCCGGGAAGCGGAGGTTGCAGATAGCCAAGATCGCCTCACTGCATTCCAGTCTGGGTGACAGAGCGAGGCTCCGTCTCGGGAAAAAAAAAAAAAAAATCTCAAACCACTATAGTGGTTAACTATATTTCTAGTTACTATAAAGAAACTAGAAATGTAATGGATTTGAAATCTGATAAA
>NW_012112030.1:8284607-8289696 GCF_000951035.1 Colobus angolensis palliatus
AAAAATGTAGCTGGGCGTGGTGGCGCAGGCCAAGATTGTGCCACTGCACTCCAGCCTAGGCAACAGAGCAAGAGACTCTGTTTCAAAAAAAAAAAAAAAAGAAAGAAAGGAAAAGTCTGTAAATTACAGAGAAGTAGAGAAGTGTAAAGAAAAATATACAAAACACCTTATTCAATAGTTACCTTGAGAGATAAATTTTTTTATTGTTTTATCCTTTGGTGGAAGTTTTTTTCTTTTTTCAGTAGCTTTACTGAGGCATAATTGACAAATAGAAGGTATACGATACAAATTCTAATTCAAGGTATACGATACGAATATTTGATATACATATACATTGTGAAATGCTTACCACAATCAAATTAATTAACACATCCTTCCCCACCCAGAGCTACTATTTTCCTTTGGTAGTATTTTGATTGAGTTTTTTTTTTCCTACATACACTTGTTATTTTAATAGTAATAATAAAATGTATAAGTACATGGAAAACATTAAACACATTTACATAATTATTCTTTTTATGAGAAGATTTGCCTCTCAAAAAAGGATTTGCATATTTCAGATGGTCAGATGGCCAGTGCGAGTTCCCCAAGGCTAGAACCACACATTTTATAAGGTACAATGGTTGCTAATCTTTATATGCATCTTGTCCTATCATTTCAACATATAGTTGTAACACATTTTTCTTTTGCTTTTAATATAGCTAAGTTATTTAATTTCTTTAAAAAATATGGCTACCATAACACTCTCCAGAGATTACCTCTGGGGACATTTGGGTGTATCTTTTCCAATTTAAAGGTTTGAACTTGAAGATAGATGGAATAAAAGTGGGACTTTAGGTGGCTTACTCTGACCAAAACAAATTAGAAAGATGCAAGGAAGATTATAGAACAAGGAAGATCATATTGGGCTGTGGTAGCAATTCAGGCGTAGGTCAAAAACGGGCAAGACTGGTACAGTCACAATGGACATGGAAAGAAAGCAACAAACACAAGAAACAATACAGAGGGAGAACTGACAGGACTTGGCGACTCACGAGCTATGGAAGGTGAAGGAGATGAGTAATGAAAGATGATGCTATGGTGTCACCTTTGGCAATTTACATAAACTTCAATTTCCTCATCTATAAAATGGGGTTAATAATTGTACCTTCCTCATAGGGTTGTTGGGAGGATTAAATGGATGACATCTAAAATGCTTAGCACAAGAACAGGAATGCATTCTTAACCAATAGTAGCTGTCATCATTTTTATAGATGTTGAATCTACCGTGGCTGGGTTTAAGAATAATGAAATTCTTAAAAGAAATAGGAAAGTCAGGAGAAAGGTCTGATTGAGGTAGAGAGGTAGAGTGGAACTATATTTTAGACATGTCAAAGTTAGGCTTATGGTGGACAGTCGATTAAAAATGTTCAGCAAGAAGTCACCACTGGCAGTGATGTTTGACAGTGTATACATTTTAGGAAGACTTCATGTTCATAAGAAGCAGACACCTGGAGGGTGGATACCACTGTACCATGTCCACATGTCTCCCCGTAACCTCCACTTAACAAGCAGAAATTACCTGATCTAACAAGCAATCTCTACATATCGTTGACTTCCTGGCTGCATGGCTCTGTCCAGGTAGGACAGACACCTAAGTAGTGAAGCACTTAGGTTTTGGAACCAGACAGATCTGTTTGAATCCCAACTCTCCCACTTACTGTTGTCTAATTGCAGGAAAAATAATTTTCTTAACTTCACATTTTCTTGTTTACAAAACGGAGTAACAAAAATTTCTACCTCATAGCATTGATAGGAGAATTAAATGAGACTATTTAAAATAAGGCCGGGCGTGGTGGCTCACGCCTGTAATCTCAGCACTTTGGGAGGCCGAGGCAGGTGGATCCCTTCAGGTCAAGAGTTCACGACCAGCCTGGCCAACATAGTGAAACACTGTCTCTACTAAAAATACAAAAAAAATTAGCCAAGTGTAGTGGCGGTCGCCTGTAACCCCAGCTACTTGGGAGGCTGAAGCAGGAGAATCGCTTGAACCCCAAAGACAGAGGTTGCAGTGAGCTGAGATCATGCCATTGCACTCTAGCCTGCACAACAGGGCAAGACTCACACAGAGTGAGACTCCATCTCAAAAATAAAATAAACCTTTAATAAAACATAAGATGTGGGCCAGGCACAGTGGCTCATACCTGTAATCCCAGCACTTTGGGAGGCTGAGATGGGCGGATCACCTGAGGTCAGCAGTTCAAGACCAGCCTGGCCAATATGGTGAAACCTCATCTCTACTAAAAATACAAAAAAAATTGCCAGGCGTGGTCGTGGGTGCCTGTAATCCCTGCTGCTCAGAAGGCTGAGGCAGGAGAATCACTTGAACCCAAGAGGCAGGGGTTGCAGCGAGCAGAGAATGCACCATTGCACTCCAGCCTGGGCAACAAGAATGAAACTCCATCTCAAAAAAAAAAACAAATAAAAAAAAATAAAACCTAAGATGTGATATAAATACCAAGTTATTTTGTTTTGTTTGTTTTAAACAGGGTCCCACTCTGTTTCCCAGGCTGGAATGCAGTGGCACTATCACGGTTCACTGCAGCCTCAACCTCTCCCAGGCTCTCCTCCACCTCAGCCTCCTGAAGTAGGAGGCTGGGACCACAGGCGCTTGCCACTAAAAAATTGTTAATTGTTGTACTTTTTGTAGAGGTGGGGTTTTTGTCATATTGCCCAGGCTAGTCTCGAACTCCTGGGCTCAATGAGTCTGCCCGCCTCAGTCTCCCAAAGTGCTCAGCCACTGCATGTGGCCATAAATACCAAGTATTGCTATTAATCATGTCTCTTCTTGAGGCTAATAGTTCGTTTATATTTCCTCTCCATTTTTTTTTTTTTTTGAGATGGAGTCTTGCTCTGTTGCCCAGGCTGGAGTGCAGTGGCCGGATCTCAGCTCACTGCAACCTCCGCCTCCCGGGTTTATGCCATTCTCCTGCCTCAGCCTCCCAAGTAGCTGGGACTACAGGCGCCCGCCACCTCGCCCAGCTAGTTTTTTGTATTTTTTAGTAGAGACGGGGTTTCACCGTGTTAGCCAGGATGGTCTCAATCTCCTGACCTCGTGATCCGCCCGTCTCGGCCTCCCAAAGTGCTGGGATTACAGGCTTGAGCCACCGCGCCCAGCCATTCTTCTCCATTCTTTATGGTGTCAAACACAAGAGGCACTCTCTGCTAACTGCTGGTCACTGTGCCTCCACAACTTTGGTTTTCAACCTCTCCCCATGGCTCAGTCCCTTTTGGAACTTTGTAACCCGTGGTTGTGTGAAATTTCAGAAGGCCAAACAGCATCTTAGGAGGAAGATGGTCTGTCAGTCTTTGTTTGGAGAGACCTTCTGTATTAGTTTTCTATCACTGCCTAAACAAATTACCACAAACTTAGTGACTGAAAACAACACAAATGTATTGTCTCACAGTTCTGTAATTCAGAAGTCAGAAATGGTCTCCCTAATAAAATCAAGATGTCAGTAGGGCTGCATTCTTTTCTGGAGGCTCTAGGGGATAATCCGTTCCCTCGTCCTTAAGTTTCTAGAGGCTATTTACATTCCTTGGCTCATGGCCTTCTTTCTCCATCTTCAAAACCTGCAACAGCAGCTTGAGTTCTTTTCACACCTCATCAACCATCTCTCTGGTTGACTTCTGCCTCCTGCATCTTCTATTAAGGACCCTTGTGGTTACACTGGGTCCACCTGGATAACCCAGAATGCTCTCCCTAGAGATCTACAAACTAGCAAACTTAATTCCCTTTGCACCTTTATCTCCCTTGCCATGTAACATAACAGAGGACAGGTTTTGAGTATTATGATGTGAACATTTTGGGGGACCATCCTTTTGCTTACCATACCTTCCACAAAGAAAACTCCAGGGAGTTTTGCCCCTGCTTTGTCTCTCTCTGTCTTGCAGGACCTAACTGATCCTCTAAATCATGAACCATCTATCACAATAGGATAATTGTAATAATCACAATTGGGAGGCCTTTCATGAAAATATTTTTCTTCTGGTCTAAGTCTGATTCTGTTCCATGCTTAAAGATTTATTTGTACCTAAATACAATGACTGTTAACTAAAAATTCTTAAAGAAATAATGATCTTGGCCGGGTATGCTGGCTCACGCCTATAATCCCAGTACTTTGGGAGGCCGAGGTGGGTGGATCATGAGTTCAGGAGTTTAAGACCAGCCTGGCCAACATGGTGAAACTCCCTCTCTACTAAAAATACAAAAATTAGCCGGGTGTGGTGGCACTCACCTGTAATCCCAGCTACTTGGGAGGCTGAGGCAGAGAAAAAAAGAAATAATGATCCCAGGAAATCCTTTCCAATATGGGGGAAAAGAAGGTTTATCATCAACCATTTACTTTTATAAATGATATGAATGTCCATTTCTTTTTTTCTTCAAGTCAGAGTCTCATTCTTCTGTCGCCCAGGCTAGAGTGCAGTGGCCCAAGCTCTAGCAATACTCCTACTTTAGCCTCCCCAGTAGCTGGGACTACAGGCACATACCACCATGTCCAGCTGATTTTCTTATTTATTTATTTTTTTAAAAGAGAGGATCTTACTATGTTGCCCAGGCTAGTCTCAAACTTCTGGGCTCAAGTGATCCTCCTGCCTCAGCCTCCCAAAGTGCCAGGATTACAGGCATGAGCTACCACACCTGACTGAATGTGTATTTTATTTCTGAAACGAAACCACACCACATGATTGTTACCAATATGTTTCTATGTTTTTTAGCTGGGTATACCTGTAATACCTGTAGTCCCAGCTATTCAGGAGGCTGAGGTGGGAGGATCACTTGAGCCCAGGAGTTTGAGGCTGCAACGAGCCATGGTTGTGCCACTGACTGCATGACAGAGTGAGACCCTGTCTAAAAGAAAAAAAAAAGTTTCTATTTTTTTTTAACAGAACCCCAACAGTGGTGTTTTCATTTTTAGATCCGATTGATGATTAATGGACAGCATAGTATGTCTTAAGAAAGACAGGTGAAGGCCGGGCGCGGTGGCTCAAGCCTGTAATCCCAGCACTTTGGGAGGCCGAGACGGGCGGATCACGAGGTCAGGAGATC
>NW_012112030.1:8290444-8291810 GCF_000951035.1 Colobus angolensis palliatus
CAACCTCCACCCTCCGGGTTCAAGCAATTCTCCTGCCTCAGCCTCCTAAATAGCTGGGATTACAAGTGCCCACCACCACGCCCGGCTAATTTTGTATTTTCAGTAGAGACAGAGTTTCTCCGTGTTGATCAGGCTAGTCTCCAACTCCCGACCTCAAGTGATCTGCCCACCTTGGCCTCCCAAAGTGCTAGGATTACAGGCATGAGCCACCATGTCTGGCAAGCATTAAAAATTGTGTTAAAAATTTCAGCATTAAAAAATTTGTTAATGGTTGAGCCTAATTTTCTAGTGGGTAGGTGGCTAGCTTTAGTACCTGATTGAAAGAAAACTGCTTGAAAAACAGGAGAGGCTAGCACTATATTGTTTTATGACTTTGGGCAGGAGACTCAAGAGAAGGAAAGTAGAGAGCCGAACAGGTATCGAACATCTATTATTGCCAAGCACTGTGTTTGCATACATTATTTCACTGAGTTTTTACAACATTTCCTGTGGATCGCCATTGTTACACTTTAAAGATGAGGAAATTGAAGCTCTGCGATGTTAACAGACTCTCCCACAATCGCACAGCTAAAGGGTAACAGCACTGGGATTAGAGTCCAGTACTGCCTAACTGCAAAGCCCATGCATACGCCCTCCACCACGCTCAGCTGCTCTTGCCTTGTTTCCTCACCTACAAAACAAGGGAGTTCAGTCAGATAATCTCTGATGCCCCTCAAGTTCTACCTGCACGGCCTTTGTGGTTGGGAGGAGAAAGGGGAATCAGAGCAGAGTCTCCGGCACTGTGCTAGGCGATCTTCTCCTGAGTGAGAAAGCACTGAAACCACGTGTCCTATTGGAGCTGTACTGACTCCCCATCCCCTGAAAGGAGGCTGCTGCTACTGGCAACACCGCAATAGATGATGGGACTCCCAGGCCCACAGCCCTCAAAAGGAAGCGAGTCTTCTCATTCTCCTTTGCAGGGCCACTTTTTATAAATTTGCATTTCCAAAATCAAATGCATCAACATTTACTGTTGAGAATTTTATTGTGCCCAACACTGAGTTAAATGGTATTGTGAGGCTCTATACACGACAACAAGGAAGTATAAGATATGGTCTGCATTCTCAGCAACTTACAACTAGCTGGGAGACCACAACACACAAAGCAATTTTTAAAGGACACTGTATAATGCAGGACTGAATTGTGCAGTCCAGATAATATGTACTACAGGAAGGCCGGGCGCGGTGGCTCAAGCCTGTAATCCCAGCACTTTGGGAGGCCGAGACAGGCGGATCACGAGGTCAGGAGATTGAGACCATCCTGGCTAACATGGTGAAACCCCGTCTCTACTAAAAAATACAAAAAACTAGCTGGGCGAGGTGGCGGG